>NC_045138.2:4307204-4908189 GCF_008831285.2 Nymphaea colorata | reverse complement strand
CTTATTTATATTTAAATGTATTTGGTACCTATTGTGAATCCAGATCTAAAAGCTCCTTATATTTATTTGACTATGCAAATATTTGAATTGAGGAAGCTTTGCAATTAGAAATTAAAAAATTTAATGGGCCCATTCTTTGACAAAAATTCCTAACTTAAGTCTCAACTCATTGCAGATCGAAAATGTGTATAGAGTTCGAAAGTACTTGTTCTTTTCATTTAGTCACAAACAACCAAAGTTTGTGCCAATGCTCTGATTCTCAAATAATTGTCTCATATATTTATCGGCCCAAGTTGGCCTCTCAAACAAGTTCATATTGAGTATAAAAAAGTAAGTTTAAATCAGTCAGATTCAATCCAAATCATCTCGCTTTACCTTTAATGTAGATGCTCTTCTAGGGCAAAAGTTGCCAACATTGGTGGCTGGCAGGTGGTTAAGCTGCCCTTGGAGTATATGGGTGTTCCTCTTTTTACGGAGAACTTAAATTTGGAGCATTGTGCAGGGTTGATTGCTAAATTTGAGAAGAAGATGGTGCCTTGAAAATCCCAACTCTGCTTGCCTTTTGAAGAAGCTTGAGAGGCACATCGCCGGTTCCTTTGGGCTGATACTAAAGACAACTGGCATATTCACCAAATAGCCTGACGTTCATTGTGCAAGCCCAAAGCGAAAGGAAGGATTGGTATACACTTTCTTGAGGATGTTAATGACTCTCTACTAGCAAGCAGACTATGCTCTTCCTTAACGACACCCCCTTTGCTCAGTGGTACATGGCAAGATATCTTAAATCTAAGAGTTTATGGACAGTGCGAAAACCATGGATGGACTCTTGGGCTTGGAAAAACTTAGGAAAAAGCTGAGAAAAAAATAGAAAACTGGGTGAGGTGGAAGATTGGTGATGGCAAATTGGTCTCTTCTGGTCAGATTGGTGGCATGACAAAATTTTGGTGAAATCAAAGAGTGAGGAGGACTATGGTGTCATAATGATCAGCTGAAGCTTTCAGTGGCTGAGGTAAAAGATATGGTGAGGCAAGACTAGCTCTGCCGAGCAGGCATTAGCCGCAACTCGGTATATTCAACTAGTTAGTAATGGCCAATAACTCAAGGATCTAAGCTCTAAGTGGATCTAAGAAGCCAGAAGGCAAAAGGGTAGTTAGGAAAGCTGGCGAAAGGGTATATGTAATAGACACATCTCAGCTAGAGCAAGTTGGACTACTTACATTGCCAGCCACACTAGACTGGCCACTCAATATAGACTACAAAGACATCGAGTGCATTTGGCATACAGATGCCACTTATGCAAAAGGGAGGAGGAGAGAAATTTGCATGTCCCACTCAAGTGTTCGGTATTGCAAATGGTGTGGGGCAGGTGATTTCTAAATTTGACAAGAGTAGGCTCCTATGGCAAAGTATAAAGGTGCCCCTCAAGGCTAAATGACTTAGGAAATATTGGATATTGCTATTCCCAATCATGGTGTGGAAGTTGTGGTGGTCTAAAAATGAATTGGCACATGGGAGAGTGACCATAGTTACGACTTAACAGATTTTCTCTACATTTGGTGCTTGCTAAGGAGGCTTTTTAAAGACTGAAGCTGGAGGACGATGAACGAATTGCTGACTGGAATCCTGTGCGAGGGCAGTCTCTTAGGCTTAAGCAAGGAAGCCAATGTACTTCAAATTGTCACCTACAAGAAGGGCATAAAAACCAAGGTGATGGGCATGTAGAGATTGAGAGGTATAGAATCTAGTGAGGCCTTTCTTACTGAAGCTGGCTCTAGGGACGATAAGGCTGAATTGCACATGCTGAATGGCTGGTTGCAATCTATGGAAAGATTAATGGTAATTTTGAAATCATAGCGAACAATGAAGGCTGAAAGTGTAGGCTCAGAGCGATGCTGGAAGGCAGAAGGCATATTAATAAAAATGGCAACACATTAGGACAATCAGCCAACGTTTAAGGGTACTTTGCCAACTGGCTACAATAGAGGCTGGTGAGCAGATGCGTCAATATGGGAAAGAGATGGGAGGGATGATGGTGGCTAATGCTATCTAAGCTCTACAACTACTGTTGTGGTTAATGTCTTTTGCTTTTTAATCAGGAGCAGCTACTCTGATGGTAGTTTGGCCATTTGGCTTTGGTTTAGGGGCAGATGATGAGTTATGCGTGCCTGAGTTTTTTTAACTCTTTTTGTAGCTGATGATCAACATTTTGTACATCTTTTTTCTTCTTGTACATATATTAATTTTTCTTCAATAAATGGAAGGGAGCCTATCTCCCAAAAGTCGTTTTATTGTCAATCCAATGGTCCATCGAATTGAACTTAATAAGCGCTAAAGAAACTCTGAGAAAAAGACAAAATGGGAAAATGAATTTTCTTTTTTATTAAGACAAAATTACCCTTGACAAAAGAGAAAATACGATCACAATGAAATGAACAATGCCTTTGTCCTACTGACTTCAATCCTTTGCCATTTCCCCGGTCGATCGAAGTTGGTTATATATGTCACCTTTGTATATGTAATTTCATGCGTCATCAAGCTTCTACAAGAAACTAGAGACATCAATGGCGTTAAAAAAACAAGCCAAGTAACTTGAGCTTGCCTTGTTAAAGCTTGGCCTGAGTTCAAGGTCGTGCTAAGTCATTCGCTAGACGAGCTGAGCTTGAGCTGCCTAGGTCAACTCTTTCAGCCAGTTAAGTCAAGTTTGAGTCTTACAAGAGTAATTAATTTCCATTGAAAAATTTCTCCATTTATAATATGTAAAAATAATAAAAAGTTGTTTTGATACCTGACCCTTTATGTTCACATGTTGATAGTAGGGTCCACCTTCGACGTACGTTCGTTACGTACGCTAGGATAATGCACGTAACTCGGTCTCTTGATCGATAAGGCCAATGCCACCGGCCTTGTATGGGCCAAATCTTGGAATAAATAATGGGGGACAGATGGTTTATACCTAGGTCCTCAGCCAAAAAAGAAAAACTGTGGCACCAAAGCATCTCCATCGCTGAAGCGGTGCAGCTAAGTATGGAAGTTCGATCAGTTTGGAACCTTTAGTTAAGGTTATTGAATACCCAAAGATGCACCTAGTGAGGTAAAACTGAGGCTGCACGACAATTGCTGATCGAAAACTATTTTCTCATGGCATCCCATCCTCTGCCACCAGTAACCCAGCAGCTACCGCTACCATAAACTTTTTAACTTTCCTTTAACAGCTTGAAGTTCTTATAAGATAGTACTCCAACCCTCTAGTGGGTTGCGTTCAAGGTAAAAATGAATCAATTAGTTCCTGCTGCAACGGTGAACAAGGACTTCCTTGTCACAACAGTTACACAAGAATGAAGCTTCCAAGATAAAAATTATAGTTGAGTGGACGACTATACTTTTGGGGAGGCCGCAGGTGAGGAGAATCTTTGATCCAACAAAAAATCTTCAGCACAGATTTACGATTCGAACGGTGGGTACATCCCTCTTGGCACAAGAGTACTTATTACCTGATTCAACAAGTTTGCAAATACGCTTTTTCAAAGTTAATCAAAGTTTCAGTCAATACTGATAAGACTGACAAGATGGGAGCAGAGAGTAAAGCATTGGAATGATCATCAACGTCGAGCCTGATGCTTGGAATTTCATGCAAGATTGGTGGAGATCAAGGACCGTTGAGGAGAACGTTGGAAAAGAGAACGTTGGAGTCATCTAAGGAAAATGTAAATTTTAGAAAGACTCCATTCTGCCCAACCTACCTTCCTTGCCTTTCTAACCGTTGTATTGAAGTGCTATTTAAACAACAGTTGTAATCTCTACCAATGTGTGAAAATATAGGCATCTAAGCTGAACCATGTAAAATCTTGTTGCTGTGTTTTCTGTACATTCTCTGTTTTTGCCTCAACTTAATATGGTACGAGAGCATCATTTGTGATCTTGGTATTCAGTCTTCTCCACCATGGCTGAATCTCATATCAATGGAGATCAAGGCAGCAACTCAAGTGACGGTGTAAAAAAGGCTATGGCTGATCAGAACAACACCTTGAAGATCACCACGACTTTTCTAAACAGATCCAACTATCTAGGATGGGCCAAAGCAGCAAGACTTTTTCTTAGTGGGCGATCAAAAATTGGCTACGTTAACGATAAGATCTCCGCTCCAGACATATCTGACCTAAAATTTGATGAATGACAATCTGAAAATGATTTAGTTACGTCTTGGTTAATAAATTAATTGGAACCGAGTGTTTCAAATATGCCTGTTTATCATGAAATGACTAAGATATTTGGGATACATTAAAAGAAGTAGATGGGAATAAAATAGTTTGGCTAGAGTTTGTCAAATTCAACTAGAACTTGTTCATATCTCAATGGGAGACGAGTTGATACAATCTTATCTCAGCCACACCGTAGTCTAAGGGAGGAATTAATGCAATATCACCCTGCTACAACTGATCCAAATGTGTATAGACAACGTTTGGAAGAGGATAGAATCTTCTGTTTCCTTGGTGGACTTGGTGTTGAATTCGAGTGCGTTAGGAGTCAATTACTTATGACAAATCCTTTGCAAAACTTTAATCAAGTTTGTCAAACCATACAAAGAGAGGTTGCTCGCCGGAAGGTTATGAATCTGGAAAAGAAAAATCTAACTGCTGAAGAAACAAGCGAAAAGATAGCATACCAAACTTGTTTTGAGCCGCTGCCTAACAATTCTAGACCTAATATCAAAGGCAGTGGAAATGTTACCATCATGCAGAAAGAAAGGAATAGCTTTAAATGTTCATATTGCAAAAAAGCTGTACACACTAGAGAAAAATGTTAGGAGTTAAATGGGAAGCCGTCCAACACAGCAAATTTCATTACACGTGAGGAGCTGGAAATTTTTTTTCAGCATTTTCCTAAGACAAATCTGGTCCCACTCAGCCCATTGAAAATTCGTCTGAAGGTACGCACCATGCTCTCATTACTCATTCAAAAAATTTAGGATGAATTATTGACTCTGGGGCCACCGATCACATGACCGGTGATCCCTCTGAAATAGTTGATCTTAATCTTGAAAAAAATCGTCATGTGTTCACGGCTGATGGCACACCCATTGCTATAGAAGGCATTGGAGAATCTTGATCAAATAAAAAATCTTGTGTGCTCTATATTCCTGGACAACATTGATGCTGGTTTTCTCGGCTCGAGCAGAAAAGACATCTGAGTACAAATTATGGCACTCTCGGCTCGGTCATCTTTCTGGTAGGTCGTTTGTTCCACATGTCAAATCTAATGATTATTCTTGTGATGCTTGCGAATTCTCAAAATCAACTAAATTACCTTGTCAAAACTCTAGAGAAAGGTCTGCTAATTTTTTTATTTAATTCATTCTGATGTTTGGGGCCCAACCCTAGTCGAGTCTCATTTTAGATATAAATACTATATTTCTTTTATTGATGATAAAACTCACATGACTTGGCTTTATTTTCTCAAAAATAAGAGTGATGTTGCCAAAACTTTTGAAGAATATTATGAGCTTGTTTACACACAATATGAGACCAAAATAAAAAAATTAAGGTTTGATAATGGAGGAGAGTATGTCAATCAAGTTCTTGATGATTTCATGAAAAAGAAAGGCATATTACCTCAACTCACTTGTGCCGGTACTCCCCAATAGAATGGAGTCGTCAAACGTAAGAATCGACAATTGCTTAATATTGCTGGGTCCCTAATGATGAACATGAATGTCCCCATCTATTTTTGGTCTGAAGCAATAGGAACCATATGTTATATAGCAAATAGAATACCCAATTCGAGCATTAACGATCAAATTCCAATAATTCAGCTGCTTCTTAAAAAATCAGTTTCTATTAAAAAGTTTTTGGATGCAAATGTGTTGTCCATGTCCAAGAAAAATTTAGGAATAAATTAGAAAAAAGAGTTATGAAATGTATTTTTCTTGGATATTCAAGTAAAAAGAAAGGGTTCAAATGTTATGAACCCCATTTGAAAAAATTCTTTGTTACTCGTGACATAAAGTTGAACCATTTTATGAGAATAGTACTCAAGGAGAGAGAAAACAACAAAAATTTGTTGACATTAGTCTTCGACAACCATTGGTGAACATCCCTAACAATGTAAGTAAGCACCCCAATGACGATCAATTTCGTGAGAACCAAAATCAAAGCAATGATGATCAACATCCTCCTCAGTCCAATGAAGTTAATAGCACTGCTAATCCTCAAGATGATGAAATGGCTCAAAGGTCAAGAAGTCCTGATCGAGCAGCCATTACGAAGATCGTCTAGATCCACCAAACCCCCAACCAGGCTAAATGATTTACATACATACTTATCTTTTCACAAAATTCATTCCATTGATGATTATCTAACGTTTAAAAATTTGTCAAAACGATATCGAGATTATGTATTGAATACTTACCACCCTGAAGAGCCTAAGAATTTTTTGCAGGCAAACATGGATCCAAGATGGAGAGACACTATGAAAGAAGAACTAAAAGCACTACAAAAGAACCACACGTGGGAAATGGTGTCTCTACCAGAAGGAGAAAAGGTTGTTGGGTGCAAGTGGGTGTACCGAATAAAATACAGGAGCGATGAATCTATCGAGAGGTTCAAAGCAAGATTGGTTGCAAAGGGATTTACGCAAACTGAAGGAATTGATTATAACGAAACATTCGTCCCAGTTGCCAAAATGAGCTCTCTCAGAATATCACTCTCAGTAGCATCAAACAAAAGGTGGGAACTTATGCAATTGGATGTAAAAAATGTGTTCCTACATGGCGACTTAAATGAAGTTGTTTTTGGAAGCACCAGAAGGCATTCAAAATGAAAAAAGGTATGTGTGTAAATTGAAAAAGGCTCTATATGGATTAATACAATCCCCCAGGCATGGTTCTCCCGACTTAGTGAGGCTCTTGTGAGAATTGGTTTTTCAAAAGCACGTCTGACTATACCATGTTTATCTACAGTCGTACTTGAAAGATTACTATATTACTAGTTTATGTGGCTGATATTATAATAACGGGAGATGACATACAAAACGTGACACGAGTAAAATACTATCTCAAAATGGAATTCGCGATAAACGACTTAAGAAAATTGAGATACTGTTTTGGCATTGAACTAGCACAATCTGATAAAGGAGTGTTCATCTGTCAGAGAAAGTACACTCTAAATCTCCTCAAAGAAACTAGCTACATGGGAACTGTTTGCATTCCAAAATTTTTGGTTGGTTTTGGAATGCTCCAAAACAATGAGTTTTTGTTTTGAAATAGGAAAGAAAGAGACTCGCCCGTCGGTACGAGGGTCGACTGTTCCCGGTGTCTTTACCAGGGGTAATCAACCCAAGGGCTATGTTTATTATTGATGCATTTCATTTTAACTTGAACATCTCTTTGATTTTATATGCGGTATAGAAGTTTAATGTTTCAAGCTTTTGAAAAGGTTCTTGAAGAGTTGCTTGAGAATGTGAAATGTTTTGGGAAAACTAGAAGGAAATCCTTGTGAATATCATTGGAAAGCTTGAAAAGTCATTTTGAAATCATTTTAGTGTTCTCTTAAGACATTAAATAGGTTTGAGATATTGCTCTAATTCGGTTACCACCTGGTTAGAGTTTCATCTCATTTTGCTTAAGTTCTTTTAGAGAGGTGCTTGTGATCATACGTGACATTAAGTGAGTAAAAATGAATGAATGCATTGATCCTATATGATTGAAAGAGAAAATCATTCATTCCTACCATAACATTCATCTAGATGCATTCCTACCATAACATACATCTAAGATTTTTGTTTTTGTAAATAGCATATATATGAAGGAAATTTTTTTGAAAATAGATTGGGGTTGTAGACCATCAAATATGGATCCAATATTGAGTCATTACTTGGTTTGTGGTCTTGATTGAGTCGGCAAATAAAAAATTAAAATCATAAATGGTAAGATATTGAAAGAATGGAAAAGATGAAGGACTACATCCTAAGAGGGATATAAAGAGCCTAAGCTAAGTCTCCAAGGCCGCATTAGAGAGATTTCTTTTGAAAATGTTTTGGAAAATATGATTTGCATAAAAACATAGAATATTATGGTTTGGTTACAAGGGAATATGTTTCTTCCACCGTTGGGTATATGAAAGAAAATCTAACAACACATCGAGACACTCTTTAGGGTTCATAATGAGGTGATTAGGAAAGAAACTAACGTAAAATGACATGCAAATGCATTTTAACATGTACATTTTCGTGATGGTTTCTCCGGGTTGGACAAGCCCCAATCTCAAAAATTAATATGAAAATAAAGAGGTCCAAGCCATACCCTCATTCTCACCGTTCATTGGTATGTAAATAGAAGATTAGAATATCATGCATTGATAATATATCGACAACATTCAAGGAAGGAAAAAGGGAGAGGGAGAGCATAACGGAGAGGGAAGAGAGAGAGAGTACGATAGAGAGAGAAAGACATAGAGAGAGAGAGAGGTGGAGAGAGAGAGAAAAACGTAGAGAGAGAGAAAGGTTGAGAAAGAAAGATATAGAGAGATAGAGAGAAAAAGAGAGAAATAGAGAGAGATAGAGGAAATGATATTCCCTCTTATTTTCCATGCTCCCGGTACACTCGAGCATAACCTCTTGTCTCTATAATAGAGATTGAGTGTTATCTCCTTTGGCCATGAGGAGATGAAAAATAAAAAGAGAAAATAAAATGAGAAAGACAACAAAAATATATTCAAGAAATAGAAATAGCAATAACAATGAAGAAAAATAACAACATCAAGAACATTTGAAAGAGCATCATAAAATAAAATATCATCTCATCCTCTCATGCTCTCGGTGCACTCGAGCATAGTCTCTTGTCTCTATAATAGAGATTGAGTACTATCTCCTTTGGCCATGGAAAGATGAAGAATAGAGGAAAGAAAAGCAAAATGCTACATTCAATAAGAGAAAAAAAAATGAGCTAATCATAAAATGAATGATCATATCATTTTCCATGCTCTCGGTGTACTTGAGTATAGCCTCTTAGTTCTAAAATAGAGTTGAGAGCTATCTCTTTTGGCCATGAGGAGAGGAAGAAGAGAGGAAAGAAAAAATGAAAGTGATGATGATTACATACCTCTAAATGAGAAAATGACTTAGGGAAAATAAACAATCATCCTTGAAATAAACTCGAACTCACCTTCAATGAAGCTCCGTGATGATAAAGATGAGTCCTCCAAGGGGTCATTGGTGCTCTCTTGAAGAGTTGTAGCTAGCTCCAAATTGTAGAGAAATGGAAAGAGGAAGAGGGAGAGAGAGAGAGCTCAAGAGAAACCCTAAGTCTTCATGTGAGAATACTCTAGGTTTTCTCCCAAGGGCCACTCTTGCCCAAAAGGGGGGAGGGGGGGAAGTTGAGAATATTTATAGAGAATTTTGGAGCCAAAACCCTAAATTTGATTTTTTTTTGAATTTCACCTCATTTTCACTCAAATTTCACATAATTTTGAATTATTTAGAGAAAGAAATGGTTTGAAAATGGGTATGATTGGCCATTAAGCTTATAAAAATATTTTTTTTTTCAAAATGAGTTTGTCCTTTGTCCATCCAAAAAGACTAAAATCGCCCTCTAAAAGGAGGTTTTTTTTATCAAAAGGAGGGTCAAATTTGTTTTGCCCAGCAAAAAGACCAAAATCATTCTCACTAGCCTACCGGACCGACCAGGTAAGTTACTTCCATTGGAGCAATAGTTCTTGCTTTTCATGTTGCAGTCTAAAAGAAGAAAGTTTAGGTTTTAATTCTTGTCACAAATCAAAGTTTAAAGTTTCAATCTCTCTCTCTCCACACACACACACACACACACATGTATATATTGATCCACCACCCATTTGGGTAGGCTTAATTTGTTAAATTTCCATCATAACAGGTAGTTTTGAATCAATTTAAATTGACATATATTAGCTGATTAAGTCGGTTCTTTGATCCTTGTATGCATTATTAATCGCTCAAAGATAAACGGGTCAAACAGGGAGACACTTATCGATAATGAAAAGTTAAGTTTGTGTTTGAATACGTTCTCAAAAAACAACGATGTGCAACGACCAGGTTAATTTGTATGTTTGATTAAGTCAAAGAGTGTCCCCTGAATGTACCAAGTCAATGATGGGCTTGCATTCTAGTTGAGCTGTACAAGGTCAGGTCGAGCTCGACTCAACAGACCCAGACTGAGTCTCGGCTAGAGCTTGACTCTTTTAAGCTCTTTTACCAATTCCCCATTTGACTTAATTTCTTTTCTTAGCTTTAAGTGCAAAAATTACAAAAAAGAAACCTAAATTAAACAAGTTTACTTGAATTTAATTGAGTCAGAGTTCTTACAACGAGTCGAGCTTTACATACCCTCTAATTCCATAGTCCAAGGTAGCTAGGTAGCAGAATTAAATTGTTCAATGAGAGAAAGGACAATAGGCTGACCATATTAGTGATTTGCTTGGGACTTATATCAAGTTTTGGAAGTGACAACAGACCGGCCCAGGACTTCAGCATAAAGCTGAAATTTTCACTACTAATATTATAAATCAGCTTTAGAGAACCCACAGGAATCCCAGAACCAAGTGTTGATGCATAACTTAATTCAAAGTCAATATTGCAGTCAATGAAAATGTGTGTGCGTTTTTTTTAAAGAAATGCACTAACAATGCAAAAAGCAACTCACCAGAAAAGATAAAAAAAAAAGGATTTTTTGAATTTCATATTTTAATTTCAATGCCAATCTGTCTGTTTGCAGTCTAATTTTAATTGTTGCTTGTTTATTTTTCGACGTTGTTTCATTAATTTCTCATTTATTTTATTTTTCATAATTTTTAAAGATTTTTTAAATTTTTTGAAAATTTGCAACATTGTTCATGGGGCATTAATATGTTAATATACCATTTGTGTGAGCCTGTGTGGACAATTGCCTACACAAGCCCACATCTACCTCCAACGCTGGGTGCAAAACCAAAATGACTCTTCACAATGCTATGCTATGAAAATTTTCTTAGATATTAAATATTTGAAACTCCTACCCCATACATCAACAAAATTCTTCTCACACCACTACTTCTATAGCACTTTCTATCTTATGCGCCTAACATGTACAACTCGTGCTCCCACTTTTTACCAGAAGGGTATTTTTGTAATTTTATAATAATTTATTTGAAGTTTTCTTCTATTTAACCGGTAGAAGTATTTTGGTCATTTCCAGTTTGTAGTACATGACTCATGTTAGGGGCCATAACATATAACCTACCTAGCGTAACCTGCTTGAATTTAAGATCTAAGGCTTAATTTCAAGCCCGATTTTTAAAACTTTAAATTTATTCCCCAAGTAAAATTTTCTCATTGAAAGTGAAGAAAGAAATTTTCTACTAAAAAAATCTTATTAGCATTAGCGACTTGAATTATTAGAAATAGTGCTTGGCCAGGATGGGTCATGTCCCGCACGATGGTTAACATATGGATCCAACTAAAAGCAGCCCCAGTGGCTCTGAAATCTCAGTAGTACACAGTACATATGGGTCCTCATTTTTTAGCTTCATGTGGACCAAAGTTTTCTCATAAATAATTAATGCATCCAAGATCTGTTCCTGGCAACCATTCGAGTTTCACGCCCATTAGATGACAAGCAGAATTTGGCTTTTCTTCTACTTAGTAATTTGCATATGGCAAGCGGAGAACTATTTGTTGTTTGTTTGCTTTGACAACTTTTCTTTGGCGCACAGAAGAAGTTATTGGCGTCCGTTGAGTTAAAATGGTAACTAGAAAAGAACAATTTTAAGGAATCTCAAGAAATAACGTTTCTCGGATAACACATTTTATTTAACTTTTTGGATATTAGCTAGTCTAATAGTGCCTGGAATTTGTGATGGCACATGATTCGCAAAAGCTTAGACCTTTCATGTGATTGTGGGAAATAACTGGACTATAAATGAAATAGCTGATGTATACGTAAGAATGTCAATATATTCAACTTATATCATATAATATCGGACTGAATCATTCTGTAAAAAAAGAAGAGATATATAAAAAATTAGTATCCGATTAAGAAATTATGAAAACTATTAAACTTTTTATGGTTAAAAGGAAAGCACATCTAAAACTGCAAACGATGTGTTCTTAAAAGTAATTCAGGGAGAAGTATATCAATAATAAGCTTTTATATATATTATATATATACCTGATATTTTGCTTAAATGTCGGGTACAATGGAGTGTATTGTAGTTATCCGATTAAATGTAAAATTCTAGATTTTTTATTATAAAAACTCCAATTTCTTCTCCTAAGCTGTGCTTTGCAGCTGTTCTCTACGATTCTTATGGATTGGACTCAAGAAAGTTGGATCCATAGAGGAGATTTAGCCTAATTTTCATTTAGAACTTCAGACCCCTAGTAGTGCGCATGAGCGATGAACAGACTACGCCAACGATGTTCATGTGGCTTAATTGTTTAGACTGCATCATGTTAAATCCCGCACTGGTTCCCTGTATCTCAAACCTTAATAATGTGCACCAGCTAGTCTTAGTCGAGCATGACCTCTATTAGATCTTGATCGGCTATGATCCAGCTTTAATTAGAATGCCTTGTCCGTTCGCAAAATCAAGATTAAGCCATGCAGGTAATTGATCACACAGAGTTTTAGTTCATTTTTGTTTTCAATACAAAATTACTTTCGACAAAAGAGACAATACTTTGCAGTCGCGGCCAGCCTCATATGGGCCGAATCTTGGAAGCACGGGGACAGCTGGTTTATGCCCAGAAACGCATCTTCCACAGTAACAAAAACCAGCTGTGGCACTAGAGCATCTCCATCACTGACACGATGCAGTTGAGTATGAAAGTTCAGTTATTTCACTGGCGAGACGCCAAACCCGTGAGCAGGGATGATACAGCTGGTGAGGTAAAACCGAGGCAGAGACACCATTGCTGCTTAGAAACCATTTCCTGGCGGCAGCCCGTCCTCTGGATGAGCCAGTAACCCAACACATGGCCAACTTGATCTGGCGAGAATGTGCCACTACCAGATTCATGTCAGACCACTGAAACTTTGCTTTGACAGCTTGTACGTCTTATAAGAGAGTACTCCAACCCCCTAGTAGGTTGCATTTGCATTGAAGGTAAAGATGAATCAATTATTTGCTGCTGCAACGATGAAGAGGAAGGACTTCCTTGTCAACAGTAGTTCTAAAAGAGTGACAGCTTTCAAGATAGAAGCTACAGTTGAGCGGAAGACTATACTTTTGGGAAGGCTGCAGGTGATCAGAATCTTTGATCTGACAAAACATCTGCGGCATAGGTTTACGATATGAACGCTGGGTGAATCCCACTTCGCACAGGAGTACTTATTATCTGATGCTGTAGAATTGTAAGTTTTTCCAGTGTTAATTAAAATTCAGTTAACACTGATAGGCCTGACAACATGGGAGCAGAAGTAGAGTCTTGGAAGGATCATCAACGTCTTAATTAGTAAGGGCTAGGGTCAGAGACACCACGACATGCGTGGACTCTTATGCCTGGAATTCCATAAGGCCATGCACGTTGGTTGTCAATCCTCACCCCCTATCTGTTTTAGGATCTTGGTAAACCCACGCATCAATTAAAATATAGTGCGGCACTGCCACCATTAATCTGTGAGAAGCGAAGCTGATTATATATGTTGTTCCTGTGCATGAAATTTTATGCGTCATGTTGATAAAAAAAAGATGGCCATAATTTTTTCTGGTAGGGATTGAGAAAACTACAAAAAAAAGATTTGAGAATTCGATAAAAGTAAAATTTGTCAGTCCGTATATGTACATCGTTGTAACCAATATGCTCCTTTAAACTGTTTTTTGTCCCGCTCATAGCGTTATCTCATTATCTCATAAATATTTTCTCATACTTATGTTTAGCATTATCTCACACATCCGTCTGTTATCTTATTATCTCATAAATATTTTATTATCACATAAGCATTATCTCATACATCCGTCCACCCGTTATCTCATACATCCGTCCACCCGTTATCTCATTATCTCATAAATATTTTGTTATCTCATAAACATTATCTCATACTTATTTGTTATTTCATAATTATTTATTAAGTCACGTACATGCATATTCAATATTTGGACATGTAAGTAAATATGCATATTGGTAGTAGGGTTCACATCCAGCGTACACTCATTAGATACATAGAGGTGGCGTAAAAAACTTGCTCTCGATGATTTGTGCTTATAAGAATCAAACTGATGATCACACACTGGCCTACTAGCATGACCAACTAAGCTGCTTCCATTTGGGCAATAGTTCAATCTCTCTCTCTCTCTCTCTCTCTCTACACACACACACACGTATATGCAAAAAATGGCCCACCACCCATTTGGGTAGGCTTAATTTGTTCAATTGACATCCCAGCAGGTAGTTTTGATTCAATTTAAATTGACATATATACTACATATATTAGCTGACTAAGTGGTTATTTGATCCTTGTATGCATTATTAATCGGTCAAAGATAAACTTTGTGTTTAGATGTCACTTTCAAAAAACAACCATGTGCAACGACCTGGTTAATTTGTATGTTTGATTGACAAGTCAAGAGTGTCCCCGAATGACTCTAACACCCCTTTAGTGAGTTGTTATCTTTTTGTCATGTTCATTTCACATGGAGCCATCCCTTACAGTGAATGTACTAGTAATATACCATGTTCACTCGCACCAGTCAGTGGCGCTAGCTACAACATACAGCAACAACTACTGCCACCACAACTTAAAGAACTTCCGATCTGTCATTCTCTTCATTAATTATTTAATAACGAGTTGGGCTGCACACGAGCCCAATCGAGCTCGTGCTCTATCAGTTTGACATGACTCGACTCATATCTTGCTCAGCTTGCACTCTAGTAAAGTTGTACAAAGTCAGGTCGAGCTCAGCTCAACAGACCAACCCAGCTCGACACTAACAGTTTTGATTTCAACTCAAAAAAATATTAGTAACCAGTAAAACCAATTGCTGAATACGGGTAGGGCCAATTGAATTCAAATCCAAAAAATGCACGACGCAATTAAAAAATTTTATTTTTCATTGGCCGGGGTGGGGCCATGGCCTAGGTGGCCCCCCCCCCTTCGCCCCTGGCTTTAATAACTCTTTTATAAGTTTTTGAATATTCCTCATAATTTTCAATACAAGTCTAAACTTTTAAGGTTTACAATCATCCTCTTAAAGGACACGCGTCCACACCACTTTAATAACTCTCTTTATAAGTTCTTGAAGATCCATCACAATCTTCAATGTGACACTAAACTTTTATTTTGTAAATCCCAACCCACCTCCTGATAGTTTCGGTTTCAAACTGAAAAATATTAGGAACCAGGATAACCAACCACTTTAATAACTCTCTTTATAAGCCTTTGAAGATTCCTCACAATCTTCAATACAAGACTAAACTTTTGGGCATTATAATCCATCCCTTAAGGCACAAGCATCCACATGTGTTGGGTCCCAAGTCTGAGTGTTGAACCTGGCTTTGATACTACCATAACAACTTGACTTATTCTCACACTAGACTAGGGGCTCAAGTTTGAGAGTGGGTCAGGTAGTTACACTCCTAGCTCCAAAACAAAGTTTGAAGTGACAACAGACCGGCCCAGCACATCAACATGCAGTTGAAATTTTCACTAGTAATATTATAAATCAGCTTCAAAAAACCCTCAGGAGATATCTATAAACATGTGTTGCTGCATAACTTTGTTGCACGTACCATGATGCTTATGAAAGTCAAGAATGGATACATTAGTAGGTAGACAAGAAAATAATTTTGGAGCATGACTATGTAAAAATACAATTTGTGTGAGCCTGTGTGGGCAATTGCCTGCACAAGCCTACATGTTTCAACGGTGATACAAACCAAAATGACTCTAACGATCTTATGGTATGGTTTTTTTTTTTTTAATTATTGAAAATTTGAAACTCCTACCACATGCACCAACAAAATTATTCTCACATTACTATTTCTATAGCACTTTCTATCTTATGCCCCTAACTTAAGGGGTAGTCATGTTCCCACTTTTTATCAGAAGGGTATTTTTGTAAATTTACAAGGATTTTTTTTTTTTTTTTAGGTTTCACTTTTGCCATTATAAGAAGGGGGATCTTCTATTTAACCGGGGGAGCTATTTTGGTAATTTTCAGTCTGTAGCACATTACTTTTGTTAGGGGTCATAACATATAACCTGGTTAAAGAATTTCAACTTAAGATCCGAGGCTTAATTTCAAACTCGCATTTGAAAATTTCAAATATCTTTCGGAAGTAAAATTTTCTCATTCGAAGTGATGAAAGAAATTTTCCACTTAAATTTTTCTCATTCAAATAACTTTCCGATGTAAAATTTTCTCATTGAAATTGACAACTTGAATTATTAGTAGAGCTTGCAGACCAAATTGGCCTGGATGGGTCCCCCGTACCTTGGTTAACATATGGATCCAATTCAAAACAGACCAAATGAGTGTGAAATCTTAGTTGTACACAATACATTATAGGTCCACATTTTTTAGCTTCATGTGGATGAACTTTTTTCATACATAATGCAGCCAAGATATGTTCCTAGCTAGCTATGGCCAGCCATGCAACTTTCACGCCCTTTAAATGACAAGCAAAATTGGACTTTCTTCTACTTGTTTGCATACGGCAAACGTAAAACTGTTTGGTGTTTGTTTGGCTTGAGAACTTTTCTTTGGGGCACAAAAGAAGTTATTAGCGTGTGTTCAGTTAAAATGATCCTTCATTGGTAACTAGAAGCAAACACTTTTAGATGAATTTTAAGAAATCACTTTTCTCGGATGCCACACTTTATTTAACTTTTGGATATTTGCTAGTCTAAGATTTCCTGGAATTTGTAATGGCGCATCATTCACAAAAACTTAGACCTTTCATGCGATGACGGGACATAACTGGACTATAAATGAAATAGCTGATGTATATGTAGAGATGTCAATATATTCGACTTGTATCAGATAATATCTGACTGAATAGTTTCGAAAAAATCAAGACATCAAAAAATTTAATATCCAATTAAGAAATAAGATCAGATTTGGATTTAAGAAACGACGTCTGGTCAGATTCAAATATGTGTGAATGCTCAGTTAGATTCGGATTCGGATTTGGATCGGATCCAGTTTTAAATAGTTATTCTATATTAATAAGCCCTATATTTTGAAAATCAGCTGTTTTGTTTAAAATTTGGATCTGGATTCGGATTCGGATGTGAATTTAAAATCAGATTCAAATCAGATTTAGATTGTGAAATCATATTTTAGATTTGGATTCAGATGTGACTTTTCTTCATTTATGTTCAAATACAAACTCAAATTCTAATATGTGAATATCCCAAATGGTTAATATAGTAAAAAGTATATCCAATTCGAATATCCATTGCATCCTTATGTATATGCCAGTTGGGTTTTCTTGTTTTCTTTAAGAGTGTTTTCGTGGAAAGTTTCCTTGTGGAGAGCTAAAGTTTTTTTTCATGTAATCCCGAAAAGGGCCTCAATATGGTTTAAATGTTTCCCCAACTTCCCTACATGCCTAGCATAAGCGTACTTGAGTCAAGAGGCAGATGTAGTTGGTGATTCAATATAATTAAAGAGTGCTAGCTACTGTAAATTCATGTAACTTATCTAAGGTTGAGTAGTTTAATTTAGATAATAATGATGATGATCCTATCTGACAATAACAATATTGCCTTAAAACATACATGACATAACTGCTGGGTGGCCAATAATGTACCAAATGTTTGGCTCCTTGGCCCCTTCCTGTTCAACTTGTTCCTTTGCTTCCTCTCAAGTACTTGGCTTAAAATTTTTTGTCTTAACTAAACGTTAAATTTAGTAAATGCTTGCAAATGATAAATTAGAGGGTTTCAGTTTATTAGGACAATAAGAATTGTTGCAAGAATGGAACTTCTTCAATAGACATTAGCAATCAACTCATTTAAAAACATTTTGTGTGTCGCAGATGATTCCCTTAAAAACTATTCATGTGTTGCTGATGACACTCTTATAAACTCTTCAAGTGTTACAGATGGCATCCTTAAAAACTTTAGGCACGTTGGTAAGAGCTTTTGAGATATTAAAATATGAAATATTAAGAGTTTCAAATATAAGTTGACATTGAACTGGGTACCCAACAGACTAAGCGGGCTGGACTTGGGCCACAAGCAAGGACTTTGAGCCAGCCTGAACCCGACTTTGTGTAGCCTTGGGCCGGCCCGTTCCAAGCTAATGCTTAGCCTTAATTTTGAGGGTGTGGGTGTGTTTCGACCGTGAAAGGGAGAACCTTTGAACAACTATGGTCTTCATTCTTGTGCATCATATATTCATGTTTATATTTAAATGGATTTGATTTTTAATCTGAATCCAAAGCTAAAAGCCCCTCTATCAATTTGACTCTGCAAACGTTTGAATTGAGAAAGCTTTGCAAGAAATTAAAACATGAAATTGGCCCATTCCTTTGACAATAATCCTATCTTTAAGTGTCAACTCAATTCAAGAAAATATGTATGCATGCACAAAAACTTCGTTGATTCATATAGAGTTTAAAAGTTATTAATCTTTTCCATTCAGTCACAAACAACTAAAGTTTATGCCAATGCTGCTCGAACGGTTACCACTTAGTTATTTTTATCGGCCCACGTTGGCCTCACAAAATAAGTTTTCAAATAAGTCCATGTCATGTCCTAAACCATAAGTTTAAATAGGACCTTAAGTAAAGAACATTCAATCTAACGGTCCATCGAATAAGAACGCAAGAAGCCTCCTACAAAGACAAAATGGAAAATCCAAAAAAGTTGCATTTATTATTTTTTTTTGGAAGAAAAAATTACTCTTTACAAAATAGAAAATACCACACATGAAAAGAAAACCCATGTCTCATGGGTTGACAAAGCAATGACACCGGCTTCATATGGCAAAAATGCTTATGTGCATAGGGATGTGTAATGACCAAAACACTGTTGTTTAAATAAAAAAAAACTTTTTAAGAAGAAAAAAGGTTATGAAAATTTTCAAAGTCCTAAATATGGTTTCCTTTCATGTGTATTTATGAGTATTTATGAGTGTACAGGGGTGTGTATGCACACTCATTTCTTCATAGGAAGCAAAGGGATGGCTGATTTATGCCGAAAAACCAGCAAGTATGGCACTGAACATCTCATATGGTGCAGTTAAGTATAGAAGACCCGAGGAACTAGAAATTTTTTATGAGGAGAATCAAATTAAAGTTTTTAAATTTTGACAGGAGTTGAAATATCATTTTTCAAAATTTTTATATAAAACAAGTAAAATTTTATAAAACTTAAAAATTTTAATTCGCCTGTTGGTGAAAAATCTCTGATTATTAAAGTAAAATTAGCAGTTAGTGAGTTAGTAAAACTAAGATAGTACACTGCTGGTAAAAACTAATTGCTGGTGGCATCCCATCCTCTGCGGCTGTAGTAAGTTAGTAACCCAACGTATGGACAACTCTGGCGCGAATGCGTTGCCACCAGATTCATGCCAGAGCAATGAAACTTTCTTTTAACTTTTTTCTAACAGCTTTAAGGTCTTATAAGAGAGTTCTCCAACCCTTTAGTAGGATGCATTGAAGATCAAGATGTATGAATATTTTGCTGCTGCAACCCTTTAGTAGGCTGCATTGAAGATAAAGATGTATGAATTATTTTCTGCTGCAACGATGAACAGGAAAGGAAGGACTTCCTTGTCATTGTAGTGACGAAAGAGTGAAGATTCTCAGATAGAAACTACAGTTGAGTGGAAGACTATACTTTTGGGGAGGCCGCAGGAGAATCTTTCATGACAAAAAATCTGCTGCATGGATTTACGATATGACCGGTGGTTCATACTTATCAAAATCGCAGTCAATATGATAAGACTGACAGGATGACAGGATGGGAGCACAGAGTAAAGCCTTGGAATGATCATCAACGTCCAAACTAAGGCATGAGATACGACGACATGGATGGAGTCTGATGCCTGGAATTCCATCGGGCTGTGCATGTTGGTTGTCAATTCTGAATAAATTTTCTGTTTTCTGGCTTTTTATTTTCAATCAAAATCTCTCTCTATCTCTCTCTGTCATGCATATATTGGTACATCACCCATTTCGTTAGGCTTAACCCATGGATGAAATTTTGGTTGTGGGAAGAAGAGGAGGGGAGGGGGGACAGATGCGAAGGCTAGTGTGGGCACCCTTCAATGTTTCATTGTTTTTATATTAACTTCTTTAAATATTTATTCTGTTATATACAGAATGCCTCCCTTGGATATATAAATATGTGAATGAGTGCCTCTACACCAGCCTTAGCTACCCTACATTATCTTCTCCGTGAATCCTAGCTCTTTGTATCCTCTGATTCTGCAGTCCAAGCTAGCTTGCTAACTAGCACACATAAATTATTCAAATCAAACGAAGAACAATAGGCTGCTCGTGAAAGAGATTTGCTCGGGATTTCTGCTAGCTCCGGAGCAAAGTTTGAAGTGACAATGGACCCCAGATCTTCCGCATCCGAAATTTCCACTAGTTCACAAAACTGCCAGGAATCCTATAAACAAGTGCTGATGCATAGCTTAATTGCAAGTACCGCAATGTTCTTGAAAGTCAACATTATAGTAATAAAAAATACGTTTTTTAAAAGTGTTAAGAATGTAAAAAACAAGTCATTGAAAAACCAGCAAAACACACTTTTTTTTAAAAAAAAAAACCCAAAAAGTCTTTTCCCTTTTTTTCATTTTAAACATTTGTTTCTAATTTTTCAACACCAAATTATGCGTTTCCATTTTCTAGTTTTCATTTGTTATCAATTTCTTTCTTTTTTGATGTTGAATTGTTAGTTTTCCATTTATTTTATTTTTTTTACAACTTTTAAGTTTCTTTTGAAAGTTTACCATATATAGGTGCCACTTATAAAAGTAAATATTAAATTTCTCAATGTAAAAATAAAATAATGTTAATGTGCTGCACACTAGCCCACATATGGCTGCGCCACTGGTAGGGAAGCATTAATAGCACTAATACATAGATAAGAAAATGGTTATGGGGCATGAATACATAATTTGTTTTGAAGTTTCACTTTTGCCTTTAAAAGACCGGCTGGGTATTCTATTTAACCAACAGAGATACTTTGGTCACATACAGTATATAACATGACTCTTTATTAGGGGCCACAACATATAACCTGCTTGATATAACTCACTTAACTTAAAAAATTACCGGGGAATAATTTCAGGCTCGCTTTTTAAAATTTCAAATATCTTCCCAAAATAAAGTTTTCTAAAGAAATTTGTTATTAAAAAAATTTAGTCAGAATTGACAACTTGAATTATTAAAAATAGTGCTTGGCCAGGCTGGGTCATGTGCCGCACCAAGGTTAACATATGGAGCCAACTAAAAGCAGCCCCAATGGCTCTGAAATCTCAGTTGTACACAGTACATATGGGTCCTCATTTTTTAGCTTCATGTGGACCAAAGTTTTCTCATAAATAATTAATGCAGCCAAGATCTGTTCAGGCCAACCATGGAACTTTCACGCCATTAAATGACAAGCAGAACTTGGCTTTTCCTCTACTTAGTAATTTGCATATGGCAAGCGCAGAACTATTTGTTGTTTGTTTGCTTTGAGAACTTTTCTTTGGGGCACAAAAAAAAAGTTATTGGCGTGATTCAGTTAAAATAATAACTAGAAGCGAACAATTTTAAGGAATCTTAAGAAATCATGTTTCTCAGATGACACACTTTATCTAAGTTTTGGATAGTATCTAGTTTAAGAGTTCATGGAATTTTTGATGGCATATGATTCACAAAAACTTAGATCTTTTATGTGATTATGGGAAACAACTGGGTTATACGTAACGATGTTAATATATCTGATTTGTTTAAGATATTTGATCCAATCGTTCCAAAAAAATCGTGTATAGAAAAAATTTAATTTTCGAATAAGAAATCAAATTGGATTCAGATTTAAGAAAGGACATCTGGTCACACACACACACACACCTCCCAATCAGATTCGGATTTGGATAGGATTCAGATTTAAATAATTATTCTATATTAATTCCCCTAAATCAGCCGGGTTGAAATTAAAATTCAGATCTGGATTCAGATGTGAATTTAAAAATTGGATTTAGATTGTCAAATCAGATGTCAGATTCTGATTCAAATATGATTTTTCTTCATTTATATTCAAATTGTGAATTTAAAAATTGGATTTAGATTGTCAAATCAGATGTCAGATTCTGATTCAAATTTGATTTTTCTTCATTTATATTCAAATTCAAACTTGAATTCTAATATGTGAATATCCGAAAAAGTGGATATAGCTAAGGGTATATCTAATTTGAATATGATCTGTTGCATCCCCATGTATATGCTATTCGGGTTTTCTTGTTTTCTTTAAGAGTGTTTTCCTGGAAAGTTTCCTTGTGGAGAGCTAAATTTATTCCTATAATCCCAAAAATGGGCTCACGTATGGTTTAAATGTTTCCTAGCTCCCTTACTTGCATAGCTTAAGGACAATTGAATCAAGAGGTAGATCTATTTGGTGATTCAATATAATTAGAGCGCATTAGCTACTGTAAATTCATGTAACTTATCTAAGGTTCAGTGATTTAATTTAGATGATAATGATGATGACAATGACGACAACGACGACAACGACAACAATAACAATAGATTCTTAAACATCTAAGACATAACTGCAATAGTATCTTAAACATATAAGACATAACTGCTCAGTGGCAATAGTATACAAAATTTGGCTCCCTTGTCTTTTTCTGTTCAATTTGTTGCTTTGCTTCCTCTCAAGTACTTAATTGATTTTTTTTTTGCTCAACTAAACGTTAAATTTAGTGAATGCTTAGAGAGTTTCAGTTTATTGGGACAACAAGAAATGTTCAGATATAGAACTTTTTCCATACATAAAATTTCAATCTTATGGACTATTTTCCAAGTTTCTCTATTAGCATTTCAAATTCATCTTCTTTCTGAATGTTGGGACACCTCCCCACGTGGGCAAAGCCAGGGGAGCCATGGGCCCCCTCAAATTTTGTATAAAAAAGTTTATACGCTAATATCTTGAAAATTTTCAAGTTGATCCCTGCAAAAAGTAAAAGGATTATTTTCTTCGTCTTGCTAATTAAGGAAGTAAAAGGCCAATTCTGCGGTTAACTATAATTTAGTGATAAAATTAGTGTAAGTTTTTATGTCAGTCATGAGGATCTAGTTTTATAAACATTGACAATATACAAACACAATCTTCATCTACGCATGTTGAAAAGTTACAATAGACTATATGAGAATTGTTTCTTGAAAGTGTAAATAGAATATTACAAGTTGAATCTCCGCAGACCCTTGGTTTTTAAATACTCATAAGATCATATTCGTGCAAAGAAAAATATATTTGTAAAGTTATTATTAACTTCTTCGAAAAAGAACACCACTTCCCCTTAGCTGGTTTAGGGAAAAAGTAGTGAGGATGTCATCTCACATTCATTTTTGACACGGCCAGATCCACAGCTACACGAGGCTTGAGCTCCTGGCCCCATGGATTCCAACAAGCCTTTTAGTGGTTTTAGTTTCAGCTCAAAAAAGATTGAGAATCAAGACAACCAACTATCTAACAACCCTTTTGTAAATCTTGAAGACGAAATTAAACCTTTTAAAGGGAGCATTATAATATGCTCCCGCAAGGCACACATCTGCATGTGTGGGACTCTAGCTTTGAGTATTGAACCATGCTATGATGCTACTAAAATGATCCAACACATACTCATCCCGGGCTTGAGTCCACACTCCAACGGATCCCAACCCAATCCTACCAGTTTCCATTTCAGCCAAAAAAGGACAAAAAAGTAGGATTATCAACATCTAACAACTCCCTTCATAAGCCCTGGCCACAATTTTCAATATGAGACTAGACTTCCTAAAGTGGAGCATTACAATTTTTGAAGACCATCCATATCATTTTTGTTTTTTGTTTTTTTGGCTTAAAAGGGTATTTGATTTCATCGGATCTGAAATCCTCAAGATTTGAAAATCATGAATTTAATAACAGATCCTTCCTTCTCCTATTTTAAGTCAAACCCTTTCTCATGCAAAACAAGGATAAAGCTCCCTGAATGTATGGCTATATTCATTTATTTAAAAGTTTCAGTGATTCAATTCGATAACCCTTTACCATACGAATGAACTTTTCAAGTTAAGACTGTGTAAAATGCAGTGATGCACTAATTAATCCTGAATATATACAACTAGCCAGATTCAAATCTACCTCTTTTTTTTTTCTCTATTTTACACACACACATACACAAACACAAACACAGAGAGAGAGAGAGAGAGAGAGAGAGAGAGAGAGAGAGAGAGAGTAGCAAGAGCACACATACACACAGACAAGTGGGACAGCCATTAAAAGGTAAACAGTAGAGGGATCAAAGACATAATCTGGAATTCTGTAATTATTGACCAGGCATGCAGAGTGAAAGATCTGACACCTCTTTACTGCAACCAATTTGGAACCAGGTCAATTGGAAGCCAGATCAGTCTGCTGCATGCATTCTTATCATCCTCTTCCTTACACATCCTTTTATTTACTGCTAGGAACTTACAGCTAATTTTGGATTTACCAACATATAATTGATCCTAATCGCGAAAAGACATGATCTCTGATTACCAAACTCTGGCCGCAATTAATAACTCTGCAATTTCCTTTAGTTCCAAGAAAAGAATGCAACCAAACAATTTATTTAGATAATCTCATCAATTTCATTTCACGGAGAAA
Source organism: Nymphaea colorata (assembly GCF_008831285.2). Classification (NCBI taxonomy): domain Eukaryota; kingdom Viridiplantae; phylum Streptophyta; class Magnoliopsida; order Nymphaeales; family Nymphaeaceae; genus Nymphaea; species Nymphaea colorata. The sequence goes on along the minus strand of NC_045138.2, from coordinate 4,883,393 downwards.
AATGAGAAGATAAACAAACCATATTTCACAAACTTCTTCGTCTGATGACCTGTCATTGTGTAGCTAGATCCCAACCCTGAGGCATAGAGCAAACCTTGTCAATTATCTTTACACTAATAATTGTACTCCAATTCAAATGATGTTCTGAAAACTTCAAATAGATGCTTTCACACACACACATATATATAAATTAATCATAAAACTTCTCTTCAGATTTTTAACATGGGCGCCTATAGGCCACACTAGGGGCGGAGGGAAGAGGGGACTGGCAGGGGCCATATATTAATAATTGTCTGCTACCAGATGCTCATATATCAAACTTGATCAGAATCATACTGGCTGTATCGATTTTAAAGAGATTAGATGATAAAAAGTAGGCTGTAAATATGAAAGCCAAGTTTCTTTTGCAAGACTCTAAAATACCCTTCAAAAGATGGGGTTGGGGATATATATATATATATATATATATATATATATATATAACAACTGAGTTTCTTTAAAGGAAACATCTAGTCTCTTTTGAAGGGTAACGATGACTTTGACCACTTATGCCAACTGGTTATATGTGTTTTTATTTTTATGAGCATGGTTTAGGTTCCTCTCTCTCTCTCTCTCTCTCTCTTAATATATATATATATATATATATATATATATATATATATATATATTCTTATAAGATCAAACTATTACTAATTCACTGGATCCCATAAAATCTCTGTAAGGCAACAATAAAACAGGGATATGTAATTTAAAAACCAAGTCCTCGTGTTGCATCTTCTTTTCTCCCCTGATCTGCTAGCTGCCACCATAATAACCGATGGATGGACGTGCGAAAAAATTAAGCTGCACTTATGCGAAGAGGTCTCTCTATCGAGCCTATGGCATTGATGTTTGACCAAGTTAATTTCAGAAGAAACCATGAGGCGTCCGAACATGTTTTACTGACATATCAGTCACACTACTTTTACTGACATTATTTTGACTGATGTTCAAAAAACATCAATAAAGGTTTCACTGATGCTTTTTATACCCAAGTATAAACCCCATTTTTTTAGTGACATTTACCATCCTAAACTTCTATAAATATACTCTATCTATATCAGGGGCAAAATAAAAAAAAAATTCATGAAGCACTAAACATATTGTTGACAACTAAGTCTACCCAGGTCCATGTGGCAATGACCTGGATCTGATAGGGCTCCCTCCTATAACTGGACCTATGTCCACCTAAATTCAACTATCATATTAAGGTTTTAGAGTGGTTCCATGGGGCACAGCCCCTAGGAGTTCCCCACGTATCTCCGCCCCTCATCCAAGATATCCTTTTTTTGATCTCTCTCGATCTCTGTCTCTCTCTCTCTCTCAATCTCAGTTCTCCCTGCAAACTTTTGGTATGTAAGTGTTTGGGCTCCATGTGACAATTTCTTTGGAGTCTTTGTTGGTGACTGGACAATAGTGTTGCCTGATCTGGCTCAACAAAGGGCCAAGTTGGGAAGACGTACATCACTGAAGGTAATGCAGCTTTTTTCTTTGCAAGTGGATATTGATGTCTTCGCGCGAGAAAAAGAACGCAAAAATTGAAGAGACTGACACAACCTCTAACAAGTCCCTTTTCCTTTTAGACTTTATAACATGAGCAAGCTTCAGTTTTTTATTTTTAGTTGACTAAATTTAGTCACTAACACAAGGGAGGAGCCAAGGTGGGGGGAGAGGAGGGATGCCCCACTCAATTTTTTTTAAAAAAATATTACATTTAATTTAAAATTTTCCTTTGTTTCAAAGGGTCTCGCAAGCCATGGTAGAAGAAAGAAAGAGAGAGATCGGTGATGAAACAGAGAGAGTTCAAATGACCTCATGGTCTAAGCCTAGCCATGTATGTTCGACATAGGGAAGACGGGAAAACATGCGTCTTCCGGCCCTCCCTCTTTACACTACGTGCCCCCAACTAGCTTCCTGCAGGGGCTCTTAGAAGGCATGTGGTAACAGGAATGCTACGTTCTTTAAAATGTCATGTTCCATGAATGTGTCCCATTCAGTAACGGGAACATTGCATTCCAAACAATACAGTGTTCCTATTGCCAACCACCAAACAGTACCCTATGAAGAGAAAGATACCAAATTCTATTGCAAATGTTCTTTGTGTCACCTACCAAATTAAATTTTACATATATGTACTCTCGACTTTGAAGATCAGATTCGCCACTATTGGGAGTGTGACTAAATCTCGTATCCAGATACATCGGCTTCTTAAAGTCTTTGTTTTTTAACCCACTTATTGGTGAAATCAACTTTATTGATGCGACCTTCCAACAAAAACATTAGAAGATTGCATGTGAGAAAAATGGCATTTCGGAACTATGTCTACGACTAAATTAAAGTTTAGGAATCAACAGTTCTATTCCTTTTAGCATATGAAAACTCAACTTATATATCCAAAAATAACTAACATCTTTGTGTTTATTTTCATTGTTTTAGACAGGAAGAACACACAACATACACATATTAGTGAAGCATATAATTTCTTGGGGAATATTAACATTCTAGGTCGGAGTTATACCAAGAGAATGCATGATTTAGTATCCTATACATAGTTCTTCTTCTTCTTCTTATTTCCTTTTTCCATCACTTATGGCAAAGATAATATTGCTGGATTCACTATGTTCCAATACGGTCTTGAAGTGTCAATTATTTAACCCTTCTGAGGTCTGCCACAAGATGTCTGGCCACTGTCGGCCATGGTAGGGTTGCAAAACAGCTGCACCTCAGAAAAAAACATTTGCTATTAAAAGCAATTTGAAGATTGTAGAGCCAAAATTATTGACATATCTAGTTTACAGAAGAAGCTAAGTGTTTCATAGATGACTGTCAAGCAGCTCTACCAATTACATGGGTAGGGTTGTAGAGTTGGACCTTGCAATTTGAATAAACCATTTTGTGCAAGTTGCAGGTAGCATGTGCCTAACCTCCACCTTCACATTATAAATAAATTAAAGCAAGTAAATTAAACACTACCCCAATAGATTGTAGTGTGCTGGGTCACAAGATAGTCTATCTCCTTAAAAAACTTGTATTCACGTCCTGTAATAGTCACCATCACGTCTTAATGCTCTTTTCTTCTAGACCATAATAGGTCAAAAAGCAAGTTCTATAAACCTAGGGGTGGGGGCAATGACGTCTCTTAAAGGTGGTGGAATGAACCACTCTCCTAAAAAAAAAAAAAAACTAATGCTTATTTATTGAACTATGAAAACTATTAAAGGATTTTTTTTTTTAATAAGTTTGAACTTTGAACCCATGTATGAACATGAGCAGTTAGTAAAATCTCTTTGATACTCCCCAGGTTACATACTCATTATAGCTTTCAGTGAATAAGATAAAGAGCAAATCAACGTGCATTCCCAAGCAAAGCCCAGCCTGTCTCCCCTCACTGTGCCAACGCCTTCGTCTCACTAATTAAAGAGATTTACATATCACTATAGAAAAGGGAAAAAGGGTAAACACCCAGTACATAAAATAGCAATTTATGTCATTTTTAGATGATAAAACGGTCATCTTATAAAGGAACTCCAAGGTTCTGGCTTACCTTGCGGCCTTAGTGGATTCATAGTATAACTATTCAACTCGAGTGTCACATTTTGCCACCACTTGCAACCCAGAAAAATAGCGCAACAAAGCATGACAACAATCATAGATTTGAACCTCAAACCCCTTCGATGTGAACCACTTTGCTTTCAAGTTGCACTACGCCCCTTCATGCAACATTATGTTATCATAATTTCCTTCATTAGTAGGACATTAATAATTCTACAGCCTGATGAATAAAAAAATGAATTGGCATATGGGGTTAGCTCTCGGTCAGATGTCAAGGACATTTATGATCACACTCAATTTGATTTTTCTAGATGTCTTTTCTTGCAGAAGACAAAATCGGGAGTACCAGCTCCAGTGTTTGACGATGACCTTCAGAGCCTGTTTGCATGAGACTCAAAACCATGGAAACAGTGCCAGTTTTGGAGGTATATATAAGGAGACAGAGTTATCTGTGCCAAAAGAAAAAAAGAAGACATTTTTGAAGTTGTTGAAAAAAATATTTTTTTAGTCTTTTCTCTTTTTTAGATTTCTTTTTTTATTCATACAAAAAAGTTTCTTTTTTTTAATTTAAATAAAGGTATTTTCGTCATCAACTGTGCTCGCTCATGAAATTTAGTGCATCAGCACGGCGTGCAAAACCAGCTTCGATATATAAGTACGAAGCTAACAACTTCGTTGTACCGCAAGGTTGAAGATTAGGTTTTAAGTGTTCGAAAATCAAATTTCAAGTTCATAGAAAAACTTGCAAGTTTTTTTCTGTTTGTATAACAAGAAAACCACATTCTCAGAACACCCAAAAAAAAAGTCTATTGCGGTCCGCGGAGTCTGTGGGCTGCGACTGACTGGGAAAAGAAATGGGTTTTATATATTTTTTAAATGGTTTTCTGGCCATTTTCTGGTTATTCAATGTATGAATTTATTGAATTTTTCATAAACTCAATTCAACCGTCACCCGAAGATGTTTTCGGCATCCAAAGGTTCCAGACAAAGTTTTAGGGTCTTTCCAATGTACTCAAGAATGCATTTTTTTATTTGATATCACAAAAGAATTATTTAATATAAAATGTATTTCTGGATCAAAATGATTTTACATCCTCATTTACAGGAAACGCGTCTAAATCACTAAGAAAAGCTCGTCTGAGAGCCGATGATCGTTCGGTAGGTAGCAATTGACTTTGGGAGATTAGAACACACTAGTTAGGCAAAGAGGATGGACCAATTAATTTTATAACTATATAAGCTGCTAGGTTAGGGACTATTTTCTTAAAAACCCTAGAGAGAGAACTGTATTTTTGCCTCCAAAATGGAGCGTAAGATGTGTTTGTCTGATAGTCATTGCTGAGTTTATGGGAAACCCAATTTAGACTGGACTAAATAACCTGACATTGTCCCCCTTCTCCTAAAAAAAATGGTTAAGAAGTATAGTGTAACTGGGCAGCAAGGCAGCTCGCACTTAAAATGGTCTGAGCTTCGAACCTCATATAGTTGTTGTCACACTTTTACTATTCATCTGAGTGGACAAACATGACAACTGAATTGAAAGGTGTAGTGTAAGTTATATGTCTGTTCCAACATTGTGAAGCCCAAATGACATAAATACCCTGATAAGAGATAAAAAGGCACCGGACCCCTCCCACCTTACAGGACAAAATGGTATGAGTACTTTCTTGTTTTCCTTTTTTTTGAGGATATCCTAAAGGTTAATGCTTCTAAGTTACCAGTACTAATTCTTTTCCTGTTTGTACATCGATAAAATGTTTCTAATGGGATAAGCCTTCACGCGTGAGAATGACTTGAGAATATATGGGCTCCTCTATCGAAAATTTTAGAAATCTATCCCAGGCTTCGTCGTGTAGGAGCAAGAAAATTTTGGCTAAGAAACACTAGTTAGATCATTTAAAAAAATAATGGTTATATGTAAATGAAAAATACTGCCATGAAGTCTCAATATGAAAATAAACCTTTCTTTATCGATGACATGATGATCATACCTGCCCGCCCCTGCTTATGTATAAGCAATACCCAATTGATAACTTGTTTCATAGCCTTTCTGAGCACAAATTAAGACTGATATTTGAGAATCTGTATTAATTTTTTTGAGGAACCATGAAGACCTCATGTATTTCTATCCCGTATTCACAGATGAAAGGAAGGGTGAAGAACCGTCAGTAAAGGCTGAAGGTTAGTTTTCAGTAAGATCATTATACCTTGAAACAAGTCAGTCAATGTGAAATTTTCTTCGAACGTTTTTGGTTTATGATCAGTAAAGGAAGTCATGCTCATCTCATCTGCCAGAAGCTATATATTCGCTTTTACCTACCGAAAGAGAGAAAGGAAAACCACAAGGAAATTGTTCTTTGATGATAAAAAGGATCTTTTCTTTCATTAGAACATCAGAGTGGAAGAGCAAACGGGCAAAAATGAAAAAAGTAAAGACAGCTAATGAAACAATGTAGCGGTGAAGTCGCTTGGTGAACTTATTTCATCCAAATTGTCCATGGAAAAGAAGATCTCATCTAGATATGACAGCTCTCTTCCGTCGTCATCATCATCGTCACCGCAGATCATCTCTGAATCAAGGCCTTTCTCTTGGATCCTGCACAATACCCAGTCTCCTGACACCTGCAATTATAGTCCACGCTTTAAGAGATAGAAAGAGACAAGAGAGGAAGCAAGAGAGAAAGAGAGAAAGAGAGAGAGAGAGACTTAACAGTTCTTGAGCTCCCACGCTTCTTACATGTCCTGGTTGTCGATTCCAGGAGGCTATACTCATCCATGATCCAGTCAGTTTTTGTCCCACTTGGAGCGTTGCCAGTGTAGAAGACAAGAGATTTCTTGCACCCAACAACAGTGTTGCCATTTGATACGGGCTCATCCATGGTTGTCACCCTCCAATGCCCAGATGCAGCAGGCCTGTACTGTATGGAGTTTTTCTTGTAGTTGCTTGGTCTTTGGCTGTAGAAATACCACTCTTTGCCACCACCCAAAGCCATGCCTGAACTATCCCAACACCAACAGCTTCATTACATCTCAATGGTTTTCACACTAAATATATACGAAGATGATGCTTTAAATAGGTCTGAACTTAGAGATCGTTGAAAGATATTTCTTCCAAATTCGTCTTTGATTGAAGCTTACACCAAGTAGCTTCAGTTATCGACTCTTATTTCTGTAATCATCACCTGAATTCTGATTGCTCAGGCTTACCCTGCACTCTGTTGCAAATATAACTGGTGTCCTAATTCGAATACCAACTACCAACATTTTCTTCTGTATCGAAAAGGGTAGAAAGAAAAGCAAGTAAACTGATCTATCAGCAAACTTGCTGACGTTTTCTCGTCTACTATTTGTAAAATTGAAGTCATCTTTACCTAAATACAAATCGCAGCTCAAAGAAACAAGAGAGAGAGAGAGAGAGAGAGAGAGAGAGAGAGAGAGACCTGGTAGCTCCCAAGGATTGTAGTTGTAGAGATCTATCTCCATGATGAAGTCTGAGTGGCAAGGGAGAAGCTTGACCTTCTTATAGAGATAATGAAGAATGAGATCTTTGTCTGTTGGGAAGAACTTGAAGCCAGGGGGAAGGCTTATCTTATCTCCCATGTTTCTTCTTCTCCTCCTTAAGTTGCTCTCTTTAGTCTTTGGTGCTATTTATATAGATATATCCAGTGGACAATGGCGCCTCAATGTGAGGGAGGAATCCGAGGCGCTGCACTAGTGACGAAAGAGATCGAGTTGCGTGCGCCTATAAACAATGTTGCAAAAAAGTTGCGAGTTAAGGCGTTTTTAAGGAAAAATTCCTTGAGGCAGTGGTTTGAGGCGCACGTGTGGTGCGCTCATGTATATTTATAGGCTATAAATATAGGCCAAAGAGAAAAAGAAATGAGGGTTAGGGTTTTTTCAATGTTTTTGTAAAGAAATGTATATTTTAGTTTTTTAACTTTTCCATAACCTTTTTTATCTTTCTAATTAGATATAGGTATGTTATTCATTATACATTTTTGTGCATAATTTTTTCATGCAGAGACTCTGCACATAACCAGTTTCCATGACCCCCCACTTACCTAAAATTTTGTTGTTAAAATTTTTAATGTGGATGGCTCATTCTGGGTGGGCGAATGACCCCATCCTAAATGAGAGCCCAAGTAACCCTTCTTGACCTTGCCTAAAGGGCTAGGAGCCCTATTGGGGCTTGATGTGGAGTCACTGCATCCTCAACTTGGTGCCATGCTCTAGTCCATGTGTATGAGGAACATAACACTTATCAGGAATTTGAAAGAGACTAAGATCCAATTTTAATTATTTATGAAATATACGTGGAAGGTAAAATGGGTTGCATACTTATAGAAAAAAGGGCAAGAAGAATGTGAATATATACGTTGGCAGTGTAGTGGTGGAGTAAAAAATTTTTGTCTATCAGACATTAAATATGTAGGTAACAATATATAAGGAAAGACTTATCTTATACTCATGGGTCTGTGCATGTATATATATATATATATATATATATATATATATATATATATATATATATATATATATATATATATATATATATATATATATATATAGAGAGAGAGAGAGAGAGAGAGAGAGAGAGAGAGAGAGGAATTATGTTATTGTGTATATGATGTTGTTGGATAATTAAAAATATCAAAAACACCTAAATTGTTGTGACAAACGTAATGAACTATTGTTACACCATAAACAATCCCTAATGTTCGAGGGATGATGTCTAACTTTTATTAACATATTTTTAAATTTTTATCTATCCTCAAAATCCTACACACGGCAGGATAGCAGCAAACAGTTCACACGCGCGAACTCTTTTCTCAAGGCCGATGGAGGTCAGAGATTTGCCTTTATCTAAACAGAGGAAATAGTTTTGTGTGAAAGTTAAGGTCAAGGACGAAAGCTGCAGTGGAGTACATTTTTGGATAGGATCAGTGGAGACGAGGTTTCGAACTTACATTGTATAGTCGGAAACTATGTCCTTAAGCTGGTAGAGTTAAGTAATTTGATAAGATTCTTACTGGAATTGTGAACAATGTAGATAATTTACATTTATATGTCCGGATGACTTTTCTTTCACTTTCTAAGCTAGCGGGAAGCAACAACGGGCTCATCTGGACCTGCCATTAGGCTGGCATTGAGCTTCTGCTTACTGAATTTGGGGCTGAGAATCAAAACCAGTAGACAGCTCAATTTCAATCCACTTGCAGTAGCTTGGGGCTCAGAACCAAAAACCAATGTACGTCTCAATTTCAAATCCACTTGCACTACAACAACTGTTACAGCTAGAAGTTACATTTACTTTTCGCCAATTATCATTAATGATTAATACACCTGATTGCAAATGTACATTAACTTTGATGTTTTAAGGGTTTGGATCTGACAAACTGACCACATTTAGACGTGTATGCATGCACATGTGTGTAAGTGCGGGATGCACTTAGGGATAGTGATTAATCCTTGATCCAATAAAATGTAAAGCTTCAAATTAAGTGAAAAAACATGATTTGGTTTAAGTAGTTTACTTTCTATCGCCATGGATCAAAATTGAAACCCAAAATAATTTCATATGTAACTAGCTAAATTGTGAACTACTGATTGTTTATTGTATCTTAAAAAACCAGAATACATGACCATATAAAGTACACCTATATTATTAGGTAAAAGGTACAGTAGTACATGTTGAACTGATTCAGGCAATTAAACAAATGCATATACGTACACATGCATCCGGCAGCCTACTGCAATTTGTCTTTTCATGCTTGACAAGTTATCTTAAGGTCCGTCCAATCATATTGCATCGGGTAGATATTATTAAACATACAACCCAATAGCGGGCTTTTATTCTTGGGCTGTGGTGAGGAATTGGTGGATCGTATTATGACGTGTGTTATCACTGCATCAGCCTCAATTATGATCAATGGGAGAATAGGGTATCGATTTGAAGATGGCCTAAGGGAGGGGGACCCCCTTCAAAATACCGTTTTATATGAGTTATAGATAGGGCTATTCATCAGAGTTCGAGCCGAGTTGAGCCAGCTCGCTTGTCTTGAAAGGAACTCAAACTCGGTTCGGCTTGAGTTCTTAAAACTCGAGCTTGGTTCGATTTAGCTCCAGCAGAAGATTGGCTTGAGCTGAGCCAAGTATTTCATTAAAAAAATTTATTTTTTTAAAGGAAGAGGCAGCACATTGACATTAATATGGAAGCTCCCACATGTCACGTGTATACTCATTTGAGCAATCTATCTTTTTTGATAATTTTATGAGACATATTTTATATATTTTTTCTTAAGCTTAACCGAGATTAACCAAGCCGAGCCCACTTAACTCAAGCTCGACTCGGTTAGGTTGCCGAGTTCATTTCTTAACTCGAAGTCGACTTGTTTAATAAATGAGTCGAGTTTGAGTCAAGTTTATCTAGCGAGTTCAAGTCGAGCTTGAGTTATCTCGACTTGTTGAACAGCCTTAGTTATAGAGATAGCCACACAGGGCTCGGCTGGAGAGCTTCTCAAGAACATTCTGACGCCGTGTATTTCAAAAGGAGGTCCGTCGTCCAGGGATGCTTTCATTTGCCAATAACATCTTCTTTAGTAGGGACAATATGAGATCCATTAGATGAATTGCTGATTTCCTTGAAACTTTGTGTCAATATGCTAGATTGAAAATAAAATCATGACAAATCCATCTTCTTTCCTTTCCATAGGGGTGAAGACTATGTCATCTGTACTAAAGATATTCTTCAGTGGAATGTTGGGCAGTTCTTTTTTAGTTATTTTTGGCTTCCCCTGTTTCATGGTAAGGTGAATATTAAAGGGTGTGAGAGCTTCTTGTCAAAATCAGTAAATGCACGGCTGGTTGAAAAACCAAATTACTATCTTATTCTGTTCAGTGGTGTTTGCTCAGACATGTGCTCTCTAGTCTAATTAGGTATTGCGCATCAGTTTTCTATCTTCCAACAAACATAGAATGTCGGATCAAATCAGCCATGGTTAAGTTTCTTTGGGGAAATCAGGATGAAGCCAAAGGCAACCACCTGATTGCTTGGTCCACCCTTTGCCGACCTTTTCTCGAAGGTGGACTGGATCTCCCTGACTTCCGCATTTTGAATAGGGCTTTAGGTGGATTGTTTGCCCTTCAAGTGTGTATTGATAATGAATGGGCCAATTTCATCCGTCAAAAGTACCTCCACAGGTAGTCCCTTTGAATTAATGAACGAGTCTGCAATGCTTCTTGGTTTTTGAAAAACCTTCTCCAAGCATGGCAAGCAATTAAAGATCAGACTTCATGAATCGTCGGCAAGGGCCAGTTCAGTTTTTTGAATGTCAAATAGAGCAGTCAATGCTTAAGAGACTACCTCAACGTGGAAGAGTTCGAGTTCTTCAATCATCTGTCTAAAGATTCAATTCAAGAAACCACCCAGTACCATGGAAGAATCAAGAGTGTTGTCCATCGACTCCTGGGCAACCTCAATGTAATCATGCCTAGAATGTCGATGCCAACTTTTTCAAGACCCACACTATGCAGGAGTGGGGGAGGTGGATTTGGCATAGTGACTGTCTCCTCGTGCTCAATGGTTTCGTTATGTTGCAAGCAAGATCGGCCGCCGACGCAAGATTGTTCCAAATCGATGAGAAAAAGTCTAACCAATCATTGTTGCCTCTGCCATAAGCATGAAGAAGACGCCAAACATGTCCTTTTCACTTGTAACATTGCTTTTGAAGTATGGAAACTCATTTCTTCTAACTTTGGTAAAAACAGAACCCTCACTAAAAACTTTTTAGTGGAACTTAAGTGATGGTTTTCCACCAGTTTCAAACATGGATTCACTTAAAACTCTTTCGTTCTCCTAAGCAGTTTGCTTTTCATTCTGATACAAATGTCTTCATAGTCTCAGACAACAAAATTTGGCTTAGGTGGCCAAAGAACCAGATAGAAGACAACACTGCTTCTCTCAGGTTCTTTGCTAATGTTAGTTGCTGTCAAATTTTGTACATACAAATTATTTTTGAGTCTCTAATGTATAGCTACTTTGTCATTTTTTATTAATAAAAAGGTGGGAGTCCTATCCTCCAGCAGGATTTGTTTCTGAGTGAATACAGAGCAGCCGAAATGAAAGAAACAAATATACATCTAACCCACTGATTAGCTAGCAAGACTTCACTTCAGAGTTGAGCACAGCAGGTTCATGAACCCCAAACAGATGTAAAGATCAGAGTTCATGAACTTGGTCACATGCTGTCTGACTTTTTGAGTGTACAAACATATATATTTTATGCATAATGGTACTGATATAGACCTCACAGACACGTTTCTTTGCTTATGGTCCTGAATTACGCTGGTTTCTTTTATTTTCTCCGATGTGACATTCTTTACGATCACAATCCCTCCTCCTACAGCCTCCTTTAGAGAGGGAGAGAGAGAGAGAGAGAGAGAGAGAGCTTACAAGTTAAATAAACGATCAAAGTAAAATATACACAAGATAACTTGAAATCTGGAATCATGTCTTCTCTTATCAGTTATCCGAATGCTATGAAATTGATTCCGTCTGATCATGGCAATATCCACTTTATCTTTCTCCCGTTAAAATAGACACATATTTGTTATCATCGCCAAGCAATACTAGGTCTAATGGTATTAAATAAAAAATACTTTTCATATCTACCTAAGTACCAGTTCTGATCAAAATGAGCTGTTCTTCCATGTAATGCATTTATTGGATGTCTCCCACGTAAAAACTCCATAAAAGTAATTACATTCTTCTACAGCAATCAGCATCACAGGAATCTTTTGGTACTGTGAAGTATAATTTAGCAACCACATGAGATAAAGAGAGATCAGAAAGACCTTTATTTGTCTCCTAGAGAGAGAGCGAATCCATTGTCCAATATTCGATCGTCCTATCTTTTCCAAGTTGTCATCCTTCACTGTTAATCTTTTACAAAAAATGGGGATAGTGAATATTGGCACCATCCAATGATGGATACCTATCTGTTCCGTGCTAGTTTCCTGCAAGTGGAAAAAGCAAAAAAAATAAAAATAGATCAACAGCAGTAAAGTATACAAGAAAGAAATCCAATCATGGCGGCCTTGAGGGGTACAGTATAGTAGGTTGGACTGGCAGTGATCATCGTCAGTTATGATTTTCATAAGTGTTCTTTCTGTAATTGTAGGGGCATTTAACAAGCAAACCGTTGTTAAAGTCTAAACAGTTGAATGATAATTTGTTATATATTTGCCGAAAAAGGGAGCTGATTTCTTTTTTTTTTAAGATTTTTTTTTTTAAGTGTTAAAAGAAATAACCTTTCTCTTTTTATTATATAAGCCCAACGTGTCTGATGTATTGAGAGGGGTGGAAAACCATTAGCCCCAAACACTTAGAGCACTGGGCACGATCTCCAAGTAGGTTGATGTACAAGGATATTTATTGGATATAGAATATTTATTTAAAACTAAATATAAGAGCACTATTGGACATAGGATGTTTATTTAAAACTAAATCCAATATGAATCTGATTTGATATTAATGTATCTCCGAATCTAAATCCCAAACTGAGCGAATGTCATTTTTAAAAATCCTAATCTGGTCTGATATCTTAACTCGATATTAATTTTTTTCCATATCTGTATTTTTCAAAAATATTTCGGCTGGATATCTAATCCAAATCAAATAAATTAACATCTGAACCCGTATAAGTGAGAAAAGAGGTACATTGCTAATTCCCGTATCAACATGCCCAGGAAATGCTAATGTTTGTCTCACTATTTGGCATAAACCCAGTGAGAAATGCTAACGTGTTTCTTTTGACAATAAACATTTGTTTTTTTAGCATTACTTGAAAGTTGCCTTTAATTTTCTCTCTAATGTTTATGATAAATCATACCAATTTTTCATTTTATCATTAATATTATGAATCTGCTGAAAATTTCTCTCCATGTTTTTTTTTTAATTTCATACGGAAAAATGCTTCCTTCATTGTTTGTTAACTCCCGCTCATTTCATCCGGCAGGTCCCCTGTCTGTAGCTTACATGCAGCAAGGAAGACATGTATGTGTCAGTTATTGGCAGAGCCAGAAAAAAAATTCTGGAAGGACACTCATTCACAAATTTATATCTAAAGGGGAACTATGTATATAACAAAACAAATATTTGAAAAACTTAATGCAAAAATGAAGAGACATTGAAGGACTGGTGTAGGCAACTGCCCACATGACCAGCCCATATGTGGCTCCACCTCTGGTTATTGGTTGATAGTAGGATAAGATATTACTAAGGCCGTGAAGGACCTTTTTGTTATGGGGAAACTAATAAGACATTAGGTTATATATTGGTCCCATATAATTCCCACTACCAAGTTTCATTGTGCCAGCAATATTAAGGAGTTTAACCAATTGTGTTTATGTAATTGTATATACAAGATAATTATCAAGGTCATGGTTAATAGAATTATGATACAAGATGAAGTTCATCTTATTCATGAGATGATCAGTAGTCTTGATAGGCACAAAGTTTAGTTGTTACTTTTGATGTTTGATATATCTAAAGCATATGATAAAGTTTGGTGGCATTTTCTTAGACTTGCTCTTTTGCATTTGGGATTCAATCTGGAATGGGTTTCTAGAGTGATCATGACTTGTGTTAATTCAGCCTCACTTGCAATGACAATTAATGGGAAAGAAGGGCTTTTTCTTTAAAATCATAGAGGTTTCGGACACTGACCCAATTATGTCCCCATTGCCTTTCATGTTGGTGGTTGATATTTTGTCAAGAAGGTTGAGATGAGAGAAGGGCTCGAAATCATATTGATTTCCAAATATTATTGGGGTGGAAGACCTTAGTCCTTGAGTATTCTATGCAAATGACACAGTTCTAATATGTAAAGTTCACAGGTCTGTGAGTTGCATTAAAGAAGCTTCTACTCCATTTATGTGGTGGAAGAGGTCTGCAAGGAGTGGAGCTGTTATCACGCCAAATTTTTCATAAAAAAAAAAAGGCCATTCTTTTATTATTTAGATTTAAAACAAATTTGCAACTATTCGATCCAAAATAAATTTCTAAACTTAAGTTTAGGTCCAAATCTAGCATTTCAAACTCAAAATCCAATTATCAAATCCAAATTAGATCCAAAATCCAATCTTAGATCCAAATCAGGAATTCCAAAGTTCTTCCATCTTGAATTCAAATCTTAAATTCTAATTTTGAAGTTTGGGCTTAAAACTCTTCTCTCTTGAATTCAAATTGTGAATTTTGGATCCAAAACTCTTCCCTCTTGAATTCGAATTTCAAATTTTCACACCAAACTCCCTATAAATACCCCCACAATCTTCTCTCTTGAGAGAGGGGCTAACCCTTGGGGGATTTCTAATGCTTCTTCATTTGAATATTTGTTTCTCTTTCCATTTTTCTTTTCTTTCCTTCTCATTTTTCTTCTCCAACTTGAAGCAACCTTTATCAAGCTACAACTCTTCAAGGGAGCATTGTTCTTATGTTATTAGGCTTTGTTAGACTAAACATATCACACTAGGGGTTCCTATAGGGGCGGAGCCAGAAATTTTTCACGAGAGGGCTGAATTAAAGTTTCTAAATTTTGACAAGAGGCCGAAATATTATTTTTCAAAATTTTTCTATAAGACAGTAAAATTTTCTAAAATTTACATGTATTTTTTAAAAAAAAAAAAACAATTGAAGTGGGGCCAGGGTACATGCTGCGCCCCCCACCCCCCATTTACATGTATTTTTAAAAAAAAAAAACAATTGAAGTGGGGCCAGGGTATTGGCTCTGCCCCTACCGTTCCCCAATATTGGGGATCATGGTCCTGAAGTTGCCTCCAAACTTCCATCTCCCGCTGAAAAAGAACTTTTTCGAATTTATTGTGGTAAGATTCTAATATTGGGCTTCATCATATTCACTTTGTCAAATGGAGAAGTATTTATTTGCCAAAAAATGGACATTTGAAAGTTGAGCAGGTCGTCGATTCCAACAGATCCAGTTTGTGTTTCTTGCTTACAGGGCTGTTTCTTCTTAAGCATTTTGACCATTGTTTTTCAGGACTCATGAATTATGAGTATCTTATCGATGATCTATTTAGCCATATATCTAAAGCAATCATCAAAGAATGGAATAAGATTCCGGAAGATGTTCAATATCACGTTAATGATGAGACACCACAATATGGCGTTTAGTCTTGCTTCAAAGCCATGATGATATTATCAGTTGGTATATTTGTGTAATCACCTCAAATTTTTCCAAAATGTTACTCTTTTACCAAAAAACAAAACCCAATTATTGGATCTAAATTAGTCAAAAGCCGCAGTTCAGATCCAAATCAAACATTTCAAATCCAAAATTTGAATCGCGTTCAAAACGACAAAATTTGAGTGTCGCGCGAGCATGGACATTCCCTTTGTTCTAAGGTCTCATTGACATGCCAAAACACGTTTTAAACCTAAGTCGCACGCTCGAATGAGTCGACAATCAACTAAATCAAAGTCAGATTTGGAGCAAGTTCGGAGTCGCTCAAAATGGAGTCCACTGCCCATTTTTAACAAAGAACTTTTCTTTTACACACTTTAAATAAAAAAAATGAATGTTTAAACAATATTAATGTTTTATGCTACCAGATTTTATTAAATTTTATTGAATTTAAAAAAAAAATAGCTTGTGCGTCCCGTGACGCAAAGTCGTGCGACAGCGCAACGCGCGCACGCACGCGCGATCCCACAGCGTCGCGCTACGCGATAGCTGCAGCACACTGCCGCGCAATTTTCCCAGAGTCGGGCGCTGTTGCGCCTGGTGCGCAATAGTGCCTACTGTTTTCTTGCCAAAAACTGCCCATTGGGGGCCAATCCCACTTAGTCAAAACCTATTTTTTAGAAAAAATAATTCAAAATTATTTGCAATTCGGATCAAAATGTTGTAAAATTCAGAAAAATCAAATTTTGAGTTTTGACTCTAAAATTCTCTATAAAAACCGTCATTATCCTCCCCCTTGGGTATGAACTAGCTCTTGGAGAAGCTCTAGTGCATTTTCATTTGGGGACTTAGAGTTTTAGCTCTCTTTCTCCATTTCCTTCTTCTTCTTTCCTTCTCATTCTTCTTCTTCTTCTCCAACTTAAAGCAAGTTTAATCAAACTGCAACTTTCTTGGATGCATCATCTTCATCATCTTGGAGGTTCACTCAAGACGATGTAGGATCATTTTAAACAAGGTTGTTCATTTTCTTGAAGTCATTCTAATTAGAAGTATGTAATCATCATCCCTCTCATTTTTTTGACTTGTTTTCTCCCTTTTTCATCTCCTCATGGTCCTACAAGATAGCCCTAAAATCTCTATTTTAGAGTCAAGAGGCTATTCTTAAGTGCACTGGGAATCTCTATTTTAATTTATTATTGAATCATGTTCTTTCCTTTATTGAATGTAGCATTGTTTTGGTTTTTTCATTTTCTCTCTTTTTCATCTCCGCATAGCCATGCAAGATAACCCTAAAATTTCTATTTTAAAGTCAAAATGTTATTCTTAAGTGCACCGAGAGCATGAGAAGGTGAAGTGATATTTCAATTTATGTTTGAATCATATTATATCATTTCTTGAATATTCTCTTATTTTGCTTCTCCTATTTCCTCTCTTCCTCATTTTCTCATAACTATATGAGATAACTCTCAATATCTATTATAACTATATGAGTACACCGAGAGCATGAAAAGATGAGATAATATCTTATTTCATAGTTGAATCATGCTCTCTTTTTTTTTTCCTTAAACATTGCTTACATATTATCTATGCATAGTTGTTCGATTTTTTTTATATGTGAATGCACGGTAAGAATGAGAATTATGTTAATTTTTGAGGTTGGGACTTGTCCAACTCAGGAAAAACCCTCACGAATATGTACATGTTAATATGCATTTACATGTCAATTTGTGTTAGTTTTCTTTTAATCATCCCATTGAAAACCCTATTGAGCATCTTATCGTGTGGTTTGAGTGTCTCCCATACCCAATGGTGGAAGAAATATATTCCCTTGTAACTAATGAAATAACTATATTTTATGTTTATAATCATGTTTTCCAAAATATTATCAAGAGATCCATTTTTAATGTGGCTTTGGAGACTTAGCTTAGGCTTTTGCATGAGTCCAAGCTCCCCTCTGGCCTACATCAAACTTGAAGTTGGTTATTTTAAACTATTTGTTTATTTTTAATCTCATGAAGACACATATGTATATACTTATTATATACATATATGTGCACATAATGATTCCTTCATCTGTCTCTCTCTATGTATGTCTTATATATATATATATATATATATATATATATATATATATATATATATATATATATATATATATATCCCTTTCTATTTAAGTTAAGACTTCATTTTCAAGTGCTTATACAAATATGTATACATATATATCATCTTATTTCAAAATCTTTCATCTAGTGATCTTTGAAGTCTCTTTGTCTCTCTCTCTCTCCTTCTTTTTATAAGAATATTGTATCTCTTCCATTCCTTTAAACGTTTTCTCATGATCTTTTATTTACCGACTTCATCAAGACCAAAATTCAACTAATTATCCAATATTGGATTCATACTTGATAGTTCACAACCTCATTCCATTTTCAAAACCTTTTTTCTTTTGATCAAAAATATTTATTACAAAAATCTTAGATCTATGTTATGGTAGAAATGTCTTTTAGATGAATGTTGTGGTAGAAATGAATCATATAGGATCAACGCATTCATATATTCACAATGTTGTGGTAGAAATGAATCATATAGGATCAATGCATTCATGCATTCACATTCACGTAATACCACTTATGATTACAAGCACATTGCTAAAAAAATTTAAGCACTAGATAGGTAGTAACCGAATTAGAGCAAAATCTCAAACATACTTAAAATCTTAAGAGAACACTAAAGTGATTTCAAAATGATTTCCCAAGTTTTCCAAATGATATTTACAAAGATTTCTATATCCTAGTTTTTCCCAAAATATTTTTCATTCTCAAGTGATTATTCAAGAACCTCTTCAAAAATTTGAAACATCAAAACCTTCAACATTTTTCTGCACTGCATATAAAATAAAAAAAAATGTTTAAGCCAAAATGAAATGCATCAATAATAAGCATAGCCCTTGGATTGATTACCCCAGTAAAGGCGTCAGGAACTACTAATTCTCGTACCGTCGGGCGAGTCCCTTTCTCTCTCATTTTCAAAATAAAAACTCAATTTTCTGGAGCACTGCAAAACCAACCAAAAAAATTTTGGTGATGCGAACAGATGACGACCGTGATGAGACCCGTTATCGTTTGACTATGATTATAATTGATGTATTTCCACTAACTTTAACATCTCATACATTGCCGATGATAAAGCATATCCCCTACTTTGACCTTGACCTCATCGGCATTTCATTACATTTCTTAGTGATTGTATTTGTTTTCTTGCATATAAGACTAATTGAGGATGATCAATCATGTTCATTTAGATCTAAGATCAAATACAACTCTCCTCAATTTAAGAGTTGTTTGAAGATAATGTTTACTCTTTTATTTATTTTAATCATCATTTTAGGCAACATTGCACTAGAGACAACTGATTTTGCATGATTTCTCATATTTCAAAATTCCTCATACCTACTTATCTTGGTTATCATGTTGTCGGTCTTGATCTTAGGCGGTAGCACATGACTAAGCTTTACAACTGAACCACACCTTGGGTGGAAAAACCCCCTCGTTAGTACCATGAGTGGTAATTTGTGGTATATTGATGAGCTATCAAAAAGAAGTAGATGAATCATACCCTTACTTGCTTAAGGAAGAATCTACGCTCGTACTAAGCCATTTGGCTAAAGTATATAAGCATAACTTTGACATTGGATTACCGTGGCACAAAATTATCTCAATTAGGTCCTCATACTCATTTATCTACAAAAATTATTTCAAATGACATATGGATGTGCATAAAACCTTGTGTAATCTTTTACAACCTCATTATGTACCTTTACTTCATACTGTCTTTGTCAACCTAATCAATCTTTTTCTAATCTAATCTCTACCATTCAGAGTCATCATTCAAGGTGTATCCTTTCCAACATAGTGTCGCCTTCCCTTATGATCACATTCTCTTCGAGGAAGGACCCGAACAGTCTACTTACATCTCTCTCGAATCTAAACATTTGGCTCCCAAATGGTATCGGTCTTGGCATCTCACCTTCTCTCGGATGTTTTCTTCCTACTTTGAAGAATGTGGGCTAAAGACAATGGCAGACGGAGGAATGCAATCAGTGGATGGAAATTTGGTGTATGCAATTGCCGAGCGGTGGAACCCAAGGACTTCCTCTTTTTGGTTTCCATGGGGAGAAATGACGATATTATTAGATGAATTTGTTGAAATACTAGACCTCCCCACCCCAACTTGTGACTCAAGTGAACCATTAGAGAAACAATTCCTCATGAACCCGATCAAGGTAAATGCAAATGGCCTTACAGCTCACTTTACTAGACGAAAAACTTGGCCTCTAGTAGAAAGCCATAAGAGCCAAAGCATAAACCTAAAAAACTTGTATGAAGAATTTGAAGCCTATGTTGGACCTTCCACTTTACCTCAAAAAGTCATAGAATGATTAAACATTGTATGATGTTTTGTACAGTGGACTCTTTTTACCGACGGAAGTGACCTCCTAGATGTTCGTATTGCCCAACTTTTTCAAATATGAGGGCATAGTGGAACCCGACACTTGTCAGTAACAATGACAACCTTAGCTTTCCTCTATCGAAGACTCACCTGTTTCACCATTGGAGATACCGACTTCATAGAAGGATGCACATATGTTTTACAATTGTGGTTTCTCAAGCATGCAGAACCTCAAGTCAGTCTATTCAGAAACACTGATTGAGCATTGATGGTCTTAGAGCAATACCGTCATTTGATTGAGCAATTGAATGAATGAGAGACCATTTGGGACTATTTCAATCATCGTTAGAGTCTACCTTGATACACTCATCATTATTATGGGCGTACCACACTCTTGAGCCCTTAGTTCATAGTTGACTACTGTGCTGATAGATACATGAGACAATCCTTTCAAAGATAGAAGATGGTTTCTTTGCATGCACTAATCGGATCTATTCCTGAATTCGTCATCAGTTCTTTTCAATGGGCGGCATTGTTTGCAGTAGCTCTACAAGAATGGAAGACGCATATTTCATACACTTGGTTCTTAGGCCCAGTGGTAAAGAAGGAATATACCGAGTGGTGGGATGCCAACCGACCACCATCCATCCTTCATTAAAAAATTATTTTGTACTTCTTATGTCATCATCTTTAGTCATTGTCATCTTTGTCAGTATTTTCTTTGAATGTAACTTTAAAACTCTTCGTGCAATATGAACATTCAATTTGTCACTATTTCCTTCCAATTACTCTTTATTTTCCTGTCTCACAAAGGGAATACTTAAAAACCAACAAGATGGTTGAGACCAAAGCACAAACTAAGCAAGCTGCTCATAATGAAGTTTCATCTTTCGAACTTAGGCCAGAAACACTTGGCCTCCCAGCAATCGAGCCAAAAGGCTATGTTCTGGTTGTTCATGGAGCGATTCTTGAGGGAACAAGAAGAACAAAAGCTCCTGATGGTTACTCCAGAACCAAAAATTGAAAATGCTGTCAAGCAAAAGAGAAAGAAGAAAAACAACAAGTCTTCTCCTACAGATCGGGATGAAGATCATCTAGGTTCAGATTCAGCAACTAGTAAGGAAGAAAAACCCAAGTTGCTTCTTCTAAGAAAGAAAAGACAACAAAGAAAAGCAAGAAGGGAAAAGAAATTATGGTGGAAAGCAGCTCACCTAGTTTTATCACCACTAGAAGTTCAGAAAAGAAATTCAAAAGAAAGAAAAAGCCTACCAGAAAAGGCAAAAAGACAAAG
Source organism: Nymphaea colorata (assembly GCF_008831285.2). NCBI lineage: Eukaryota > Viridiplantae > Streptophyta > Magnoliopsida > Nymphaeales > Nymphaeaceae > Nymphaea > Nymphaea colorata. Next base: position 4,861,862 of record NC_045138.2, on the reverse strand, counting down.
AAGCACGTCCCCAACAATTGCTCCGACAGTGAGAGTTCTGAAGAGAAAGTAAAGGAGATCAAGGGCAAGAAAAAAAAAAGCAAAGCTGGAATTAGTCGAATCAAGTGATGAAAGTCTGACTAGGCACAGGTTTTATGAAATGGAGAAAAGAATAAACAATCTTGAACTTAGAGGGAAAGGGAAATACTCGAAACGTAAAAGGCTTACCCAAGGAGTTTGTCAGATATGATGGAACCACATGCTCATACGTTCATCTTTCAACCATCTTTAATTATTACTACAAAATTTGAACAAATAACATAGCTTTGTTTCGCTATTTTTCAAGAAGTCTTGAAGGCATTGTTGCACAATGGTACAAAGAAAATGTCAACCCAATCGTACTGAAGAAATTTGACAAATTGATTAATATGTTTGTCGAAAGATTTGAGCAAAATGCTCCCATGGCTCCAACCCTCAGTACCATTTGTAGTTTCCATCAGAAACAATGAGAAAAAGCTCGAGAATTCATCCAAAAAATGGAGAATTTAATGCAACTATATGAGTGAGCCTATTTTTGAAACACAAATTTTGTCACTCATTAGGAAAAATCTTGCCCAGCCCTTGAAAAGTCTCATCCATAATGCTTCGACCAAGACCTTTGTCGAGTTGATTGAACAAGCAAATTCAATAAAGGAAGGAATTGAGGAATGTGATTTTGGTGGAATCATTGCTCTTAAGTACAACGAAGATGAAAAGAAGGAGAGAGGACACAGTTGCCTGCACACTTCATAGCTAATGTTGGCATTCGAAAGGACAACAGCACCAGTTATGAGCGTGACAATGAAATCAGTCACAAGAAGAACACGTAGTTTATCAAGGCAATGATAAAAGGAAAAACAAACACCCAGGCTAGGGTAATGACCGAAAATTCACTCATCTCAGTCAGTCTCGTGAGAAGATCCTAGAATACCTCTTTGCCAAAGAAACTATCGTCTTGCCAAAAGTATTAGAGCCTCCGAAAATGATGGGAGAAAATAAAGAAAAACTATGTAAGTTTCATCGTGCCCCTGATCATGACACTGAGAATTGTTTTGTTCTCAAAAACATTATTCAAGACTTCATCAACAAGGATCTCAAGATTGGTGATGATAGCATCCCTGAGGTGTTGAGGAATCTATTTCCTGACCATGGAATGCGGCAGTAGCCATGATCACCACAGGCACTCCACTCCCATATCATCTGCATGATCACATCCGACCTTTTGATGGAAGCAGTTTATACAAAGTCATGATGACAGATCGAAGTAAGAAACCTCTAGATTTTATTGCTGTGAAGAACAACAAGAGAAAAAGTTCACCCAAAAAACTTCACATAATCCTAAAGTCTTTTATCCTACGAAGCGGTGATAATGAATCATCAGATAACTCTTCGGATGAAGATTCGTGCTACTTGGGTGAGGTCCTCCCCTTGAAAGAGCGTATGGTTGAGGGAGATTGGATTCAGACCTTTAAAGACTAGTCAATTACCTTTTCAAAAAAAGATCTCACAAAATGGGGTTATTACAATCAAGATGCCCTTTACATCGTAGTCCAAGTCAACAAGATGACTATGCCATATGTATTGATCGATGCAGGAAGTAGCTTAAACATTTGTCATGATCTCATGGCCAAAGCATTGGGGTTTCGTGAAGACAAATACCGCTTTGATGATATCAAGATCTACGAATACAATGGCTGAGGCATGAACATCAAGGGTACCCTCGATATGAACGTAATCATTGGAAACACTAGTTATTGTAATGTATTCCATGTGGTGGATGTACCACCATCATATAACTTATTTTTGGGATGACCTTGGATCCACCAAACACGAGGGATCCCATCCACTCTTCATCGGTGCCTCAAATGAAATTTTGGCCCATCAGTCATGACCATACGTGCTGAGGATCCGGTCGAAAGGTTGGCGCAACCAATGCTCTCTACGCCGACAGATCTTTGAATGGATGCAGAACATGGAGATAGGTGAATCATTTGGAAGTGCCCATACTATTTGAAGCAATCGTGTAAGTTACCAAAAACATCCCTTGTATGTTCATTTAATGAAAAACCCTAAGGGTTTTCAGTTGTTTTTGAAAGGTGGCTACCGTCCATTCACTGACCTCAGCAAAAATAAAGATAGCATCTTGCGGCCGATTAGTATCCCTTTTCAGATGAATATTAGAGGACTGAGATATCATGAAGAAATTTGAAGAAAATCTTGCAGGTTGATAGTATTCACTTTTGTTTTAAATCTTCTCATGAATTTTGTAATCTTAAACTTCTTTCTGTCTGGTGTCATGGGAAGACCCTCATTCTATGAACTAAGAACTTTTTTTTTTTTACATGCAATGCAAGTGATCCTTTGTTGTCAATTTTAATTTCGTCCAATTTTTTCCTTTATCCACCAAACAGACAGACCGAGACTAAACAAAAACAAATTCTTCATTGCTACTTCTTTAGCCTGAGGAAACATTCTAATTCAACCTAACAATGCTAGAGGGACGAAGATCATGAAGGGCAATTTGATAAATCAATCCATATATATATATATATATATATATATATTCTGTCTTTGTTGTTGATTTTCATTGCTTTGATATGGGAGAATGGGGTTACTAGGACTACTAACCTCCATCAGTTTATATCCCACCTATATATGAGGTTCATATTTTATATATTTATAGTCATTTTTTTGTCAATAAAAGTATGAGGCCTGAGCTCACCTTGTGTGTTACACCATAAGAGGGACCACATCAAGAGAGAAAATTATGGAATAACATTTTGGTAATTCATTAAAAATGAATGTCCTTTATAGTCTTTTTATTTTTTTCATTTTCAATTTTGTCTCTACAAAGAGCTTTGGTTTTCATTGTGAATTAAGGGTATTTTAGTCATTAACCATATTAGCGCACGAAAAATCATGCACCAGTATGGCGCATATAACCAGGTTCTCGGCATGAAAGCCCACCTCAGACCCGGGCCTTGTGTTTGCCGGGACAGGGGGCAAGCTGGCTTGCCTATTCTTTGTTTATAACCTGATCCCCGGAAGCCTACCTTGAGTTGGCATTTTTCGAAGAGAAAAGATGCTACAAAATTTTAAATTTTATCTTAAAAGGCATTTTATAAGACAAAAAGGGTGTTCCAGGTGCACTGGATGAGTTGAAAATTCTCTTTGAGTGTGAAAAGACAGACATGTTCCTTCTAAGAACAAAAAATATAATTCTTTTTAGTTTTTGTTTCTTTGTCAAACATAACAAAAAAAATACATAATTTGCCTTGATAGAGTTAAGCACGAAGCCCCATGCTAAGCCGCACCGAACGCACGAGATGCTCGACCATTAAACCAAATCAACTAACAATTTCAAAAACTATGAATGTCAATATATCTGATTTTGATGGCATTTCATACCAAACCAATCACAAAAAATCAGCAATGAGAAAAAAGTTATATCTAATTAAGAAATGGGATCCGGTTCAATTTTAAAAAATGGCATACGATGGGATTCCAATACATAAATATCTGATCAAATTTGAATTAGATTTAGTTTAAACAAATATCCTACGTCCAATGCTTTTACATTTCGAAATAAGCCGGATTTGGCTCAAATTTCAAATTTGGATTCAGATGTTAATGTAACAATAAGATGCAGAAAAGACTCGGAATATGGTATCAGATTTTGGATTCAAATTTAGATATGACCTTTCTTCATTCGTTGTATTTTAATTCATATGTATAAAAATTCGAAAAGAAACAGCTATGATTTAGAATATATCCGATCTGGTTAGACATCCTTATCATAAACCTGTTTTCCTACCATTGTGGTAAGAATGCAGTTCTGGAAGAATTTCAAGAAATCTGGTCTCTGAGATGAATGCCTTTCAATTTAATTAGGTCCGTCCTTGACAATCAATGCCATGGAACTCATGGCAGTATCTAAAAATTTCAGAAATATTGAAATTTATTTTCAGGATCCTTTAGAAAAGAAAAGAGTGGCCCTTACATGTAAATTGATAGATACATATACAGATCATTTAACCTTCAAAGAGTTAGGAGCTAAATTTTGTCACTAATCTTTAAAAAAATAATTTTGTAATGAAATGTTTGGCTTGGATCAAGCCAATCTTCGGCTTGAGCTTAATCAAGCCGAGTTCGAGTTTTAAGAACTCGAGCCGAATTGAGCTCGAGCAACTGAAATCGAACTTGACTTGAGCTCGAGCCAAGTTGGAGTTTCTTTCAAAACACTAGAACTGAGTTCGAGCTTGCTCAACTCGGCTTGAACTCACTCATGAACATCCTAGCTATGTATTTGCCTTTTAGTTTTCGAGCTCGGTTATCCTAAAGTGTAATTTCTTCAAACCACTGACTGTATTTGGTGATCAAATATTCAAAGTAAAGAGCGCTAGCTTCTTTAAAGTCATCTAATCTATCTAAGGTCCTGTAATTTTAGTTATTATTGCTAACAACGACAACAACAACAACAACAACAATAATAATAAGACAAGAATAATAATAAGTTGGAGAAGTTTCACCATTGGAGACAGTTAAAAATTCAAAAAAAGAGAGTTCATTATTTTTAGTGTTGGGCAAAAAATTCTTAAGGCTCATCTTCTTTCAATAGTTGTAGAAGAACAAGACAGATGTGCTCAGTGGGCACATGGCAACCCTGTGTCAAGAAAATTTGAGAATAGAATTAAGGTCTTGGTTCTGGGTGCTGGTCAGTGGCCACCCTGGACCCATTAATGTGCCCAACTAGTTGGTACCCTGCCAACTTTCTGTTCAACTTGTTTGTTTACTTGTTCTCAACCCCAGTTTAAATTTTTTGACTCAACTAAATGCATTTCTAAAATGCTGGTAAAATGATTCCAGGTGATAATTGCTTAAAGTCTTTGTAATCAATTAGAAGGGAAAATCAGCCTCTAATGTAGAAATTTTCTCCGCAATAATTCTGATCTTATCCACATTTTCCAAGATTAATATCAGCCATTTTCGCTAGTTTTCGAAATTTGACATCTTCTCTTTCTGTGCAACTGCAATCAAGCAGCCTGAAAACAAAAGGTTTGATATGTTGTTCATAAAGCAAAAAGGCAATTATGAATTTAATCTTACTTTAATACACAAGATTATAATTAGTTTTTTTTATCACTGAGAATTTCTCTAGAACATTAACAATACGAATACAATCTTCAAGTCCAAAAAACATTTAAAAATATGATATAAGAAGTATATTTTTGAAAGCATAAATATGATTTTATAACTTACGTTGAAAGTGGTAGTCCAATGATTTATGGATCCTTATAAATCAATCCTGTTCATTTGGTAGTAAAATATATTGTTTGAATGACTTTTGACTATTAAGTTCAACATATACAGGTGTCACTGACCCATTTATCTATCTATTCTTGTGAAAACTAAAAACAGATATTTTTTACATTCACTTTTCAAAATCATCTGTATATTTGTGTTTGTACCTAAAGTTGTGATCAAATCAAAGGGTATAGCTCTTTCAGTTTATGGCTATTAGTTATTCAACTTAATGACCCTTTACCTTAAGAAGTAAAGTTAATTAGAAAAAGATTATCAGGATTGGATTTAGAAAACTTGAGAAAGGATGAATACAAAATATAGCTAATGAATTGTGAACTATTACGCACAAATCTCCTTAATTAGAATAAAATCTCTCTTGCAAACATGTTGCACCCACAGTGTAGTGGAACAGCCTGTAAAAGGCAAACAGTAAAGGGATAAGAGACGCGTCCTGGAATTCTGCAATTATTGATCATAGAGGGATTGAACTGACATGCAGCTCTCTAGTACAACCAATTTGAAATCATAACCACTTGAAGCCAGAGTCCAAGTAACAAGACTCTTCCTTCACTGCTCCTTTTCATGGAGGAAACTTTGATATTGGCACTTCCACTTCATCCTGGATTGCGGAATTAATAGCTAAAATTGTCATGAAGCTTATATATATGAGATAACCAATTTAACAAATCGTGAAATTTAGTAGAAATAAATTGGCAACTAATCCATCGATCATACATTGAACAGGACACAACCATTCATAGATTTACGTATATAGCTTCATAAAATGTCACATGAAATTTGAGAAAACAAAAAAGGTTCAGAAATTTTGTCAAACTACAAAAAAGATCTACTTGAGAGAAAGTTGGTGTATCTTGTTAAGCCATATTTTGTAGCTTTCGAGAGGGGCGGAGTCAGAAAATTCTGGCTAGAGGGCGCTAGTTATATAATTTTAAATGTTTAAAGAACAATAATATGTAAATTAAAAAAACTATCATGAAATATTAATATGAAAATCAACACTTTTTATGGATCTGTGTAAGCAATTGCCCACACGGTGCCCGGGTCCATGGCTTTTTTGGTTTCAATTATTTCTATCAGTTGGTTCACCAGCACTCCTTCCCATTATATCCAATCGATTGATTAGCGAGGAGGGAGGAGAGGCTGGTACGTATTTCTAGGGTTCCTGCATGGGCCTCCTATATATTCAATCATTGCTGTTCTTGATATTCCTCCTTTCCCTCGTGAATTTTCAGAGACTCTGCAACTGGTTCCTTTTGCTTTCTTGTTCTCACTGTATGGCCTTCGTGATTGATAGTCAGTCGCTCAGTGTCATGACAATCGATTAACCGACAAAGAACAAAAATGCCGGAAAGACCAATGCTCCAGCTTGGTACGTACAATAAAATTGTCATTCATTAATTGCTTCTAACTCTTCATGCGTTGTCCCACGAGCAGGTGCCGGGCAAAGCAGCTGGCAGTGGGAAGTGCGAGCAGTCATGGGCGAAGCAAAGGGGGGCCGCAGGTAGGCTTCCCCTCACCCTAAAAAAAAATAAATAAATAAATGTACATCTAAATTTTAGAAATTTTCAGTTTGTCTTATATAAAAGTTTTTAAAAAAATGAGATTTCGGTCGTCGTTAAAATTTAGAAACTTTAACTTCTCTCATAAAAAATTTCTCGCTTTGCCCATGAGAGCAGCAGAGAGCGGCACCGTGAGAGAGATGTGGGTGGATTCTTCACTCATCACCAGTGTCGGCATCCATTGCTTTGTTAATGGGTCCACCAGCAAGGCGACCTCATTTCTCTTATTCTTAGGGGTGGAGCTAGGATTTTTTATAGGAATGGGCTAAACAGTCCAACCTCTGGATCCGAGTAGGGCCAAACTGAATTCGAATTCAAACATTACATTACGCAACTAAAAAAAAAATTTTTCTATATATTTTTTTTTTCAATTGGTTAGGGTGGGGCCATGGCCTAGGTGGCCCTCCCTCCTTCCGCCACTTTTCGATGTTGGCAGGACCGCTTTGCCAGCAGTGCCTTAATGGCAGGGTAGTAGGACGGAGGAATGGATGAAAGTAAGTTGGGCGTTGGGTCGGGTACCAAAAAAAGACATTGGATCGACCTAATAAGTTAAAAGGCAGACTTGGCTATGATGAACTAAGCCTAGTTTGATTTGATAAGATTTTTTAATAATATATTTTATTGACTTTTATATATAATTATAATATTTTATTATAATTAATTATATTTTATATTAAAATATATATTTTTTAAATTTAATGTGCGTTAGGCTCGGATTCAAGTTTTAGGTGTTGGTACACCTAACTTTTCTTAGCAAAAAGGCATGAGTAGGTTGCTTGTGATTAATTGACTACATCCAAATGAGGATGAGCTCGAAAAATTTCTGTAGAACTATTGTTCATGATTATCGGCACAATAATCAAAGCATACATTGTGCCAAGAAATTTTTATAGGGTAGAATGGTAGTTCTATAAATGATATTTTTAAAACTTTACATTATAAATTTGAAAAAAATTGAGTGGGGCAAGGCCCCTGCTGCCCCAAGGTCCACCGGCAGCATGGTAGGCTCTTGTAGTACGAACCTAATTGTACTACCCTCTAATTTCAGGCCCTAGATGTTTAGTACTACCTACTTCTTTTTGGTTGGTTCCGTTCCCCTTCTATGGATCATGCTTTCCTCTATCCCTTCTTTGGGTCACACTTATCTCTGAGTAGATACGTTAATAGAAAGAGTAGACCTAGCATCAAATGTACATATTAGCGCCAGTTGCAATTTGGTGCGCCTCATTTTTACGGTTCACTTGTTATGCTAGGCTCTCTCTCTCTCTCTCTCTCTCTATATATATATATATATATATATATATCTATATATATATATATATATATATAGAGAGAGAGAGAGAGAGAGAGAGAACGTAGCATAATATACAAGTTAGGGCTAATGGTAAGTGGGTGTAGCCCATTTTTACCCACCACTCTATCTGATCTCTCCCCCTTTGTTTCTTTGTTTTCTGCTTCCATTTGTTTTCTTCCACACTATCTTTGCAAAATCGGTGAAAACTTAAGTTGAGCAATCTTTTGGCAGTTCATGCATCCTCTCTCTCTCTCTCTCTCTCTCTCTCTCTCAAAAGCAGCAGAGCCAGGAGTCTTCTTTGTTTGGGCTGAAAGTTTTCGAAAGAAATTTCTAAATTTTTTTCTTAAATCTGAGTAAATATAATAATTTTTCAACTTTTTACGAGAGCCAAATTAAACATTTTTCAAATATGAACTCATAAGTTTTAAAGTTTCATGAAATCTAGTGGGCACCCTCGTAGGCTTCCCTATCTCCGATGGCTGCCAATGAAAGAATCCGGCAACTTGGAGAGGCACTCTGAGTAGAGGTTAACCAAGAAAATATATTCCATTATATATCACGTCGTTATGAATTAAATGCTTGTGATCTTCTTCCTTTCACGAGGAGAAACGAGAGTGACTCACCCCTTATTACTGCAAGGTAAAACTGGAGTTACCGATCGTTCATGGGCAGGATTTGATCTGCAGGATTTCACCCTCCTGAACAGGTCTGCCAAAATATATATTGCGGCCGGCCATTGTCAGCTGAAGGCGAGGCAGCAGAACAGTTTGCAGATCAGGCGGATTCCTCGAGTTACACCACATTCAATATGAAGATAACGGGCAACGATCGTTTCAGATCCTGTAGTTTATGAAGGGAGTAAATGTTCATCCCCACAAAAGAGTTGTAATGATGTGCCTCGCTAGTGGGTCAGAGTTTTCAAGGCCAGCTCAAAAAAGACCATGAGCCGAATGCCCTGGATATGGCTGCTTAATTAACATAATTATGCAGCGCATATATGTGCCTAAGCATAAAGCATACCCTATATATTCAAACTAAATAAAAATTAAGTTGTGCAAATATTATACGCGCATTGTCTCCATTATAGAAGTCAAGCAAATCTTTTAACATTTTAATGCCCCTCAAAGAGAGAGAAACAAATGAATTTCTTTAAATGAAACTCTTTTTCTATATCTACAATCTAATCACCATCATTTAATCTTCTTTAAAACGAGAATTAAATGATTCTCTTCAAGTTTGGTATATGAGAGTCTAATAACAGCCCATTATATATACAGAGCAAGTAAGAGGGAAAAAAAAAGGTAGCTACCAAGTCCTTATATACTAAACTAACTGGGAATTATCTGAGTCATCAATTTAAAAAAAAAAGAAACAGATTGTAGAGATTAAATTGAAAAAAATAGAAACCAAGCTATATTTTGTGAAGACTCAAACATCCCTCAAAGAGGAAACAAATGAGTTTTCTTGATCAAGATCCTTTGCCTTGTTTTGAAAGACTTTCCTGTCTCTTGAAAATACAAACTGGTTTGTGTTTTTTTTTTTTTTTAACTTAATTGTTATCATCTATGTTCTTAAAATCAATGGGCCATATGATCAAGTTGAACAATAAGGGTTTGGTAGCTTCCTCTATAAATATATAAGGACTTCAATGCTTTTGTATATTGGATGTTGCTGGATGGCTCAATTTTAAAAATTTCTCTTTCAAAAACAGTTATTAACTTAACATTTACAATGGTTTATGATGTGATCACAGTTTATGGTAGCTTTAACTGCAAATATTTAAATTTTGTTTGTCTGGTACATGGCAACATTGATTATATATATTTCCCCAATGAGCCACATAAATTTTAAGATAAGGAAAAAAAGAGAAAGAGAAAGAAAGAAACATAAAGATGGATTGCATTCCCACTACATATGAACATACATGTAACCCAATAACCGACACTTTCAGATTTGAAGTTTGACAACAGTCGTCACCTCAATTTAGCTTTAGAAAAACAAAACTGTTTAAGAAACCCTAAAAAGTGAACGAAAACTTCTCCACTTTGCTAGCTCACTGCATGGGCGCCGACTCTAGAGCTGCTTTACGTCCTGTTAAATCAGAATATGTCGTGTACGTTCTTTGCCGTTGCTTCTAACTGGTTTAAGATCAGCCTCTTTTTTCTTTTAATTTATCAACGCACTAGGCCACTGTTTGGCATGATTGTGCTATAGTGAAAACACGGCGTGCATTGAGTCAGTCGTATAGTTTTAGATTGAGTTTCTTTCAAAGTCGATCCCTTACTTGATGTGCAAAAATCATTCAAGACTGTATTTTACAATAACACTGTTCTGTTGGAGCTTTGCTAGAAATCTAGATAGCGCACAAACGAAAAATGCAGAAATCGAAAACAAACATTCATGATTCATGTGGTTTCATTTAGGGCGGAAGTAGAACCTATAGAGGCGACCGCCGACTGAATGTCGGCGGCTGTGGGAAGAACGGCTACAGTTCCCATAGAGTCGTTCCCCTGCGGAGGTAGCGGCGGCGGCGGTGGCGGCAATGGGTTTCTCTCCTCAGCCATAGCAGCCCAGTGATGGGGACAGGCAATTCACGTATGGCTAAGGGGACCGATTACCCAAACGGTAAAAACTTGATGTGTCTCACACCATCACAAGACACAAGTATTTATACTTAAGGGTCCGAAACGGATATGGACCCGTATCGACGCAGGACTATCCAGATGGGGAAATCCCAACAATCTCCCACTAGTCCAAGTCGATATCAAGGGTAAATAAAATGAATGGATTAGCTTTAAAATCCATTCCAAGGTCCCACCTTGTTGTCTTACAAAACTTCTCAACAAACAAATGAGAATACAAAATAAATAGACAACAAACTTAATGAGAATCAACAAACTGTATGTGATCACATTTATAAATGTTTGCATAACAGTGTGGTTACATTGAACTATACAAACCCATCCTCTTAACATGTTCAAAGAACATACCAGATGCTAGCGCTTTAGTAACAGGATCTGCAACCATATTTGTAGTCCCAATGTGTTGAATACACACTAGTTGATTCTATGTCATTTCCTTAACAACAAAATACTTAAGTTCCATATGCTTACAAGAAGTAGTACTTTTGTTGTTGTTGGAAAAGGACACTGCAGCTTCATTATCACAATGAACCTTAAGTGGTCTATCAATAGATTCCACTATCTTGAGCTGTGAAATGAAGTTCTTTATCCAAATTGCCTGTGATGTAGTCTCATATAATGCAATGAATTCTGCTTCCATGGTGTGAGCAGCAGTCACAGTCTGCTTTTTGCTCCCCCATGAGATGGCACCTCCTGATAGAAGGAAAACAAAACCAGTAGTAGACTTTCTACTATCGGTACATCCTCCAAGATCGGCATCAGAATAGCCAATCACTTCTAAATGGTCCACCTTGCGATATGTCAACATGTAATCTTTTGTCCCTTGCAAGTATCGCATGACTCTTTTTACGGCCTTCCAATGTGCCATGCCTGGATTAGACTGAAATCTACCAAGCATGCCAACAGCAAAGGAAATGTCAGGCCTAGTACAAATCTGCGCATACTGCAAGCTGCCAACCGCAGATGCATATGGAATGTTGATCATTTGTGCCTTTTCAAATTCGTCCTTTGGACAATCATTTAGGCTCAATTTATCCCCTTTAGCTATGGGTGTCGAAATAGGAGAACAATTCTCCATCCCATATCTTTTAAGAACTTTATTGATATATGCTGATTGGGAGAGACTTAAAACACATTTAGATCTGTCTCGACGAATCTCAATGCCGAGAACAAATGAAGCCTCACCCATGTCCTTCATCTCAAAATGAGATGCGAGAAAATGTTTGGTTTCTGTTAGTAATTGAAGATCATTTGAAGCAAGCAAAATGTCATCCACATATAAAGTCAAAATTATGAACTTACTCCCACATGCCTTAAGATACACACATCGATCAATGATGTTTTCTGTAAACCCAAAAGTCGTAATGACTTCGAAAAACTTAATGTACCATTGACGTGAGGCCTGTTTAAGTCCATAAATCGCTTTATTAAGCTTGCAAATCAAATTATCTTTACCACTCTCAGAAAACCCTTGAGGTTGATCCATATATACCTCTTCATCCAAATCACCATTCAAGAAAGCCGTTTTCACATCCATCTGATGTAGCTCTAAGTCAAAATGAGCTACAAGTGCAAGGACAATCCTCATTGACTCTTTAGCAGAGACAGGTGAATATGTCTCATTATAGTCAATGCCCTCCATTTGTGTGAATCTTTTAGCAACCAATCTTGCCTTGTATCTCTCTATGTTGCCTTTAGAGTCCCTCTTGGTCTTATAGACTCATTTACACCCTACGGGTTTTACTCCCTTAGGCAACGACACAAGGCTCCATGTCTGGTTTTTAGCCATAAAGTCAAGCTCTTCTTTCATGGCATTAATCCAGTGCCTATATTGTTTGCTTTCAACGGCTTCAATGAATGTGAAAGGATCATCATCAACATCTATGAAATCACTAGGCTCTTGTAGGTATACCACATAGTCTGATGATATGGCAGATCTCCTGGCCCTTGTAGATCTACGAACAGGAAATTGATCATTTTCAATTTGTATGTCCACATCCTGTTCGTGTTCATCAGTATGATCTACACTTAATTCATCTGGATCTGATGCATTACCTGTATGATTTGCATTCATGTCATCCTGGGAGACAACATAATCATACACATTTATATTTTCTTTATCAGGTCTACTTTCAGTATCCTGTATTTCCTCAAAATTGAGGTTTTGTAATGCATCTAACCCAAATGATCCATCTTCCAGGAACTTAGCCTTATCTGTTTCCACAATATGTGGTGTATTAGATGGACAATAAAATCTATAGCCTTTCGATCTTTCTGGATAACCAATAAAGAAACCACTGGTTGTTTTAGGATCAAACGCTTTTATGTAGGGGTTATACAATTTAGCTTCAGCATGACATCCCCATATGTGCATATAAGAAAGAGAAGGTTTCCTACCTGTCCATAACTCGTAAGGAGTTGTGGGAACAGCCTTAGTAGGAACCCTATTCTGTCACCCCACAAGGTTAGAGGGAGAGTAGAGTAATTTAACATAGCTCGAACCATTTCTTTAAGCGTACGATTTCTTCTTTCAGCAGCACCATTTTGGTAGGTGCTGCCTAGCATAGTGTATTGAGGCACAATGCCTTCTTCCTTTAGAAATCGCGCTAATGGTCCCTCCCTTTGTCCCATCTCAGTGAACCTACCATAATATTCACCACCTCTATCTGATCTGACTATCTTGATAACCTCACCGGTTTGTTTCTCTACTTCTTTCTTATAGTCTTTGAAAACTTGACACACATCGGATTTTTCAAAGATTAAGTAGAGATACAAATACTGAGAATAGTCATCTATAAAGGTGACAAAATACTTTTCGCCTGTGTAACAAGGAGGGAAAGGTCCACAAACATCTGTGTGAACAATTCCTAACTTTTCAGTACATCGCTCGGCACCTTCTTTATATATGTTAGTTTGCATTGCCTTTATGCAATCAACACATATGTCGTTATCTGTAAAATCAAGAGATCGTAAGATCCCTTCATTTAGGAGTCTCCTTATTCTCTTTTCAGAGATATGACCCAAACGGCGGTGCCATAGCATGTATGAATCATCCTTTATGGTACTACGCTTATTGCCAATTATACTGTGACTATAAACCAACGATTCAGGAGATTGGATCTTCACATTCAACTTGTATAAACCATCACACAAAATAGCAGAACCAATTTCAACAAGATCTTTATAAATCAACATCTTTGAGTTTTCAAACTTTAAACAGAAATCAAATTTGTCAAGTCTTGATACAGAAATTAAGTTTCTACTATATGATGGAACAAAGAAAACATCATGAAGATCCAAAACAAAGCCAGTATCAAGCCTAATATGGCATTCTCCTACAGCCTTCACATGTGAGCGCATTTTGTTTCCTGAGAAAATGCTCCTATCATGTGGTGTTGGTTCCCTTTTGCTCAGAAAGTCCTGTAAATTATTGGCAATATGCACAGTAGCACCAGAGTCAATCCACCAGCTATTAATAGGAACATGTAACATATTACTTTCAAGTGAAACAAATGACATGTTACCTTTTTTCTCTAACCAATTCTTATACTTGATGCAGTCTGACTTCTTATGCCTCTTTTTCTTGCAAAAGAAACACTTTATAGGGGCTAAGTTAGTCTGCACAGTTTGAGAAGCAGTTTGTCCTGTTGACTTCTTCTTGGCACTCCTTTTCATTAAACTTTTCTTTATGCCAACTTTACCAGCCCCAGAGTGAGAAAGCATATGTGCACTTTGCAACTTCTCACCCTTCATTCTTTCCTCCTCTTCAACACACTTGGACATCAATTCATTGAATGTTCATTCAGTATTATGTGTGTTGTAACTGATCTTGAAAGGAGTATATTCAGCTGGTAAAGAGGTCAAAGTAAAGAATACTAAGAATGATTCAGAAATAGTCAACTTCATGTCATTCAATTGAGAAACAATGTTCCTCATCTCTAACATATGCTGGCGAAGGTTACCTCCTCCTTGATATTTCATAGATATTAACTTTGACATTAGGGTACTGGCTCTGGCTTTATGAGAACTAACAAACTGAGCCTCAACTGCATCCAAGAACTCTCTCACCGATCTACAAGGTGGGATAGCACCACGTATGTTCTTAGCGACCTGTGATTGCAAAAGCAACAAGCTTAGTCGGTTAGAACGCTCCCACTTGTCAAAATACACTATTTCATTATATGTACTTTCTGGTGTAAGAGGTGGTGGCTCAGGTCGCCTCAAAGCCATATTCAGATCCATATACCCCAATGTAAACACAACATTTTCTTTCCATTCAGCATAATTCGAATCATCAAGTAAAGGGATATAATTTGAGCCATTAAAATAAATAGATCCAGGCACTGCAGACGACAAAAGACATCTATAAGTTGACATGCATTATATGAGACAAACCATATGGAACAGTAAACCAAATAAAAGGCTCTTTATGTTTACCATTTCCAAGACAAATACCAGGGGTCATTAGGATACTACTTTTGTAATATACCTAATACGCACATGTATTCCGTCTTAACTTTATCTAGTAAAACTAGGAAATGTAAATCCAAACTATAGTTAAACATAACACCTTTGGGTGTAAAATGACAGAACTATGTAAGGATCTATTTTCCTATTTTACTCTACTTATTCTCTTGAACATAACACATTACCTTTGGGTAATTATGCTACTTCAAATAAAAAATAAGTACAACATGAAACACTAATGTGCCTTTAAATCATGCGTAGTCACTTTGGTGAAGTATAACATGATTTAACTAATCATAGGCTCCTTACATTAGCATTATCGTACAACTTTATGATCATGCAATAAAATTCAACCTTAGCATAATCCTAAACAAAACATGATACAAAAATATAATATGTCATAATAACACATTTAAAATGAAATACACGAATCACATGAATCATTTCTGCATAATCAACTTAATGCTATCTAAATTATTCATTAAAGCTCCATAAAACATAATAAATCGGTCCCGTATCGATCTAAAATGATCGACCAATCTATTAATCACCTTAAATGGGCATAAAAACACATATACCAGCTTCCTCTAGCTTAGAACCGGTCCTGTATCAGTCCTAAATGGACCGAACCGGTGGAAAACTAGATGAACCGGTCTGAAAAGGGAAAGAACCGGTCTCAAACAACTCTGAATCGGTTCAAAAGGACCCAAACCGGTTCTAAAACTGAATGAACCGGTCTGAAAATCAACTGAACCGGTCCAGAAAATAACTGAATCGGTCTTAAAATGCCCGAACCGGTTCTGAAACGGCCCGAATCGGTCTTGAATCGGATCGAATCGGTCTCTAAAAGCCTGAACCGGTCCTGAAACGGACCAAACCGGTTCTGAAACGGACCGAATCGGTTCTGTTTATAAAATCAGACCAAATGGATACGGATCGGGTCCAACCGAACCCGACCCGATCCGAAAACTTTGAAATCAAAGCGGGCGGGCGTAAGTCGAGCGGCAAAGGAAAACGGTTTTTTTTTATATATAATCTTTATGGATCCGAGTCGGGTCAGTATGACCCGACCCGGGTCCGACCCACCCGCGCGAGCGGTTTCGGGAAAACGAAACGCCTCCCACCGCCGCTGCCCTAGCCCAACGGCAGGGGTGATGGGGGCGGCGGGAGATGTTACAGACGGCCCTCCGACCGGCCGTGGGACGTCTCCGGCGGTCGCCTGGCGCCGTCCGGCACCCGGCGACACCGCCGGCCACTCCCAGTGGCTGGTGGGCAAGAACGTCCAGCCCCCTCTTCTTTGATGCTGTAAACAGAAAACGATGGGGGGCATCGGGCGATCTTCGATTCCGCCTTCCCGCTGCCTGTGAATGGCGACCGGACGACGCAAGGTTTCGAGACCCAAGGCATGGATCTGAAAGATCTCACGGACGGCCTCCAGCCCATCCTGGTTCGACCCTCTCCCCAACGGCTCCCTTGCGTCTGGGCAGCCATGAAAAACAGAAAAGGGGGAACGGGAATGAGGATCGCCCGACGCTTTCGACGACAAACGCCTGCCCACAACCGACCGTCCATGTTCGTGTCTCTGCGGCTGCAATGGAAGCCGACGGCTTCCATCACCCACGCGATGGAGGCCGTCGCCCTCTTTCCACATTTCTGCCATATTCTCTTTGCGTCAAAACAGAATGCAAAGGGAAACGCACAGAGGAATCGTGGAGTGGGACCATAACCCATTGTTGGAGCTTTGCGAGAAATCTAGATAGCGCACAAACGAAAAATGCAGAAATCGAAAACAAACATTCATGATTCATGTGGTTTCATTTAGGGCGGAAGTAGAACCTGTAGAGGCGACCGCCGACTGAATGTCGGCGGCTGTGGGAAGAACGGCTACAGTCCCCATAGAGTTGTTCCCCTGCGGAGGTAGCGGCGGCGGCGGCAATGGGTTTCTCTCCTCAGCCATAACAACCCAGTGATGGGGACAGGCAATTCATGTATGGCTAAGGGGACCGATTACCCAGACGGTAAAAACTTGATGTGTCTCACATCATCACAAGACACAAACATTTATACTTAAGGGTTCGAAACGGATATGGACTCGTATCGACGCAGGACTATCCAGATGGAGAAATCCCAACATGTTCTCCTCTCATTGTTCAGGCATTTGATTTCTTCTTATTCAGTGTGGCCCCATATCTTTTGGTTACAAACTAATTAAATTCCTTGCGAACTAAGCTTTCTAAGCTTGATGGATCATCCTTAGGCATGTTTGTTCTTTGGTAAACACTTTCTTCTCAGATTTTATATTAACAAAATGGTTCTTGTGTACGGTTGATCAAGTACTTGCAGCGACATAACCATGATATATATGGAGTAACCATTATATTATCTAGGACAAAGTACTTCAATGCTTAATTTCACAAGATCTGGCACTTAATTTTTTTATTCTGTTTGGCTAAAAACTGTCGAGAAAAGTGAGTTTTGTCATAAAAAATCATAGAAAACCAATTGAGGGTTGCAAATGCATCTTTTGCGACAGTTTGTGGCAACACACAACAAAAAAATAAACATCCGGTAATGGAAGTAGTCCGCTAATTAGCAAACACATATGTAGACACACCCACACACGTATAATATAACTTGAGTACTCGATCTGAGTTGTATAAAATTGCTGGGTAACACGTGAAAGCCGCTAGTTGACAGAAAAAGAAACAATGAGTTCACAGGGGGATCTAATCTTCCTCACTAATCTTCTTACATATGCTCTCTCTGCAAGTTGTAACTACCATCCAAGAAAAAAGACGAAAAGGAAAATTCTGTCGGTAATCGCTTTTCCTAGTTGCAATTTCAGCGAGAAGAAGCCGAGAAAATGTGAGAAAAACAAAGCTAGTGCAAGAATGCGGCAGCGAACTGCTGGTTGATTGGTGAAGTTATTTCATCGAAGTCGTCCGCCAAGGAAAAGAAGATCTCATCCATAGCTGACAACTCTGTCCCTTCATCATCATCATCTTCTTCACATTTCATCTCTGAATGAAGGCCTCTCTCTTTGATCCTGCATAATACCCAGTCTCCAGATACCTGCATATTTTCCCTACCCATTTAGAAAGAGACGGAGAGAGAGAGAGAGAGAGAGAGAGAGAGAGAAAGAGAGAGAGAGAGAGAGACTTAACAGTTCTTGAGCTCCCACGCTTCTTACACTCCCTGGTTGTTGATTCCAAGAGGCTATATTCATCCATGACCCAGTCAGTTTTTGTCCCACTTGGAGCCTTGCCGGTGTAGAAGACCAGAGATCTCTTACACCCAACGATAGTGCTCCCATTTGATATGGGCTCATCCATGCCTGTCACCCGCCAATGTCCAGATGCAGCAGGTCTGTATTTTATGGAGTTCTTCCTGTAGTTTCTTGGTTTTTGGCTGTAGAAATACCATTCTTTGCTGCCACCCGAAGCCTTACCTGACCAATCCCAACACCAAAAGTTTCAACACATCTCAATGGCTTCCACACTATATATAAAGATTCATGCTTTCAGTGAAAGTATTCAGAGAACTTGAACTTTAAAGTATGTATATTTCCACCAAATTCATCGTTTCATACAACTTATACGGAATAAGCTGTTTAGTGTTGGCACTTAGGAAAACTCAACTCTTACAGCTGTCATCGTCTTCACAATCAGGCTTGGCCTCCACTCTGTTGTAAATGCAAGTGAAGTTTCCAACCCAAATTCCAACTACCAACATTTTCTTTTGTATAAAAAGGTGAGGCACGGAAAGTAGCAGCTGACTGATCCATCAGCTAATCAACTTCTTATGTGATATTGTTTACTGGTTGGAAATTTATTTTTCCAAAAGAAAGATCCAAATCAAAGAAGAGAGAGAGAGAGAGGCAGAGAGAGACCTGGTAGCTCCCAAGGATTGTAGCTGTGAAGATCTATCTCTGCGATGAAGTCTGAGTAGCAAGGGAGAAGTTTGACCTTCCTATAGAGATAGTGAAGAACGAGATCTTCATCGGTTGGGAAGAACTTGAGACCCGGGGGAAGGCTTATCTTATCTCCCATCTTTTTTCTTCTCTTCCTGTGTATAGGACAAGTGAAACGATGCTGCCCTACTTGGTTCCCGGATTTAAAGAGGAACCCGCAGTGAACGGGACCGCCTTCGTATCCCATAATTCTGTTGTTAAAAATATTTACTTTTGATCCAGAACTCATTTGAAAGCGTCTGATTTATATATAAAGCCAACTTGATATTAATTTTGTTTACAAAATGCACATAATCAGTAGCAGAGAGAAATTTTTTTTTTAAAGGAACACTGATACATAAGTTTTCATACTTGAATGGACACTTATATATATAACAAAACGATCTTAATGTAAAAATAAAAAAAATTAATAACTTTGTGTTTGTAACTATCCACACCAACCTATATATGGCTTCGCCTTAAAAGTGGGTTATTCGGCCGTGTCTTTGACTCATGAAGATATGTTTCTATATTAAAAGAGGGTAGGTTCAATGTATAGATGTCAATAGTCACTCAATTTTAAACCCTAAAAGAAAGAGAGCCAAAAGTTTTGGCTCTTATTTTTTTTCTCTTTTTGCTCACCTCTCAAATACACATAGTCAAGTAACTTTTTTTTTATTTTTACTTTTCTGGTTGAACAGTTGCAGTTGCAAGTAAGCTGTACAGTGTAGGCTTTGGACTACATGAAGAAATTTCAATCCGAGAAAATTTGGTGACGTCACATGAAGCCTCATTATATGGAGCGCCTAGGAATCATCGTCCATCACGACAAATCTTTAGGGTTAATATAAAATTACTTTAAAGTTAAAAATACGAGTTGTTATTCACCTTAATTTCCAAAAAAAAGAAGAAAGAAAAAAGAAACATGTGTGATAATCATGCAGTGCGCTGTCGATCCGGGGTTGAAGTTAAAATAGTATTGTAAAGAAAACGTAAAAAATATGAAACGGGAATCTAATTTAAAATATTTTATATTTCAAGTTATTTTATAAAAAATTGTGATTTTTTTATTATCAAAAATTTTGATGTTAGAAGATCACATCATTTTTTATTATTAAAAAAACATTATTCAAGTCAAATTGCTCATCAAATCCTCTTAAATAAGATTGTACTCGTAAGATTGCATAAAATCCATTTTAATATTTATTTTTAGTTGGCATAGTTTTTGTCTTTACTTAAGATTGTATTTACCAATTTCTTTTTTTTTTCTTTATATATATATATATATATATATATATATATATATATATATATAATTGAACGGTCACTCTAACTTTTTAAAAGATTGATTAAAAAATTTCTCAATCAATCATGATAAACTGTTCAAAAATTTTAGTTATATATATATATATATATATATATATATATATATATATATATATATATATATATATATATATATTCGATGTTTCCTAGGCATCGCGTTTTTTCTTAAAATTTAATTTATTTGTGAGGAATATAGTGGCATCTGAATTTCTTCTGAAGCGAACTAAGACAAGTTGTATTTGACAAGATTGTACCATTAAATGGTTTTGTCTTGTTCTCAAGGAAATGACCATTTGGCCATGTTTCTTCCCATCAGAATTGTCAAAGCCGTGCAGTCTGAAAGGAGCCTGAGTGAATTTTGTTGATTCCTCGGTGCTTCTTTATGTTTTCATTTTTTTATTCTTTCAGAATTTTCACTAAAAAAATATAAATTTATTTTAGTCCATGCAGTTCAGAGTGGATTCTGATTTGAATCAGACCAATTTAATTCAAAAATCTACTTAAACTTGTTTCAATCATAAAAAGAAAAAGAAAGGTCGAATTTTGAAATAAAAACAGTGAAAGAATTTGAGGTCAGAAACCAACAAAAAAAATCTTCCTTGTTCTTACATTATGTGACTCATTATAGAAGGCGACAATGCTCCAAGTAATGCTAAGCCCACAAATTTTCCATTACCCAAAAAAAGTTTGTTGTTTTCCCAAGGAAATTGACCTCTCTTGACCTGGAAACCTTATGAAACAAACACGCCCTTAAAGCTGGTGGGGGAAGGCAAGTTGGAAAGATTATGAACTTGGTCATACACCAAATCATGCTCAAGTTGACCTTCCCATTGATTAGTTCACCTTCTTTGCGCCAAGGAATATATATATATATATATATATATATATATATATATATATATATATATATGTGTGTGTGTGTGTGTGTGTGTGTGTGTGTGGCTCAATTATAATTTCAAAATTTTAATGAGAAACCAAATATAATTTTTCAAAAAAATTATATAAGATAAATGAAGGCCTTACTTTATTTACATATAAAAAGTTATTTTCAGTTTTTTTAGTATGTGAGTGCTCTTTAAAGTTTGACATTTAAACTTAGAGTGCTCTACCATTGAAAGCATTTGTATATATTCATATCTTTATAATAAAGGATGGAGGCCTTCTAGGGGTGGAGCTAGAAATTTTTTATGAAGGGGCCGAATTAAATATTTTAGATTTTGATGAGGGCTGAAATATTATTTTTCAAAACTTTTATATAAAACAAGTAAAATTTTCTAAATTTTATATGTAATTTTTAAAAAAAAATTGAAATGGGGCCTGGGCCCATGTCGCTCCCCCATTGGCTCCTCCCCTAGGGCCTCCAGCCTCCTCCAGCAGGTTTGCAATGGAGACCTTGAAATTAATTACCGAAAATATCA
Organism: Nymphaea colorata; assembly: GCF_008831285.2. NCBI lineage: Eukaryota > Viridiplantae > Streptophyta > Magnoliopsida > Nymphaeales > Nymphaeaceae > Nymphaea > Nymphaea colorata. Next base: position 4,839,864 of record NC_045138.2, on the reverse strand, counting down.
TTTTTTTAAATTTTATATAAGCAGTACAAGCATGGTCATCAAATCAATCCTCTTGTGGGTGCTGGCTACTCCTTTGAACTACAAATGGTGGGTGCTACTTAGTTCATAATTTTCGCCACCTCTCCACATTAAGCCCTGAGCCTACCGATGCTTTGTGCCCAACCATTGCGGATTACCTTGGGACGCCAATGGCCGATCATAAAAAATGCCTGGAAAATGTTTTATGTTTCTAAACTGTCCTTAGAGCCACTACAAACTAATGTCACACTTTAAATAGTGTCTAATACCCCACAAAAAATCCTCCAATATAAACATGAAGCCAAAAAACCATATGTAAGGAAGAGACCTTACATGATACATTTCATATTTATCACCGAGGATAATTCTATATTTTCTAACAAGAATTTAAGTGGTTTGGCTGCTGTCCTTCACCCAAATGGTCTCGGACATATCGCTTGTGTGTGTGTGAAAGGAAAATGTAAATTAGCAATAGTTATCTTAAAACTGTTTGAGTGTGAGGGAGAGGAAAGGCAGCGAGAGAGGAGAGGAACGAGAGAGCGAGAGAGGTGAGGCAGCGAGAGAGGAGAGGGGAAGAAGGGCATCGACTTAGGGAAAAGAGGAGAAAAAATGGGAGAACGGGAGGGCCCTAACCACTCCCAAAAAAATCCGCGTGAAAAAATTCGACCTCCACAGGTTGGACTTTTTTGCGCGTTAAACTTCACCCATTCGTACAGTTTTTTCGTATTAAATTTTTTGACGTTTGATCTGTGTTACACTCACCACGTTAAACTTCACCTGCCCATACCATTTTCACCCGCTGTCTTAGTGTGAGAGAGAGGAAAGGTAGCGAGAGAGGAGAGGAACGAGAGAGCGAGAGAGGTGATGCAGCGAGAGAGGAGAGGAACGAGAGAGCGAGAGAGGTGAGGCAGCGAGAGAGGAGAGGGGAAGAAGGGCGTAGGGAAAAGAGGAGAAAAAATGAGAGAACGAGAGGGCCCTAACGGCTCCCAAAAAAATCCGTGTGAAAAAATTCGACCTCCATAGGTTGGACTTTTTTGCGTGTTAAACTTCACCCGCTCGTACAGTTTTTTCGTGTTAAATTTTTTGACGTTTGATCTGTGTTACTCTCATCACGTTAAACTTCACCTGCCCATACCATTTTCACCCGCTGTCTTAGTGTCAGAGAGAGGAAAGGCAGCGAGAGAGGAGAGGAATGAGAGAGCAAGAGAGGTGAGGCAGCGAGAGAGGAGAGGGGAAGAAGGGTGTCAACATAGGGAAAAGAGGAGAAAAAATGAGAGAACGAGAGGGCCCTAACGGCTCCCAAAAAAATTCGTGGGAAAAAATCCGACCTCCATAGGTTGGACTTTTTTGCGTGTTAAACTTCACCCGCTCGTACAGTTTTTTTGTGTTAAATTTTTCGACGTTTGATCTGTGTTACACTCACCGCGTTAAACTTCACCTGCCCATACTATTTTCACCCCATGCATAGGATTTTTCCTGAACGGGGCCTAATTTTCATAGATTTTTTGTAAAGGCATTCATGTAATTTTATTTTTTTGTGAGTTTGCCCTTTAAGGATAAGGGGTAGAGGGTTTCTTGGCTTCCTTAATTTCAGTATATTTTTTGTAAGGGTATTTATGTAATTTTATTTTTTGCTTAAGGAGAAGGGTGTGGGAGTTTCCTGTATTCTTTGATTTTTATTTTTTTTTTAGTGATGGTGGAAAAACTCTGTACGGCCCTGGACACAAGAAAACCTTGTTTTTGAACCACATAAAAATTTTGTTTTTTTTTTTCCTTTTTTTTCTTCGACTTCTTGGTGCCGTAAGTGAGAGAGAGAGAGAGAGAGAGAAATGGGACCTCGTTCCTAATACAGACTTGGCAGTTGATTTCTGTTATTAATTTTCTTGTCCATGGTTGGTACAAAGGAAAAAGTTCATTCTCATTGTAAGTTTGCATCAGCAAGCTTGACATGATTGCCCTCTTGATACAACTGGTTGCAGGGGGTGGATCTATGAATTTTTCATTGCAGGGGCAAACTATAGTTTTAATTTTTTAAAGGAGCCAAAATATAATTTTTCAAAATCTAAATATAACTTATACTAGAATTTTTAAATTTTACATGCAAAATTTTGAATTTTTGAAAATCTTCTGGCACTCTCCCCTTGCATCCGCCTCCAACTAGGGCTGTTCAACGAGTCGAGCTAACTCGAGCTCAACTCGACTCGAATTCGCTTGATAAACTTGAATTGAACTCGACTCATTTATTAAACGAGTCGAGTTCTAGTTAAGAGATGAACTCGACAACGTAAACAAGTCGAGCTCGAGTCAAGTGGGTGCGGCTCGATTAAGCTTAAGAAAGAAAATATATAAAGTAGGGTCATATAAAATTATCAAAAAAAAAAAGTAGATTGCTCAAATGGATATGCACAGGACTAGTATGTAGGAAAATAACTTTTTAATGAAATGTTTAGCTTGGCTCAAGTCAATCTTCGGCTCGAGCTGAATCGAGCCGAGCTCGAGTTTTAATAACTGGAGCCAAGTTGAGCTCGAGCTAACGAAATCGAACTCGTCTCATGAACAGCCGTATCCCCAACTGGTTGGTGTCTCCATGTCAATGAATTTAATGCATAAAAACAACTCTAGTAGTTCACCTCTGAAAGAGAAATCACGGCTCCGAGAGAAAGCCCGGCTTATTAATTCCCAGGACTGTATACTTTGTGGTCCTTTAAGAAAGTGACTTTCTTGTCTGGCCATCTTGCGGTTGTTCTCAATTTGGTCTGGCATCATTGAATCTTTTTTTCTCCTTTTTTGCTAGAAGTTACTCGAGATGGTACTCTTCACTTGCAGTAAAGAGACATGCCAAGGTACTTTTGCAAATTTCAAACTTTATTGTGTCACTTTTTATATTGAACATAACTTCCCATTTCCTCTTTTGCAGAAGTTACTGTCAAGAAGATAGCATGAACAGCTGGATGCAGTAAATAGACAAAGAAACAGGACAATGGAAGCCCAAGCTGCGTTATGTCGTGTTATTTATAAATATTTTTATTACTTATATCTTGATGGGTGTTCCATGAATAATTGAGGATTGACTAACATGGTATTTCCATACTGAGATATTTGGTCATTTTTAATTAACCTATGAAAACTCTAATACCAACTACTTCTTTTGGGTGAAAAAGAGAAGTATTTTAACATCTTCTTTTGGGTGAAAAAGAGAAGTATTTTATCTTCCTCATTTAATCCTTTGTCACTCTAAACTATGAAACCTGCTTTTGGTGTTTTGAGGTGCTGCCCATGCCACATTTCAAATTATGTGTTTGTGACGTCCTTTTTTTCTGGCACAAGGAATTAACACCCTAGGATTCGAAATGGGAACTAACCCCATACCAGCTCCCACCCCAACCATTTGCACCGACCACTCGAGCACAAAGGACTCGGGCACAAAGGGTAAGATATTCTTGTTTTGCCCACCACCAACGTTTGTGGGTTGAGAACGATCATGGTTGGACAAGTGGAGCCCCGACGGCACAGCTTCCCTCCTCAACACCCAACCTGCAGGCTTTAGCGACCAGGAGGGAGGAGCCGCAGGGGGCTCCTTCTGTCGTCTTTGATAGGTGAGTGTTCCCTCCACCCTACGGTAGGTGGGATTCTCAGAGGGAGGGGGGGCCGCCTAGGCAGTGGCCCCACCCCAACTAATTGAAAAAAAAAATTACACTATAAAAATTCAAAAAAAAAAAATTGGTTGTTTAATCTGTTTTTTATATTCGTGTTTAGTTTGACCCTACCCGAATAAGTTCGTTGGACTGTTTAGTTCGCTCCTGAAAAAAATTTCGGCTCAAACTAGTGGCCGGCCTTTAGAAAAAGAGATGGAGGAGAGAGATAAAAAGAAAATTAATTATCATGGCTCAGATTTGATGTCCCCTATTATAGTAACCTGAATGGTCAATTTTTATATATATTCTGTATCTTGATATCCACCTTCTTTTTCTTTTTCACGAAACTATCGTTTGAACTAAATCAATGGTTACTGTATAATTTGTTTCTTTTGGTTGTTCGCCACTTCTGGCCCCTGCTCAATGCATCACGACCTTCCTTTTTCGACAGTGAGATGTCATTTCCTAGCTTTGTCGCTTTACCTCAACAGAGATGTCATTGGCTCATTGCCCGTGTCCTAATGACATATCTGTTTCATCAGTACTTCCTAGGGGAAATTGAGGAATCTCACGTTCACAGCTAGGGACGATGAGGGAGCTGCCTAATGAAGGGCACATCTTCGGTGGCAGGGGATCCGGTGAGAATCTCGCCGGTGAGTGATATACGGCATTCGTCGCCAGAGCCCCTGAATCTGACTGGAGGGCTGCTGATTCCTCTTGCATAGTGCTCATTGATGCCCTAAACTCGTTTTCTTCTCTCTGCCTCCCTTCTTTTTGATTGGGCTGAGAACGAGATCGTGGATTTTGATGAAGGGTAGCCAGTTTTTCTATTTGCCAAACCTGAGTAGCCTTTTCCTTTTCTTTTCGGGGTCTTTGATTGGACATATATACATAGGCCTAAGCCATAAATTTTTTATGAAGAAGTCTGAATTAAAGTTTTATCATCTTTCAAAAATTTTATATAGAATAAATAAAATTTTATATAGAATAAATAAAATTTTATATAGAATAAATAAAATTTTTTGGAATTTACATGTAAATTAAAAAAAAATTAAGGAGGGTTAGGGCCCTTGCTGGCCCTCCTTCCCCTGTATATATATATATATACATGATGAAATTAAGTATGAATTTGCGTCTCAACGGCCCTCGCTTTTTTACATAGATCAGAATGTTGGAGGCTGGAGTTTAATCTATAATTAATAGGCTTTCTTAATTTCCATGCATTTTTTGTAACGTCATTTATGTAATTTTGTCTTTTGTAGGTTTGTGGGAGAGGGGGTTGTGATTTCTTGTATTCTTTAATTCCTTTGTGCTAGTAAAAAATCTCTTTATACAGCCTTGGACACAAGACAACCTTCTCTCAAAACCTTGTAAAATCTGTCTTCTTTATTTTTCATATAGACTTTTGATGCAAGGAGAAAGTTCTCTTTCGTTTTATGTCTACATCAGCAAGCTTGGCATGGTTGCCCAAAGCTGGTTATATACACAACCTTGGTGTGTGTAATTTCATGCGCCAATTTAAGTACGACAAATAACTCATAGTTAATACGACAAAATATTTCTTTGTAGGGACAAAAAAAAATCGCAAAAAGAAGATTTAGAGATTCGTCAGCCCGTATATGCATATCGTCATGACCAATATATCTCTTTAAGCAGTAAAAAAGTACTAGTAGCACGGTAAAGAACTAAGGATCCTTATGTTAAGACATAGTAACTGCATCTACTTACTCAAATGCATACAACACGGTACCTTTCACTGATTCTGGAAAATGGATTTAGTTGTAGTCCTAGTAGTGGGTACAGTTCGCACGTACATTATGTATCTTTCTTTTTCGGTTAGAGATATGTGCTTGCACTTGTCTCTGTGTGTTTATGAATTCATTATTATCGGCCTATTGACCATATGAATCTTTGTAAGTGATGATGCCTTTGCTTTTTAACTGCAAGATTGCTTCATGTTATTATTATCTTTTATTTTTCTCCTCAATAACTTTTACAATCATTTGCGGGGACTTCTAGAAACATATAATCCATCTTCAAGCACCACAGGAGTTGGTGGCAACATCTTTTGATGGATGGCTTATAAAGAGGAGTTATTTTTCATGAAAAAGAAAAAGTAATCTTCACTATGATCAATGAAGTCGCTCCATTGAAGAGAAGGTGATGGTTCTGAATTTCCTGATTTTGAAGGAACATTGAAATCTTTTAGATAACCAAAGAAGTGAATTTTCAGAATATTTTCCTTCTCATTCAACTTGTCCTAAGTTGTTTTTATAATAAATATAAACACCTCTCTCTCTCTCTCTCTCTCTCTCTCTCTCTCCACATATATTTTAGTTTGATCAACAATCAACCCAGAAGCCTAAAAAGGAAAGTCTAGCCGATGTTTTCATAGTTGCTGATTGGATTTTTTCCATAATGCCATTTTATGGTACATCGTTGCTCACCCTAGTTTAGATTTCTAGCCGTCAGTGCTTGCATTATATTACTTTTGCAATTTACTGCATGTTTGTGCAGACCAATTCACATGTCTAGTTCGGTCACTACTTGCATGATATTTCTCTAACATTATACATAAGATCTTGCGATTACTTAAAGAAATATAATGAATGCCATATCTCTTCATTTATCAGTGATAATTATGCATACTATTAGTAGTTCATAAACAGCGCCACTATACGATTACTGGAAGAAAACCATTTTCTTTCTTAATCAGCTGTTAGACAAAATCTAGAGGAAACTTTTCTAAGTTATCAACCAAGAACGAGTACATAACATATGATCATATCAGAACTTTACACCTTAGAGTGTTTACACCACGAAGGCAGATGACATTAACAATATGTGTAGATGATATTAACAGTTACAACGTGTAGCCTTGTCAGACAAATAAAATATGAGGTGTTGAATTTATGGTGATCTAGAGAGAATGTATATGCTTGACTCTTTGGATTGCATTCCGCACTTTGGTCATTGGTTCTTCATAAAGAATGGCTGGGTTGTCAACTTTGGATGCAATACTTGGTTCACCTAAAAATGCAAAAAATGTGTCCGCAACTGAGTAAGAGAGTGAATGAAGATTGTACCCTCCTTCCAAGAAGAACACGCAGCGACCTCCACATAGGTCCTCTGCCAATTGCTTGATATTGGAAGCCAGCATGTAGTATGTGGAAGTTGTAAATTGTAGAGAAGCTAGGTGATCCAGCACATGAGCATCGTAGCTGAAACACACAAATTTCTTGAGGACAGAGGACTTTGACACCAAATGCAAACAAAAATATGGTGATTTGTCATTTAGTAGTGTATGATGCAAGGCAACCTGTGGATGGGAAATGACATCAGGTTATCAGAGCAATCATCTAATTGCCTACTCGTACAATCCCATTCAACATATTGAGCACAACAGCTGACAATATGTGCCATCCACAAGATCCTGTGATCATTCTCATCATGTAATATAATTTCTTGGATTTCTTCTACTTCTGAATACAGAAAAGTGCAACTGTGTAGTGTAACAGAGGCCTTTATGTGTGTATGTGCAGTTCAAGTGTGAGTATTCATCTATGTAGTGTATGCAGTGACAACCTTCCTTGGTGCTAAAAGTTTAATGGACTAATTCCTACCAGCATCTACCTTTCATAAGTGCATTCACTATTTTGAAAATGTCATCATATGCAATTAACCCAATAAAAAGACCTTTTACAGGATAATATCAGAAGATTCAGAACTGCCATCCACGAAAAAAAAAAAAAACTCTATGGAATTGCATGCAAAAATAATTCCTTTTAAGATTAATGACAAATCTGACACTTGAAAGGATTATGACAATTTATGCTAATGGCTTTTTGTTCACAAACCACTCAAATGCACGGTAACTTCTGGTCAAATGCTACACTTCCTAACTTATGAGTTAAAAGGTCAAAAGACTTTATGAAAGAAGCTTGCTCCCCTTCAACATCAATGCGACAGAAAAGACAAAAAGGAATAACTTTCCACACTAAACATAAGTACTTAAACTTACCCAGCGGAGACCAAGATTATATCTGGTTTAAACCTTTGAGCAGAAGGAACAATAATTTCATCAAATATGGTTCTCATGGCTGTATCACCAGATCCTCCTGGAATAGGTAGATTTAATGTTGTTCCTTCACCACTTCCATGACCAATCTCCTCCATTTTACCAGTACCAGGGTAGCTTCCATCCTATCCATGTACATGTTAAACTAATTTATTCAATATTTATTCAATGAACAAATTAAACTCATACAACTAACTACAATCACAGAAAACATACGATAAATTTCATGCATAAGACAGGTCCATCCCAAAACCATTAAAGCCTGAGTTAGTGAGTTTGGATCACAAAGACTGAATCAATTTGAATAAAAAACTACCCTTCTCCAGAAGTAACAATCAATCAGTTTCTCAAATCCCAATACTTAAAGGCTGAACTGCATAATAGAATATCAGTTCTCCATTATAAGGTCCCTGTGCATGCAGCCCTGAAACCTAAGATAGGTCAGGGTGATGTTCAATTTGGTATCAACTGTTACTCTCAATAAGAAAGAGGAAACAGCATAGCGAGTATAGTATGCATAGATTTGACACATCCAGATTGGAAAATAAAGTGACTAAGCACTTGCTTTACACTGCAGCATGGTGGAAGGGAATTCAATTGAATAATGGCAGCAGGAAACAAAGACCTAAAGAGATGATTTGGCCAGAGGCCTACCTGATGAGTGGAAATAAAAAGGACATCTGGATCATCATAGAATATATCACTTGTTCCATTTCCATGGTGAACATCAAAGTCAATTATAAGCACTCTTTTTAAGCCATGTGCTTGTTGTGCATGGCGAGCTGCAACAGCAATATTTCCAAAGACACAGAATCCCATTGGGCCTCTTGGAATAGCATGATGTCCTGGAGGCCTTACTATTGAAAATCCCATAGGTGGCCTTTGCCCAAGTTTTGATGCTGCCACCTATCATATAAAACTAACTTGTTAGACCAACTTTCAGCCTTGATTTAATGGTTCCCATTGAAAAGAAAATAAAGCAAGTTTTATGAGTTCCCTCTTTCAAACTTCAAGTAAACATATTCCTGGTAAAGACTTAGTTTTTTATCCACAAATTTGCTAACTAGAGATTATGAGTAGTTAAAGAACCTCTAAAATATCCTACCACAGAATCAACCAGAGAAATTCCTGCACCAGCTGCAAGAAGTGATTCCTGAAAAGTCTGCATTATCAGGTTAAAATGTCAATACATATCACAACTGCACGAAATTTGTATATGCAAGAAAATTTGCAACAAAAAGTATATATTCAAGAAACAGAAATATCCATATGACACAAACAGCTAACTAGCTTAGAATATAACGTGAGCTTCAGACCCATAAGGCATAATTTCATGCATATGTTCAGATAAGGTGCTGTAACTGAGTGATACATGAACTGACGGCCCCGTCTTATCTACTTAGACGTCATAATCAACCAAATACTCAAATATGGCTTACAGTTGCAGTTGCGTAAGTTGGTCCAGATCCATCAATAACGATTAGACCTTCCCGAGAAGCTCTATGCACAACCTGTAAAACCCACTTTAAAGTGGTAAGTGGGCTGAAAGAAGAATTGCATAATATCATTTCTAGGTTACGCTTAAAATAAATGAAGACCATACACATTAATGAATATCATAAACCATTCACTTAAATTCTTTCCTCACACAAAACATATCATCCTTGTGTTGACAGGCATTAGCAAGAAGGTGAACAATACAATATCATTGATTTTGCATGTCTAAAAGTCATATTGTGACACTGTTCATCCCTTTTACAAGGTCATTTGCAGAGTTATTCATAAAGTACCATGACTTTTTTCTACAGGTCGCCACGTGATATGAATGCCAACAAGACTGACACAAATGCAAGGCCAGGAATGCAATAAAATCAAGTACCTTTTGGCTTTTGTAAGTAACAAAACATTGGAGAGATGGAGAACAATAAAGCAATTATAGGTCATAACGTTTTCATAGAAGGTTTTCATTGGAGAGATTTTCATGTGATAAAATTTTTAAAATATATTAAAAAATACCATTTTGAAGAAAATTGACAAAATGTGATACTTTTGTGTCAATTTTTTAAAAATATCGCAATTTATTCACTTCTTTGGTATTTATTTTCCTTGAATTTTTTTTTAACACTTATTTTCAGAAGAGTGGCGAATATTTGTGACAGTGGTTCATAATTATTTTAGTACATTTAGAAGTGGAAATCTCCAACAGGCACACATCTAGTCATATGACTTGGATGCACTAATTTCTACTCAGGTTGTCTTTGAGTAGGATCACGGATTACAAATAGATACCACAACTGTGCATATATAGAATTATGTGTTTCACTTTGGGAAACCATCAAGCCTTCAATTACATACTCTATTCTAGAGTAGAAATCATTACTAACTGTCACAGCAGATGCATGTAACCTTGGTGTTCTATTGAAGGGTTTCAAAGCCATTGTAATGGCAATTATTCCATCATCATATACATTTTATATGAAAATTGTCTGTTGACAAGTTATGCACCCTGGGACAAAAACATATTCAACAGCATTTACAACGCCTTTGTGATAATTCCATAAACAATGGACTTTACATCAATATCATAATGTCTACGTGAGAATGGGAAAATGCAGTTTTCTAATATAGCATGAAAGCCACTAGAATGGCATAGCATAAACTGGGGAAGGAATAATATACCTTCTCTAGACCGTTCACATAGGCTTTTGAATGAACATTGGCAATATTATCCAAAGAAGCTGGCCTCCAATCTTGAATCTCTACCACGTCAGAAGATCGATACTAACCATGTAAAAATAACCAAAAGCTGTTGTGCATCAGACGTCAATGCTAAATATGCAAGACTTATCATTATGCCAGTACATGGACATAAGGGAAGCAGCCTGGAAGCTCACCTTCGGTGAAAGCTCCAACTTCTCAAGTGCCTCCATGATGGCTGGCACTCTTGCATTACATTCTGGATGTGATTCCTGCAATTAGCTACACGGTTGAACAGAATTTCAAGACAAGGGGATAAAAAGGTTTGCATTATTCAATAAGGACACAAACAAGGTGATACAAAGACCAGGTCAACCAGCATATCTATATGCTTCTAGAGAATCAAAAGTAAGCAAAAATGTGTCTTTGTGAGACAAAAAGTGGTTTATCCGGCCTGTCTATCTGAATTTGGTAACTCATTGAAATCATTGCAACTTTACATGATTCTTTTGGATGGCAGACAAACCATAAGAACTCTGCTGCCACATGCCACCAACACTTTACAAATATAGCCAATTTTGGCTTTTATTATTCTCGGGAAGATAACTCGAGTATCTACCAAACAAAATACATTGGAAAAACAATCCAGCCAGAAATTGCCTTAGCACTAGAATCAACGTTTTAAAAAATTTCATAAAGCCAGTCATTTTCTTGACTAGGAAAAAATATCTAATAATGCTGCTCATGCACATTCAAACGGTACAGAACAAGCTATTTATAAGCTAGATAAACCATTTGACCAATATTTCAAAAAAAATCTTAGCTATATCTCATCACACAAGAACATATGGCAGACTAAAAATACACCATACACATGTGCTTATCTTTCTTCATGTTAATAACATTATCATTATTGAACGACCAAATGCATCAGCCAAGTGTATGCCTGCAAAATTTCAAATAAAAAAACTTTCATCTTGAAATCCTACATATTCAATGTTATTTTTAGATATAGTAAGCTGGAAAACTCTCAACCAACAAAGACTGGCAGTGCACACCTATGTCAAGGACAATGTAAGAAAACACTCCCTCTAGAGAAATTATGTGTAAAGGTCATTCCAAGCTCCAATAGATTGCATGTCTTTGTTTCATTACAATGCTTCATGGCTTTGCAAGAAAGAGTCAAATTTGCAGTGGACCACGTGTCTGATCATGCATGCACCATTAGGAGGGCATATGTAAGCAACAGAATACCAACTTCATATCCCATTTACTTCCTTTATTCTTCAATCCTCACTTAATGGTGGAACTCAATCTCTCAGATTATCATGTTAATTTATATGTTACATGGGTCCCACAAATAAACTGCCACAACTGTGCCAGGTGCACACCTGATTCAGGTGTGCACCAGATGCAATCTGGGCTGTCGCTAAATGACGGTCATTATACAAATAACCAAAACTATAAACTAGAGACCCTTTAGCTAAGCCTAGAAAAAGAAAGTTCAATGTCTATGTTTTACTTCTTAAACAACTGAACATGCATATGAAAAAAAAAACAATATTTTATTTTGGAAGATAAAATAAACTCTTGTGTGAAAAGAAAAATGAATAACAACGAATACCTTTCCTTTCATGCATGAAATCAACCTCGATTTTCCTTTTTCCTCAACTATAAAGGATGCCACCAATACAACAATAAAGCTAATCCATAAGAAGCTCTATGTGACAATTGATAAATTAGAAAAGTCAATATCTAGGACTAATCAATCCAAAATATTTTATCACTACAAGATCATATATATTTTATGCCCAAAATCGCAGTTTATCGCCATATTTACCATTTAATACAATCTTTTACTGGAATCTACATACAGTATAGTATCACAATGAGGATGTGAAGCAAACGTTGGCTCCAAACTGTGTCAAAATTGGATAAAGATTATCCTGTATTGCAAAGAAAGTTACCTGGTTATGCCCCATAGCTGGGGCTGCACAATAAAGAATCCGTGCATTCATTTGCTGGATATTGGGACAAAGAGATGAATCCTTTTTCTCACCACTAAAACATGAAATAGAAGACCACTGAATACACGATTGATGCTTTGTTTTCAAGATGGGATGGCAGAAAAGCACTTCCTTAATAACTGAATCTCTCCATAGCAGTGCATGGACTCCTTGTTGATCAAAGATTGAAAACATATTCCCTGTAGAACATAAAAATTATGAAATTGAATTTTAATTGTTTGAGATGCACATGCACTAGTAAATAAAAGGTCATGAAAATAAAATAAGTTGCAGAACTTGCATGTTTGAGATGCTTTGAAAGTAAACATGCAACAAACTACCCACTTGCAAGTTACACTATGTTTGGAACAAGTGAAGGAGACGATTCAAGAGTCAACAGAGTCTGCTCCCATGTCAGGAGGGATGCCTTAACACAGGTATGAAGTGTCAAGTACATCAAGTTTTAGAAAAGTAGTTAGGCAGACATGGTAATAACTTTGTGCATCAATGGTGTTGTATACAAGCATACCTGAAAAATACAAAGCACACCTTGTACTTCAAGATATAAGGGAACAGATCAGACACCTTTGAAATTTAACTGCAAAGAAATGGTAAACTGTAGAATCTATTTAACACTGACGTACAAAGAGATGCATTGCTTTGAACTTAATTCGTTACAGCTACCTCTAGTCCATTCGAACAATAGAATTCACGCAATTTTCCTAATTTGACTAGAAATTAAATTATCAAGATTTTGTCCAAAAGATCAATAGACTCAGTGTGCCAATTAAAGAGTTCGATGAACCCAAAATCTAGGAGTTAGAGAAACACGTTTATATCCTCACTGACAGAACTTTTCTAGTTCAATACAGTTTCCCCTACTTTTATTTGAGAATGGAATCCATAACGGAAACTAGACGAGTCGAATATAAATCAAAAAATAAATATTGTGTTCAATAAGGCCACACTTCATTACACACAGTACAATATTCGATTCAAACCGAAGAGCTGCCCCCATTCTAAAAATCAATCACCGAGTGTCTGCGAGCAAAAAGAAACACCATATATATGTCCTCACTAACAAAAGCGTTGAAAGACATTCTTCTCAATTACATTTAAGTAACTAAAAAATGAAAAAGAAAATCTGTGATCAAACATCAGAACAAGACGAACAAAAGCAACAGCAAAACAGCCAAAAAGAGTGGGAAAGAATGAGCACCCACCAGCCAAACTCGACTGAAGAGGACGGGTATGGTTGCTGGAAGAAGTTACAGAGGCCGCACCAGTGCAGAGAAGAGACGCAGCACGGGCCATAATCCTTCGGAGCTCTTATCGACGGCGATGGCCTGTGGTTGAACTCTTCTTGAATCAATGGTCATGGAAATTTGGGGAGCCTCTGCCTCTCGTTTGGAGCAGAGAGGGCCGTCAGGCTCAGCGGGTCATCTAGGTCCAGTGAGCACGTTCGGCTGGTCCTATACTTCTATCTTACCAAGGCAGAGGAAGGTATAGAAAAACCACACAATTTATTGGGGTTCTCAAAACATACCACTTAATCGAATATGAAGACGATCGAACAGTTTTTTATTCAATAAAACAGAAGTTTCACTGATAAGCCTCTGCAGATTAGATTTCTTTTTCTTCTTTTGGGAGTTTGGCAGCTCCAGACAACTTATGTCGAAAACATAGTAGGAGACCTTCAATTACACGCTTACATATGCTATTTACTTCATCAATGAGCTAGTATATCAGCACCATGGAAGAGCAGTTTAATGATTATTTCAAGCTCTAAGGGGCATTTGATTACTCCGAACTTGAAATCTATCTGATGTGGATATGACATGGCATGCTTTTGCCGATGTAGCAAAAGATCCATAATAAAATCCATGGTTCATTGAAGTAAAGATCTTGGGTTGGACCTAAGATGTACAATTAAAATCCTTATTTTATTTCTTTGCATTGAGAAAAGATCGGTTCAAAATCGGAAGGGAGACACAGGTTTGATTTTAAATTCACGGTTCTCAAATCCTATGAATCTCTAATATGAGACTATCAAACACTCCCTAAAAGTTTTTTACATGGCATTCTGATGAATCCACCTTACATGGAAAACATGAGCATTTCCTCTTCCACACCATTTTCATCACATAGCAAGTTACAAACATGGATTAGTCTCTTCATTTCTCTTGCAGAAACGACAATTTGTAGCTAAGATTGTACCTTTGTTTTTCTCTTTGAATTACCCAAAGCTTATAGCCAAGCACTGGGTCTCATGATAATCGATGCCCTGACATGTCTAAAGGACCATATCAAGTTAGCAACACTAAACTTGGATACTTCCTTTTGCAAAGAACTCCAATTTGATCCCCTTCAGTGGATCCACAGCATCCTCTTGATACTTCCAAACACCTCAAGAGCCTTCTGCATGTTGGAGTGTGGATCTTGATCTATACTTGATAGGCTTTTCAAATATCTGCAGATGTCACTTATGATCGTGAAAACTATTCTATGTGGCAGCCATAAACATACCGGTAGTATAAGTTGTTGCTTGGCTGGGCATTGCTCATGAAGCATGTGGGATCCAATGAGACACTGAGTCAAGTGGAAAGCGATGCACTTAGAATGTGCAACGCGGTGGTACAAATACAATGTATATAAGGGCATCATGGTCATCAGTCCCTTTAAAACGTATAAGTTCGTCATTGAAGAATCGGTAAAGTTTCCTATGTGTAGTGTTTGGATGTACACAGGAGTGCACGTGGGTTAGGGGCAATTTCTCCCGTGGACACATATGCTACGTCTATATCCACTTAAAGTCACGCGGGGTCGAGCAAGTGAAAGCTCATCATCGAGCAGCGCGATGGTCGGCTACCTTGCTTAATGACATATAGTCGACAACTGGCTTCGACTGAAAACTTCCTCTTAAGGGCAGTCTACCCCCACCCAGATTTTGTATGGAAGTAAATAGGCGCTTGGAGGATTGACATGAGAGCATTGTCTCCAAACCACATAAATCTTTTGTATTTTTTTTTTCTTCTTGTAATTTCTATTCTCTTGATGCATTAAGAGAGTGTGAGAGAACCTCATTCCTAACACTGCACTCATCTTAGAACATCCATGTCAAATCTTCATTATTGGGGCAGTTTCAAACCAATATCCTCGATCCACATTATAAATATATATATATAGCAAAAAGTTGCAGGAGAGTTTCAAATTTTTAACCAAAGCATAGCTAACACTATCTTCCTTCAAAGCAACAAAGTCAACTGTTTCTGTCTGCCTAAATTCACTCCATTAAACATAATTTACTAATATAACTCTACCAGGCAAAGACAGTGATTTGGAAAACCAAGCATTGATACCATGTTCAGCTATGGAGACAAGGGAACTAACCATACACAATACCTTCTAACCCAGAAAAATAAGAATACCCCAAGTACTTAATTAAGGGTTAAGGGAAGCAGATTATATATTATGGCCCGATCGACCACCTTCATAGCATCAAAGAGAGAGAGGGTGGTCATGGACGAGGCTGGTTTGAGGTTGTCAAAAAGGCAAAAACCTTCAATAAATGGTCTCTCTCTCTCTCTCTCTCTATATATATATATATATATATATATATATATATATATATATATATATATATATATATATATATATAACCAATTCAGCGTCCTCCTTTGTTTGGTCCTCCCATATTGTTTCAAGAAAAAAAAAGGAAATCAAAATCATAGTTTTATATTGCCAATATATATATATATATATATATATATATATATATATATATATATATATATATATATAGAGAGAGAGAGAGAGAGAGAGAGAGAAAGAGAGAGAGAGAGAGAGAGAGAGAGAAATTGGTAAGTATGACACCTTTAGATATGAGATCCATGAGCAATCTGACTGTTGATCCTTTCAACACGGATAACTTACCAAAAATCAAGTAGAAAAATGCAACATGACATTTTAGTTTTTTAACATTAATTAATAATTTTTTCTTCTTAACTTTCTATCAACCATCCATCTACGTACAACCAAAACGATTTTATATATATATATATATATATATATATAACTTCCTACCACCATACCTGTGTCTACACGTACCAAAACTCATGTAAGTTAGCCTCTAATAAGTTAAAAGTCATCTGACGAGCAATTAAAGTATTTTCTTGGACACGGATATAACATGTTCCACTAATCTAATTACCAAGAGAAATTTGCCCATAAATTTAGCACAAAAAATGAAAAATAAATAAATTTGCCGGCCCTAAAACAATACTCGAATCTGAAGCTAAAACCCATCTACCTACATGCATCAGAGGTTGAATCATGATGAAAAGGAGAGCACAACTCGAGAAGCAGAGGGGTAAAATGAAATTTAAGGAACATAAACAGGTAAAATGAAATTTAAGAGACATAAACAGTAAAACATGGGTGACTGTGGGGCTTTTATAGTGTGCATTTTAGAGTTTCGAAATTTGTCAAATCCCATAATAAAGTCGACATCCGTGACTTTCTCAAAAGCCACTAAACACTTTGTGTTTGGAATCAAAAGAATTAGCCGTAGAGTTGTACATGAACCAAGTCTAGCTCAAACTAGACTCGACCAGACCTTGCTCGGCTTGAGCTCAAGTCAAGCTGTACAAGGTCAACTCGAGGTTGGCTTGATAGACCGAGTCACGGCTCAAGCTCGACTCATTTAAGTTCATTTACCAAAATCCCTATTTAACCTAATCCCTCTCTTCCATTTTGAGTTTGAAAATTACAAAAAAAAAAAAAACACACACACACACAGATTAAACAAGTTTACTTAAGTTTAATCAAGTCGAATTCATATAACTAGGTTAATTGGGTCGTGGAACCATATATATTGAACAGGTCAATGGATCTCTTTGGCCAACATATGGGTCTTTATTTGGCTTGAGATCTGGTTTTCACTAGATTCACCCCAAATGGTCCTAAATGTCTGGTTTTCACCCTAACCTGATGTAAATGTGGTAATTTTTCTTATACAAAGCAAAAATCAAATAATCAGACTAAAATCACAAGAAAGACATGTATTGTATCATTTATAAGTATGTTCAACACCCATAGTCACAAACAACATTTCGTAGTTTTAAATGGCGAGGATTTTCTCGAGTATAATACGACGAACTTAAAAAAATGAAATAAATATAGGAAAAATATGGTAACCTTTTAAAAATTAAAAAAACTAAAAATTGATGAAAAATAAAATAAGTGAGAAACTAATACCACAAACATCAAAAGATAAGTAGATTTTCAACAAATAAAAAATAAAAAATAAAAAAAACTGTTTGGCATTAAAAAAATGCAAAAATGACGAAGTGAAAAAAAGAGAGGAATCACGTTAAAAACACATTAAAACCGTGTTTTTTTCATTTTTAACTTTTTTTCAAAAAAACACATTTTTTTAGTTTTAAATGGCAATTTAATTTAATTTATTGCACTTTTTTGTGTTAAAAAAACATATTTTTTTGTGATTATGGTTCAAACAAACTGATTCAATGTGTCTTTCTTGGATGTTCAGAAAACTAAAAACGATATGTCATGATCTTGAAAAGAATTACTTTCGTGAGAAGGGTTTTAAATGAATGAATGTAAACATGAGCAAAAATGCTTTTTTGAAATTGTTGCATTAAAACAGCAAATCTTTTTTATGAAAAATTTGAAATAATTTAGCTGGCAACGTCTATGGTTAAACTTTTAAAGTCTGTTAGTAAAAGCATCATAAACTATTGTTAAAAATACATCGACACAATAAACCATTGTTAATGCTCTTGTAGCATACTATTTCTAGTGACAGTTAAACATTAATTTATCATCTTAGCAATATCCAGCAGCCAACTTATTACTAGTAATCTTTTATATATTTATATATATATATATATATATAAATATAAATAAAGGGATGTTTTTTTTTATTAAATATTAAATACATAGTTAACAAATTTTCAACCGGGAACCCAAGGCGATATGTATGACGCGGCACACGGTTGCGTTAGAGAAAACCCCTTCTCCTTTTCGCGCGTTCCCATTTTTTTTTTATGGTTCCCCAAATCTCCGTCGTCGGAGAATTCCCATTTCTCCGTTTCGCAGAAGAAACTTTAGTTAGTTCCCAAATCACCGGAAATAGTGAAGCTCCAGGGGCGGAAGTTCATCTGGTGACGACAATGGTAATCGTTCTCGTCTACCTCTCCATCCGGCTGTTTCGTTTTCGTGGTACTCCATTCCCCTTGGGGTCTTTCGGAGCAGGGCGATCAAGGGTTTCCGTTCTCCTTGTGCTTTTGTTGTTGAGTGAGCGGCCGTTATTTGCCCCTTGAAAGGAGGAACCGATTCCCGATTCTGGTCTGCTTACCTCAGTCGCCCTGACAGGAGCTCCATCCACGTCGCCACCGTTATGAATTGTTAATATTAAAACATTGTGTGGATGATCGATTTTACGGAAGACCATTTCCTCAGTTTGTTCTCGTTCCTCACTCGTATCACTTCTAAAGTTCCTTCCTTCACCACTGGCTGAATATGGCTGCCTATAGGCCGTTTGATCATTCATACAAGTTGAAGCTGGAGCTTGTTGTATCTTTATCTTCACGAATTCCAGTGAGGTTTTGTGATAGAAATGAATGCATAGACCGAGATGGCATGCTAGGTTGATTGTGTTCAAGTATCTTCTTCTGCAGCAATTCTTTCTTCCCCTGTCAAAAATTTTTACGGCTCTCCATTTCTTTGATTTGGTGGAAGATATCTGCTTGTCATGTCTCCTAAGATGGTTTCCGATGACCAACTCGATGACAATATGGACCTAACTTCGACTCAGATCAGGTCCATGTCCAATTTAAATGAAGAATTCATACGAAAAAAGAAAAAAAAAATTAATGAGCCCTTGGACACCATTTTTTCTGGAAACGGAAGTTGGGATTGCTTTTTTATCTGAAAAAAGAATTAATTGAGAGCTTTTGTGTCGCCATTTTAAGTGAGATTTCAGAACCTGAGATTTTTTACTTTTTTGCTTCCAAAAAATTGTTTAACTTTATTCTCATAAATCTTCTTTGATATTTATAAATGTGCTTTCAGGCATAATCTATTTTCATGCAGAACCATGAATTTTAGTGCCAAATATTTGGTGTATTTCTCCAAATTTATTCTTGACTTAAGGTAAAAAATTAACCATGGCAATGCAGTTGAAAAGTCAAATGCATAACTATTGCTTAATGCAGCCCATAAAGATTTTTTGTGGATTTCTTTCCTCTCTCATGGAAGGAAGCAATGGGAATCCAACATGATAGCTTGATATGCTTGCCAAAGTTTTTCTGTATTAGCAGAAAAATCTCAGTGTCTTCCAATGATACTCATAATTATAATTGAGCAGCTTTGTTGTCGGGCCATCAATGGTACACAGCATAATGTTTAATATCATATTCATCACCTAGAAAGAATTTTGTCATATTTAGCAACACAAAGTAACAGAAAGATTGTTACATCGCAACCTTGTGGATAGACCAATGTGCCTATAGTATTTTTCAGAATTATCAGGTCTAGGTATTTAACTATCTTAGCAGGCATATAAGGTAAATGCAATAAGACAACCACGGAAACTTGGAAAGAAAAGTATGCAAGAGCTCTTACCATTTATATCCACCAATCTCAAATGCATTAACAAGCACAAGTTATCCTGCAGTGAGTTTTTGAGAAATTGACATTCATGAAGACTTTATGGGTTGTAACTTGTAACCATATTGCTGTTCACTGAAGTTGGAAGCTAATGGTGTAAATAACTAATTTTACATGATATTGTTGCCAATGCCAATTCAATTTCACTATGCCACTATATGAATTACTTCATGCCTTCATGGTTTGTTTGAGACACCATACCTCTTAGGAATGTCACGGCTATATCCAGGATGTGGATTATATAACATTTTCATGAGCCATTTCCATGCAAGTTGATATGAAATTTTGCTGGTTCCCAGTCCAATTTTCTCAATACTTCTCATGCTATAGATTCCTAGAACAAGTTGCCTTTATTTTCCATGTTTCATTTGTCTGCTAACAATACCAGATTTGATTTTTATGCATACAACAACAATTGATGATCACCTAGCAGCAACAAGCTTTTCTGAAGTAAGACCACTTCTCTTCAGCCAGCAGTACAGTTGACTAGATTAACAAGTTATCCAGCATAGCATAATATGTTGGAACTTTTGTGCTTTTAGCATTTAGATCACATTTCTTTCATACAGATTATTGAAAACAGAAGATAATATTATCATGTTGTATACATTTTTTGCTTCCACATATCGACTATCAATAAGCTTTACTTGTCAATTTAGATATTGTCCAATGTTCACTGCTACATTTCTCCTTTCAGCTAAAAGCATGTGGCATTACAAGTCTAAAAGAAGGCAGTTGAATCCACAGGCATCAAAGAGATGCAGAAAGTACCAAGGAAGGACCTTGCATCTCTCAATGATAGGAAGTTCAGTAAGTTATTATATGGCTAAGTTCAAATTCTTGACCAAAGCAGGCTGTTCAAATCCAATCTGATGATCAGGCCAAGGTTGTTTGAATCACCAGCAGACCTAATCAATATTTGGTTTTAGAAAATCATAAGGTAAGCATGTTAATCAATGAAAATGAACTAGATGTACCATAGCCCATTCCTCGAAAGATGATAGCAATGAAGCACCTAGCTGGTAGGTAGATATTTTCAATTCAATAATTTATGTCCAATTTACAAGGTTACATTGTACAGGTACAGAGTAGTTGATAGGCCCCATTGTAATGACTGTCATTTTATCTGATGTGAATGGAGGCATGCAACATTTATTGCCAATAAAGTTTGGGCTAATAACCATATTTTTCATGGTTCAAGTCTTACCTTGGGTCTTATTAGAGAAACATAGATACCTGTATTCAATTTGGTTGCAAAAATGGAGAGAGATTTCTGTTAAATGAAATACTGTTCTTTTCATGGTTTAGAGCTTTATTGTTTCTTGGGATTTCATTATGAAAAACACACTGGTACCTTTTGTTCTTGGTTGTTCTTCTGCTACAATGTCCACAATGTTGAATATTGTAACTTATGAACACAGTCATTACTCTTGTAAAGAGTGTTGTTGAGGAAGACAATGCCTACCTAAATTCATATACACAAGACTCCAATTAGATTCCTTTTTGTTGTTGTCCTGCCTAACTTAGCAGTTTGTGTTGCAAGGTATTAAAGTAATGATTTTACCGATTGGGCCAAGTAAACCACATCATTTTTTCTAGCCTTTTAATAATATTATCAACTGGGGCAAGTGAAAGGCATAGTTTTTCTGTATTATATGAATTCATTTTTGTAACATGTCTTGTATGCTAGCGTATGTCTAGGCAGCAACTATCTATGTTGTATTTTCTTGTGAGATGCATATTATATTTTTACATTGCCTAAATTTTCCCTCTTTTTCTTTAATTGTGGGCTGTCATCAAAATTCACAAATGTGCAGGTCGTCGTCACCTATTTTGAAGGTACATACAATTATGCTTTTGAGTCTCATTCATGTGATTAGGAAAATTTTTAAAGCATGCTCAGGTACTTGGACAATGGGGGAGGTGGACAGGCAGATGGAGCTTTTGGTAAGTAAAAAAAGAAAAACATGGTTATACTTTTCTTCTTATTTAGCTGTCAAAACTTTGGTGTGATATTTTATTGGCTAACATATATTGTTTAAAAATCATATGTGAAACTATAAGAGCAGGACTTGTTATTTCAGAGCATGTTTATTCGTGATTCATGTTATGCTTTCTTGCAAGGAGAAGAAGAATATAACAGAAAAAGTGGGGGGAGAGAGAGAGAGAGAAATCTTTGACTTTATTTCTGAAGTTTTTATAATTTCAGTCGCTTGTCACATGTAGCTATCTTGACGCTGAAGATGATGTCATTTTATGCACTTTCCTACCAGCTTCTTACCGAAAGTGGATGACAAAGAATTTGTTGTAAAACAGGCAACTTAATTATCATACAGAAGCTTGCCTTCCGTATAATGCTAGTTTATAAGTTCAAATAGACCTTGCTTGCCCATACACATTTATTCACGTGTGGTATGCACACCAACAAATTGTAACATGTTAGTCTTCATGTTTCTGTCAGTACTCTTCTCCTTGTGTGAACAATGGTCCAAATTGTTCAACTTGCTGTTACTGCTAAGGTTTTGATGTTTGACACAGGTTGCAGTTTAAAATTAATGAGTATATCATTTATTAATTTTGGCCAGGATTGGTTTATGGGGCAATTAGTGACACAGAAGGAGACAAAAAATCAGTAATGCAGGACATAGACACTCAGTAGCACAAGTAATGTCTTAGTTTCAGTAACACTATTTATGCATTATTGATGATGGTTTTTACCTATTTTAAAATATTGAACATCAATGAGTCTCAAACTTCAAAAAGCAAATTAAATTTTAAAGTCCGATGCTTAACAAATATGTACAATTTTGATCTATAAAAAAATATTAAGGAAAAGAAGTTGTTTGGAATATGGATATTGGCAATAGCTATAGGATGTTGCGTCTCTCTCTCTCTCTCTCTCTCTCTCTCACACACACACACACACACACACACACACACACACGGACACAGACACATGCATAGACACGTGTCCGAATGGACCTACAGAAGAGCTACTTTGCTTCCATGGTGAGATAACAAATATATATATATGGTAGGACAAGCGTGAACTCCACATTCCTCTCTCCAAGGCATAAATCTATTAGTTGAAAACAAAAGCCTACAACAATGAAGTCACATATAAAAGCTAAAACCTCTAACAAAAGAAAAATAAGGAAAAAATAATGAAAAAATGATGTAAGAAAATATTAACATGTCTATGGCACCTTCATGATGCATTGGTGGCACATAGTGACATACTACATGCCTGTCCCTCGTCATTAGCATCATCCTTCTTTTTGGTCATCAATTCATGCATGGATTATGCTATTAAGTTTCTTGACACATTATTTAACTTTAGATGAGACCATTAGTGATGCACTTGACACAATCCTGACACCAATTGGTGAATGATAAGTACCTTTCATGTCCCTCTGCTGTCTAGGGATGTGAATGGCTAAGATACATATAACTTGACATTCAATTTGAATCTCAATTGGAGTCTGATCTGATACGAAAATCCATATCAGTGAACTTGGGAATATAATATAGGGTTTTTCTTACTGGAATAAGATGGATATCCGATTCAATAGATGAGTACGTCAGTACATGTAAAAATGATCAGAATATGGTCTTGTAGTTTTTGTATTCCTATTTGAATGTGGTCAATATTAAACAGATTAAGCAATATCTAATTAATAAGATATGGCAACAACTATATATACCCGATCTCAATTATATTCCTATATCCATGCTCTCACATCCCAAAGTCCTTTTTACGATATTGTTATCAATGTTGGTGCATATCAGCTACTTATGAGTACCATACAGATCTCTCACTGAAATGATTGCAGAGATGACCATGGTCCTCTAAAAGTTTAGCACATTTTATTTTCATAGATGAATTTAGTCACACGGACCCCTTATGTAGTGAAACCTATATTTTACATTTTTTAAGTAGATATATTAGAAATTCATGCTGATAGAAGATGATAACTTGATCCAGTTGATGGAGGCTGATTATGCCCCTAATTTTCTGCGGAAAAATATAATTACTTCAGTTTCAACATTTGGAGAAATATTTACTTTCACCATCAAATAAAAATGGAGAACAAATGAAAGCTTTGGAGCACTGTAACGTGAGAACCTTTGGTGCACTATGAGACCGATCGGAGGCTCCTACTCCATGGTCCTTCTCCCATATTTGGTTGGAAAACTAACAAAATTCGACTAACCCTTGATTGTCATGTTCATTATCAATCGAAGTATGCTTTTTGGAATATACTCTCTCCTTGATTGGCAATTTTGTGAAATAATGTCTGCATAAATAATATAGTTCTTTGGGATTTATGCATCCTTAATAACTTCCAAATTGTATGTTGCATAATTAGCACAATATGCACATGCTCTCTCTCTCTCTCTCTCTCTCTCTCTCTCTCTCTTTCTCTCTCTCTCTCACACTCGCTCACTCACTCAAGGTTTCTCCATTTCCACAGAAGTCTCTTATGTATATCTCTTGCATCACAATTAATCTCTCTCTCTCTCTCTCTCTCTCTCTCTTACCTCCTGTTCTTTCTTTTCTCCTGGCCCTTCCTAGCATAACGCGGTTGGAATTAATTAAGAATGGTTCAGGTGACGATCATGTATGTGGTAAGTCATGAAAACCTAGCTTTATGTGATTTCTTTGGGATGTATGATCTCTCTCTTTCTCCCTCTCTCTCTTTCACACACACAAATGGATACACATATCCCATGCACTTGGAATGGTCTTTGCACAGACACACACGTCGTGTGAAAACACAGCTAGAAATCAAAATAAGTGCACGCCGCAGGCAATCATGTAGACCGTAAGTAGACATGGTATTTCATTATTTTTTATTTCACCAATTAGCTGTTGGATCAATTTTTTGTGAAAAAATATGAGTTTTGAACTTTTGTTGTTAGTGAAAATTTTACTAGTGTTGTTCATGTTTTAGAAAACTTTGTAAAATAACTGAATAATTCAAGTGTTGAATCCTTTGAAGTCATGTACAAAATCACATGCGAGTAGTTATGTGTTTTAGATCAAGGTAATAAAAGATATAGCTAGCGAGCGCTTCATGCTCTCCCTGGTTAGTCCGCATTCCTCATATTAAAGCAAGTCATATGCAAGAACACTTGTATGAACTCATCTCGACTATTTGACAGTTAATTATTTTAGTCCAATAGTTATGGAAATCGTCTATTCAAAAGGAAGTGTCTGTCGAATTAAGAAGATAAGTACCATACTATTTTTTAAATCAAATTATTTCAAAGCCTTTGTGTTTACTTGTAACCAGCCAATTGCATTTTATTGAGCGGTGATATATACACAATGAATGTTCTTAAGTTTCTACAGATTTTTCAGCTTAATCTGAATCTCCTTTTATTAGAAGAAATTGTTCAAATGTCTCTTTTAAGCATATAAATGGACCATAATAAATGCATCTGTCTTTATCGTATTAGGAAGTTCCATAATCTCCAGTAGTCACGATCTAATTATAATCACATAAGTGCATGTTCATATATTTTATATATATGTATTCTGTTTTTTATAATCAGTGTCACAAATATCGTTTTTCAGGTATTAAATGGCAAGGTTTTCTAGAGTATAACATGACATAGTTGTTTTTCTTGGTAAAATCTCGGTAAGTTTTGAAAGGTTAAAAAAGAAAAGGTCTAAAAAGTAACGTGAAAAATGTGAAAATAAAAATTTGGTAAGTAAAAAAATTATAAAAAAGTAAAAAACAAAAAAAGAAATGCGAAAAACAAAAAAATGGAAACAAAAAAGCATGAAAAATGGCAAACCATTTTGTCATCTGTTAAAAAAAAACATATTTTTCCCTTTTTTTGTGTCCTGTTTTTAACGTTTTTTTCACGTTCATGGGAATACAATGCGTTTTCTTGACAAAGATACTAACTAACCTTTCTACACGTGAAAGTCATTTATGAATGAGTAACAAAATGTCCCAATGTTATTGATCTGCGTATGTGCGCTTGTGTGTCTGCATGTGTGAGCGTGCTTGTGCGCATGTGGACAGCTGTGAAAAATGAAAATGGCAGGTCTGTTGTGCTACACAGTTACCCAGATGAAAGTTTAATATGTAATATTACGTTCTTTCAAGAAGTTGTCTGTTCGTATGTATGCGTATGCGTGTGTGTAGGGCTGCACACGAGCCGAGTCAAGCTCGAGCTTGCCCAGCTCGAGCTCGACTCGACTCAACGAGCTCGAGCTCGAACTCGACTCGAACTCGAGTCGAGCTACCTAACACAAGCTCGAGCTCGACTCGATTAAATAAAGTCGAGCTCGAGCTCGACTCGATTAACTCGATTAGCTCGTCTAAATAAAATATGATCCTTCTTTTTAAAAATATGATCCTTCTTTTTAAAATATCTAGTAAATTTCATGACCTGGGATGAAATTTGTTTACTCGTCGAGTATAAACGAGTCGAGTCGAGTATAAACGAGTCGAGTTCTTAAAACTCGAACTCGACTCGTTTACTCATTCGAGTTTCATTGTAAGCTCGAACTCGACTCGTTTATAAACGAGTCGAGCTCGAGCCGAGTTTAACCGGGCGAGTTCGAGTCGAGCCCGAGCTGGCTCGACTCGTTGTGCAGCCCTACGTGTGTGTGCCTGTTTGTGTGCTTAATTATAGATATAAAACTATGCTCAACTTTCTAGCGCGTAAGTTAGGTTCTACGAGGACTACACACACACACACACATATATATATATATATATATATATATATATATATATATATATATATATATATATATATATATATCCAAAGCTAATTATAGATATAAAATTATGTTTAAATTTCTAATGCATAAGTTAGGTTCCATGAAGACTTAAAAGTTGATGGATGTAAATCTTATGCACAGTTCATGGGGGAATATCTGTATACTGAACCCTAATTAGCTTTTGGACATAAAGCTGATCACATCTGTGGCAATGTTTGCTTCACAAAAGGAGAAAAAAAAATGGTGCCTGTTAGAAGAGGTCTAACTCTGAACCTTAACGTAAAATAAAGGGGAAAGCTTATAATGGAGGAAAATTTGCTTCAGAATTAGATGTTTAGCAAACAAAAGTTACCAAGTAATCAATGTCATTAGATTCATTATATTCGATTCCCACCTGTCATTTCTATCTTTAATTCCGTTATATATGTCAAGCAAATTATGTTGCTTTTACTTTGGCCAAACAAATGTTCAAATTTGGAATTTTGAAGAGTAAAAGCTCTCCCAACATTTGAGCCGAAACCTCATGAATCATCCATGGAGCCTTCTTAGGTGAGCCCCTCGGTTCTGTTCGCAGGCAGCTTCTCTCTCTCTCTCTCTCTCTGCATCTCTCTTCTCTGTGAGATGAAGTGACTGGATATTGAACATGCATGCATGGACAGAGGTAGGTGTAGGCTACTGTGGGCTATTGCCCACACAGACCTCAAAAATTATTCTTATTTTTATATTGATATTTCTGAACAAATTTTCTCATTTAGATACCGATGTCCCTTAAAAAATTTAAAATTTTATATCTAGTACTCCTTAGGCAGAATTTTTCACGATGCATGACGCTCGAGCCATTATGGATGAGCTAGCCATAGTTTCTTCCACGGTCACAAGTGGTAGACAGTTGCCTAGATGTGCGCTACCAGTCAAGAACTGGGCCATGAATGTCTTTTGTGTTGATCTATCATCACTTTTGTTGAACTTAAACCAAGAAACCAACGTCTTTGGTGTTTCGATACTAACAATCCATTGAAGAAATGATGGAATTGGGACTAAGCCCTAAGAAAGTAATTATGATATATAGGAAGCACTCCATGTGTGTGCATGGGTTCTGGAGCCCATGCATCCAATCAAGGAGCCATAGCCTCCAGGAAAAAAAAAATAAAATCGTATTTTATATTTTTTTAATATTTTAATTTAACTTATATAAAAATTTTGAAAACATAGATTGGCCCCTCCAAGGAAGAATTCCTATCTCTGCCCCTCATCCAATTCTTCGACACTGACATTATACATTTGGGCCACACAAACTCAGGAATGAAAAAGATAAAAATATACCAATTATGTAATATAAAATGTGACTGAATATTCATAAAAGCTCTTGTAAGGAAAAAAAATAAAGAAAGCAAATATGGTTTGTTAGGTCTATCATTTCTACGATGGGGTCTGGTAGCTCTTGGAAAAATGGTTTGCATGAGACTGTTGAAGTGCTAAAAGATTATAACAATTTTGAAATGATTTCATGTTCAGAGAAAGAGAGAGAGAGAGAGAGTAATATAAAAATCTTATAAAATATCACTAATACTGAACGCAATAATAGTAAGAGGTAGAGAGAGAGCCAATTATCTTTCTATGAATTATGGGCAGCCAACAGCTACAGCTAAGCCTAGACAAAGCAAATCTTGACCT
The DNA here is from genome assembly GCF_008831285.2 of Nymphaea colorata. Classification (NCBI taxonomy): domain Eukaryota; kingdom Viridiplantae; phylum Streptophyta; class Magnoliopsida; order Nymphaeales; family Nymphaeaceae; genus Nymphaea; species Nymphaea colorata. Next base: position 4,811,319 of record NC_045138.2, on the reverse strand, counting down.
GCTGATCTGCTTCGGCAATAGTTGTCCGGCAATTCCCAAGAAAATGGAGCCCCAACGATTTTTTCCTGTTCTAGTTCGTGGGTTACTTTGTAGCCGATTGGATTCAACTGTTCTCTTGGCATATATGAATTTGTTCAATCAAAATCGATGACCATATATATTGCATGTCATGGTTACCCGACGCAACGCTATAATGAACATCTAGTGAATAGAACTTGATAGCTATGTCCAGCTTTCAGAAACAGTCGCATTTTCATCATTTATATGTGGACTTAGGCCATATGCAACACATAAACTTTGGTCTCTTATGCCAAATTATTGGGAATAATTATGCTTCATGCCTATCTAGCTTACTATATGAACATTATGGCTAGGCCTTCAGGCCTCCACATGCATGTTCTTATAGAGGTCACAGCTGCCTAGTGACAGGCCAAATTAGGCGCACGAACGAGAAGAAAGATGAAACTAGACGGCATCTACATGGAGTCTGCAGAAGCATGAAGACTTGAGAAAACATAGGATTTTAAATTTTTTCGTTTTCTGTCTTTTTCGTTTATCGACTTACATGAGTATGCGTATATGTGTGTGGTTTGTGTGTGCACATGCACGCCCATGTGCATGTGGGATGTAAACCAGCATCCTTCTGTACTGGTTCCTCCATTATTAGCCACTTCTTAAATTGTTTTCTTATTGTAAGGTGCACATCCAACCTATCCTTTTGAATCGTCAACACAAGTTATGCTTTCATGATCCTCTAACTATCTTTCGTCAACACAACTATCTTTCACAAAAGGAGGTGTTCAAGGTGTTCATGCCACTCGAACCAGTGACCGGCTGCCGGCCGGAAACTAGCTAGCCCCAGCCTAGCATGCTATGGGCATGTGTAGCAACCTTTAAATAAATAACTAACCTAGGTTTCTTAAGAGCCAGCTAGTAAAGTTTTTCCTTTTTGGCTTTTATCAACTTCTAACCTATGAGATTACACACCTCTCTCTCTCTCTCAAACACACACACACACACACACAAATCATATGCACAGGCAAGCTCAATCATTCAGGGCCAATCACTATTATTATTTTTTAGTTAAAATTAACAGTTTAAGTCGATATTTTGTAATGATGGTACATAACCTACCTAAGAAGTGGATACTTTTCTTTTTTTTAATTGAAGAAGGCAAATGTTTGAGCAACATGCTAGTCTTGAAATGACCAAAATGTCCCTTTATTTTAAAAGGGAGGCATCCAGCAGTAAGGACATAAAGGGAAAAGTATTCTTAATGCCACTTTTTTCTAAAAAAATGCGTCTCTTACTACTGAGGGGAGCAAGGAATTTTGGGCTAAGGGGCACTAATTTGAAGTCACATTTTTCTAGAAGCACTAATATATAGAAAGAAGCAAATGTATGACAACACCAATTCGAAAACAAAGGAACTTGAGGCGCTGATATGGGCAAGGCTGCCTACATGTGGCTCTGCCATTGCGGATACTCCTCACACAAGACTGTGCAAATGGTAGAACATGTGTGTTATTGTGTTCGGCCCTAAATATGGGGCGTGCTCTAGTTTTTTTATGCTTAAACGAGAGGGAATTTAGAAAGAGAAAATGTGGTTTTTTAAATATAAAGGTGGAATTAGGAATTTGACTAATGAATTAGGGACTATTGTGGAGAAATCTCTTTTCGGCGGAAGTTGGAGTCGTCTGGATCCAAGCCCTTTATTTGGAATTGTTGGAGTCGTGGTGGCACTTGCCCACCCTATCTTAAACCTGCTTGGCTTTGTTGTTTTGATCCGCCCGGCAGGACGACCCACCAATCGATTTTGAAGTTGAAAAGAGCAGAGATGGAGACCCACTTTGTTTGAGCTGCAGCGTAAACCCTTTTTCTTTAGAGGGTCCCTTGAAAGGGATCGAATCGACCGGCTGACTCAGCTATGCTTTTGCAATGACAAGTTGGCTCTCACTTTAATCGAACGGTTCCATCGCTACCTCTTCAGGTCAGTTTCGCAGATCATTAAAAGTACTCTAGGAGCTGCTTGGCTCGGTTCAGCTTTTATATAGGCACATTGACATGCGTTTTAAATGAATGCAGCTTATGTATAGTATTTTTTGTATCTATGTCATCCATTATATATATATATATATATATATATATATATATATATATATATATATATATATATAGATATATTAAGTGATGCTTATTTGGATGAAATACTGCTATCGTGTACCAAGTTGGTTCTAAATTTCCCATGGCTGTCTAGAACTTTTCTCCAATGACAGTCACATCTTCCGAATGTGTAAAACTCCCTTCCAATATATATATATATATATATATATCTAGTGAGTTAATGATGACTAGGCTATCTAGAATCACTCAACCATCTAGCTAGGATTGTCCATTTGAAGCATATGGTCAATAAAAACAAGAAAAAAAATGTAAACTAATATTAGATGACGAAATTATCCTTCACCTTTTTTCTCTCTATTTTCTCTTAGCAATTTATCATGTTGGACCGAACGACCTTAATTAGATAATTGGGTGCATATGAAAAGCCACACACACACTCTCTTTCTCTCTAAAACTAATGAACTAATGGACAACAATAATACTAAACCTGAATAATTCCGATGGTTGAGAGAAAAACAATAAAAAATGTGATTTAGTTCACACTTTTTTCTCTCTTGCTTTTTTCCCAAACATTTATCATGATAGATCAGTTCGATCTCATAAGTGAGTTGAGTAACTTTGCCAATCTCTCTCTCTCTCTCTCTCTATATATATATATATATATATATATATAGAATCAATGCTGCCATGAAATTGGATAGTAGCCGAATGGCTAAAATAAAAAAAAAAATATCTCTAAGAAGACCATAAATCGTCAGTAAATAAACCATCACCAGATCATAAACTCTGTCTAGGAATCAATGCTGCCATGAAATTGGATAGTAGCCGAATGGCTAAAATTTAAAAAAATTATCTCTAAGAAGACCATAAATCGTCACTAAAGTCACAAGAAACCATCACCAGATCATAAACTCTGTCTAATGCCTATTTATTGAGTATATATATATATATATATTCTGATGTGTTTCAATGTAAAACTCTAGATCTAGACCCCTTTAAACTTGAAGACTTAAAGCCAAGCCGCAAAGCCGGCTTGTGTTAAACCCTCGCGCGCAGACAATGAATTGAAATGCCCGATCAAGTAGAATATTCTTTTTCCTCCTTTCTTTCATGCAGGGGGCCGGACGTAACACTTGACCTAATTGACGAATCGTTCGGACCCTACGTTGCAATACAACCCTTCCTCCATCTTTGGTGCTCTTACTTTTACCTGCCTGGTACTTGAAAGTAAAGCCAAAAGCGCAAGTCCTACCTTGCATCAACATATATAGACATGTATACAAAAACACACTCATATCCACGTACATGCACGAGTGCATGCACATATTGTCGGTAGAGGGAGGGAGATAGATCTAACTAATAGTGTCTCTGCATGCATTATTGCTTGCCTAAAATCTTGGAGCTAGCCTTTCCTTTTCAATGAGGAAACGATGGCAGATGGTCTCATTAGGAAGGAACAGATTGGTCTATGGAAAAAATCATTGCATATACGAACGAATGAATCTTATGGCTCACAATTGTACAATTGTGGAATACTATCAATGCTTGGGGCCGGTCCGAGGACCGGACCCCCACAAGTCCACATATATATCCAAATTAATCTTTCTTTATCATGTCAGATCCCCACATGTACGTGGTGCTCACCATATATTTGAAGGGCATTTTGTATGTAAACATGCAAAAATTTGGGGTTAACCAATATGTAAATGAAGGATTTCAAATCTTTCTTTATCATTCCCAGTTCATCAACTTGATTTCATTGTTGCAGACATTGGTGAAGACAGCATTTGAATTGGTTACTCAAAGCTGGCCAACCATCGTCACTGTTAATGTGGGCAGCTTGTCTTTCTATTCGTCGCTTATGATGGCGATGAGGCTGGCGACGTACTATTGGTTACTTCAGGTTGGCAAGTTTTTTGTTGCTCCCCATAATTGTTTTAGAGAGGGTTTGGTTCAGTTGGCAGAGTATCTGTGACATGGTTTCCGCGACATTCAGTCCCACATGAACAAATCTGTGTGCCATGAACAGCTGTAGATTGCTAGCAGGACGTCGATCAATGAATCAGATTCAGATGGGATATCTAACCAAATTTGCTTTCATAGAGAATTTTTGTGGAGAAAAATTTCGCATCGGCCTATTTTCTGTAAGCAAGTATTTGCTCGCATTGTGTTCGGATACCATCCACATATCTTGAAAGTTGGTTCTTAATAATATATAACTTGTGGTTCGGATTCATATTCAGATGTGAAAATAAAAGTGATATATATGGTACAAACTCTTCTTCATTAATTATCAGTCCACATGTTTCTGTCGGAGATCGTTGCATGTCTGAAGTGTCTAACATTCTTAGATAGCCCAGAAGACCAAACTAATTCTACAGGGACAAAATGGGAATACCAAAAGCTTACTTTCTGTTTAATGCATGACATAGTGGCCTGTGAAGCACCCAACTAATGAATAGTGTGTTTGACCCCGAACAGGCACTAGCGACTGTATTCCTGTTGCAGCACTCTATGTGTTATGACAAGGCATCTTAGATAAACTGTTCTTGACAACCCATCTCTGCATCTCAATCACACACTTGGACGGACTAGTAGTGATTGCTTTCTATCTTAGTATTCTCATAATCATTTTAGTTACTAACCTTGATGTGAATGATCTGCTTGTCAGCTTTCTGTTTAGTTGCTTGTCATGCTGGACTTCCAAAATCATAGTAGCAAGTATCTTTTCCTGAATTTTGGGTACCAATTATGATAAATAACAATGGCGAAAAAGTCGCTATTTATTACTCTGGTTTCTGTCGCCATTGTGTAATGGCAACGGCCAAAATTTCGACGCCACAGATCCCGCCGCTGAAGCATTTGTTAATCTTTCATGTTTTCAGTGATAACGGTAAGCTTTTTTACATGCATTATAAAGTTTTTTAGTTGCATTAAAACTTTCAAGTCCAAGATGTGGACTTTTACCGTATGTTTGTTTTGGCTGTTCTTTCTCCTTGCAAAGCACCAGGGCATCCTTTTACTGCAAATCAGGCCAGTCTTCCAATTTCTTCAGTTTTGCAGTAAACAAGAATTATGGGAATGGGGCTGACAGAATGTCATATAAGAGATTATTTCCGTCTCGAGTTATCTTTTCTGGACGTTCTTCCTACCAAACAGGGGGAAAAGTGTCTCCAGATAGTCAGTCGTCCGCTATATCAAAACTAGAAAACATTGCGCTCCCATAGCCGGGGATGACCCCATAGCCGGGGATGACTATTTTCAGAGCAGTATCTTTGACAGGCCTTTGTATGGCAGGATGTCTGAGATAGTTTGTCTCATGATGATGCCCTTCCAAAACACTCTTAACAATTTTTTGCCTGGATAAAGACATTAACAACATTTAATTTGATCACTTAATCCTAATGCTCTTGCCTGCTTCAATAAAGAATGGCTTTTTCATACAATTTATAGCACGTTTTCCGTTCAATACTTCAAAGGATGCATAGAATTATAATATCCCAAGTGTGTGAAATGGAAACAAAAGCAGTCATATATTTAAGACATTGAATTATCTTGATGGCGACATACATTTTAATTCTATTTAATTACATCCTGGTTCCTAGGGCTTCCGTTTTTTTTTTTTTTTTACTGTGAAGCGCCAAAGTTTATGCACTAGGTTGTTGTATCAACTTTGGTTCAACCTTATGATTTCTTCCTTTCATGTTTGCAAGTTAAAAGACTTACTTAATTGACCTGTCAACTTGTAGGAGGGCTTTAGAATCTATATCAAATTAATAACATAGAATAAAGACAATCTTGTTTTTTAAGTGTATCTACTGATCGGAAACAAGTTTACTTTTACAAGTATTTAAACCTTGACTTCAATGCTAACTTGTATTAATATACTCTGGGGGACAATACTCTAACAGGTAAAGTATATGCAGTCTCTAACGCTAGCTACCCAACAAAAAGAAAAAGGGGATTGCACTTGTAGCTCAGTATATATGAGAATAAGGCATGCATATAAACTAAGATGAAACTCAGCTTATCATGTATGATAAAACCATCTTGAACTAATAAAAAAAATGTGAGGCATATGCACTAAGATGAAACTATATAAAAGTGTGTCTTAGATAAACTGTCAAACTAGATGTACATCGAAGAACCGTGGTAAACTTGTTTGGCTCCAAGTTAACAAACAATCTTATTTCAACAAGGTCGTTATAAGTAAAATTAGTGACTTTTGATAGGCTAAAGTAACACAACAAGATGAGAATATCATAAGTTCTTTAGCATCCAAGTCTGCCTCACTAAACAAGGCAAATTTCACCTCATAGCCATTTGATATGAATTTAATTGTTAGGTAACATAACTTTCACTCTATAAGGACAAGTAGTCCCACTACTTAAATGCACTGTCCCCAGTGTCAACATCTAGGGGAATTGCTTGTTCTCATATATACATCTAGAGTGACATTATTCTGTTTTGGCATGACCATTTACCTTTTGTAATGTGTTTTCGTACTTCTTGTGGTGACTGATTGAGCAGTAGTCTGCTTATTATTGGAACAATAATGGCCACAAGGTGATAATATGGTAATAGTATTTTTAACCTATATGTCTTTTCTGTAACATTTTGGAGACTATTAACACGATCTATGCTTAAGAATAAGTAATTGGGAATACTCTTGTACCCGAAATATTTGTAAACATGCACACATGACATACACACACATATATATATGTATGCATTTGTGTGTGTGTGTGTAACATGTATTTTGATCAAGTCCAATTTTCATAGCGGAAGTCCAACAGGCAAGGACATGTTTTGGTTCCTTAAAGAGAAACAGAGTAACATTTATGCATAGCATGTAGATAATCTCATATCTAAAACCTTTAACAAATTACAAACCATGTCCATGTATAGAAGAATAATTACTACCTTGTGTTCCAGCTATTTCTTAGACACTGATGTTATCAAACTGAAGCAATGAGGTAGATCCAGCAAAATATGTGTTCGTTTTGGTTGTCATTACAAATGATATTGAAGTCTTTTCCAAAATCTCAAACTTGAGGTCCACATCCAATGTTCTTAAGAGCAATAATTTCTAATCTGATGGATATGAATGATTTAGGGACAGTAGTGCACGAACAATATCAATACTGATACTCAACTACCCAAATGAAGATTTGTTTATCTCACATTTTTTCAAGATTTAAGATCTATAGTTGGAAGATCTGGTGAACTTCTCAGCCAAAAAATGACAATGAAATGGATTATTACAGGCTGCAAAGCTGGCTCAGCTTTGTCATTAGGTGAACAGCTGAACATGGGCGGTTTGTCGCTTGTACTCGCGGCAACCCACTAGTCATGAACTTGTATCCTTTAAGAGATGATGGCTAATTTTTTGGTTTCACATGTCAATTGTTCTTATTCTATTGATTTTTTTGCTCTTAAAATTAGTTGTATGCCTTTTAGTGATGCAAAAGTCATGGTCTTTTATCATTTAGGTTAAGACATATTGTCTATTCTTTTGTTTCTATTGATTATTATGTAAGGATGCCCACAGTCTTGATCTTAATATGCTTTAATTGTGAGCCTTCATAGGATAGTCATGAAAGCATATTAGTTGCATTAGAAGATGTTGGCCACTTCCTAGTTGCTCTCAATTATTTGGAAGATGTTTATTGCTTGGTCATGAAAGCATATTAGCTGCATTAAAATATGGTGGTCACTTTCTAGTTGTTCTCAATTATTTGGAAGATGTTTATTGCTTTGTTCCTGACATCAGTATAAGCATTTAATTTGCCTTTTTAAATTAAAATACAACAACTCGCTTGCCTTTTGAATATGACATTGATGAGGACCTTTCAATATCCTGGTTCATGTTCTTTTCTCCTTTTGTGTTTTATTATCTACCAAAAATTCTTGTTTCTGCTGCAAAATAGGTTACTGTCAAATTTGATCAATATACACTTGATCTTAGCCAAAAGGCCAAGTGTAACTTGTTAGCAAATTTTACTTATGCTGTATGGGCTACTCCTTTTCTTGTTTTATCTCCCTCTAAAACTGGATCAACCCATGAATTCACCTGAGTAAAGATATATTTTTGCAAATTAAACTCTCATAAGCTCATGGTCCACACTTTAGGGAAAGCAGTCCTCAGTGGCACTAAAAAAACGTCAGTAAAGGGAGGAGGAAGGTCAGTAAGGCCTTCGCTAACACATCTTGTAGCGCAGGAGAAAACGTCAGTGAAGGTAGTGCCGCTAATGTCAATACGTGCACACATCAGCAAAAATGGACTTTCATTGATCAAAATATAACTATAGATTCAGCTTATATTGATTAAATGTGACTGTAGATTCAGTTTTCTCCCATAATGTGCATTCAGATAAGATCAGCAAAAGCATAGGGTAGGAACACCTAGGTCAATGTTACCTTACCTTGAATTCATGTTACATCCAATGTTCCAGTGTTACTGGACCCACCTGGTTCCAGATCTGGTGCTTTAAGATAAGTTCTGGCTTCTGGGCCATTATTAGCTCTGTGCATGAAGATTGATCAAATAAGATCTTGACATTTTCTATCTAAAAAGTTCTTGCTATAATGTGTGATTTCCCTTGTACATCAGATAAAGAAATAAGTTCTTATTTGATGGGAATTTCCTTACTGTTTATGTAAAAAAAGTGGCAATTGTTCTGTTAAACTATAGTGAGTATCTATTTTTATACTAATTAGATACCCAAGTTAATGTATTAGGTAATCCTTAACTTGCCTGAAAGCTCATTGTTGGCACTCTGGTATTCAAACTAAAAAGCTGAGACAAGTATTTGTGTCAAGTAGTAATGGATGTCAAGGGTTCAATTTTAAAAATATTCCAACTTGCAAAGAAGTAGCACAGTATCCTCAACTTAGCTTGGTAGATCTTGAAACAGTATGTAGGAAAGAAGGGCTCTCTCTCTCTCTCTCTCTCTCTTGTGTCAAAAGGGTAGTAAGGTACTCTGGATCAAGTGCCAACCTAGTTACCATTCTGCAGCTTGTGATTTTCCATGGTCTTCGCCATGTAAGACTTTGGTGGTGATCAGGTTTTTATCGGTAAGATAAAAAGTAGGAAGAAATAAACTTTTATATATAATTTTTATAAACTTTAACGAGAGTAGAAGACAAGAAGAACATTATGTTCTTGGAATTATATCTAGCATTTGGTTTTTCTGATTTAAGAACCACATCCATAATCACACAAAAACATGGTGTTTCTAAAACATATATGCGAGAATATGTGTTCTAAATGTTTTTGTCATCAAATGCCTTCCATGGTGCTTTTGTACCCTTTGAATCAAACAGGGGTAAAGTTGTTCACTAAAAAGTTTCACCGGCAAAAGAAACTCCAAAACATATTTCACGGCATCATCCACCCCCTAAAAGGAAAACAAAGGATAGAAAGCAACAGACATTTTTAGCTTTGTCGCCCTACCCAAAATGCAACCATCAAGCTTCCCAATCATTCTTGGATCTGGACCAGCGTTCACGGACACTCAAGCTGGATCTAAACATTGCACTAATATACATGTTAACAATTACAAAGGGTGATCTACACATAAGTTTTTTTTTAATATTTACTTAAGATAAACTCTGTTTGGCATAATCAACCTTCAAGGCGATGTTCTTGAGTTTCTCAAGGTTATGGCTTGCTTTAAAGTCTAAATGAACCTATAATACATTTTTGAACTCAAATTGCTACTGTTCAAACCTTAGATCCTTTGAGTGTAAGCGGTCTTACCACTCCATACAATGTGATAACAGGCCTTGTCATTCTTCTTATTTTTCTTTTAACTATTAATTATATTTGATTAAATAGTACAGATTATATGACTCTAAAACGCATATATGAAAAAAAAATGAATGATAGAATATAGTTTTTTTAAAGTCACACAACCATCTAATCAAGATCTAACAGGATAAATGGTTAACATCTAATTAGGATCTAAGGTTAACACAAAAACAAGAAAAAAATGGATATTTTCATAATCTAGCATTAGTTCTTACATTTTTCTTTATATTTTTTTCTCAACCATCCATCTACATCAGTTCTACATCAGTTTTGTGATCCAGATCCAACAAGGTTTGATATTTCAATCACCAATTTTTTACTGGTTCAGATTCGTGTGAGGATCCAACCCACTCAGAAAAAATATCTACCGCTTTAAATATAGACCGCAGAAATTGTCCTGACAGTTCAACGCAAAAACTGGCGGTGTCTTGGGACGGGGCCATCCATCAGTCACCATGAAGATATGACAAGTATAAGGACAAACGAGGACCACGTACAATCGCAGTCCTCGATAAATGACAACAAATCCCGACCACCTTACTTCTACACTCCATGTGAAAAAAAAAATATCCTATCGTGAAAACCACATCTTCTCTCTCTCCCACTCTCTCTCATCCGTCCGGAAGAATCCAATAGTTCTATGTATATATAGGATTCCAAATACAATATGGCCGGAACGAACAAAAGTTTGATAATTCATTAAATAGCGTGCTTGCTTCAAAGAAAACATGATGCATCATTTGATTTTAGTATCAATTATGCGTCATACATGTACGGATATGAGTTTAACTACGTTTATTGAAAGTTATAAATATATATATATATAGTCCGGAATTTTAAATGTCCGACATATATTATACTGGATGGCCCACAATAAACAAAAGGCTTGATGATTCCACAAATGGCCTACTTATTTCAAAGAAAACATGATGCATGATTTGGTCTTTAATATTAATTATACAGAAAATATATATATATATATATATATATATATATATATATATATATATATATATATATTGCACACGCCTTCGGATTGATCCAATCAGTGTCTTTCTTAATTTTAAAACATTTTCGTGCATTTTTTCTGTGGTCTATCTTTATATTAAAAAAAGGTGGTACCATAAATGCGTAGATAAAACTTGAAAATCAGTGAACTGAATCTTCAGTTTTATAGAATTTTGTGAAAACCATGAAGATCAAATTCTCTATAATGGCTGGCCATGTGAAAACATCAGGCTACATTGTGTTTTCATGATTTTCTTTTTCAGATCTTAGATAAATTCAAATAATCCGATCCATATTCATGTGGACAGAGCAGCAAGAATCGACACTAATGCGAGAGATCAGATTCAAACTGCTAATGGTGTTTCTTCATTAAATAATCAAACTGCTACAGTAATTTGTCAACACATTTAAAAAGTTGGCAGGTAAGATTTCAATTTTTTGTATATAAACAAAAGTTATGAACGCATAAGTTAAAGTGTGGTGAGAACAGCATTTTGTAGCATCAAAAGCAAGCCCTATATATGTTTTAGACAAATTATTATATAAAAATTTCAGTCTTTCTTGAGTGGTGGGTAAGAGAGAGAGAGAGAGAGAGAGAGAGAGAGAGATGAATGTAAAACGTGAGAAGGATTATATATCTGAAATGATGGGGAACTGATGCCTTTGGAAATTAGAAAGGGGGAAAGAGCAAATCTGATTTCAGCCCGATTTGAATTATCAAATTTCAGAGACGGTGTTCACGGGGGGACACAAATTTTTAATGTCGAATCCTGGAGTTCTTCGATTTCTAAACGAAAAAACAAGCAAAAAAAGAAAAAAGTCTGGGGCCAGGATATTCCGCCTAGGATTTGTGGCCACACGTAGATCTGCTAGCTACCTGGCTAGCCTATGAACTCGCCAGACCTATTCTCATTTTGGATATCTGAGCTAATTCTAATTCTATCAACTGCTGAGCCTCACCATGTTTAAAGTATATGTGTTTATTTTCTAATAAAAGATAATATTTATGTTGAGAGACATTATGTATATGCTTTTCACTTTTTCTTATATATATATATATATATATATATATATATATATATATATTGGGTAAAAGTCAGATAATTAAGTCAAGGATGATTTTGAAATTTAAGATGTTTTCTTTACAATCCAACCTTATTGATATGATGTAAAATGAGTTGATGTGCTTTAATGGTGTTTTTTTAATAAGGAAAAATGAATGGCCCCATGACATGATAATAAAAAAAAAACCATTTTCATTAAAACAATTAGAATAAAAGCATGTTCTATATCAAACACTTTTTATAAATATATTAATTATTAAGATGTTTATATTTTATTTAAAATAGTTTTTTAACAAAAAAATCATTGGGTTTGGTTTTTATTGTTGACATAAGTGGTTAGTTTTTACCAATTTTTCACACACACACACATATATATAATTTTAAAAATAAAAAATTATACAAATTTTAGTTCACTTTAAAAAATGTCAATTAAATAATTTTCTTGGGTGAAAAGTAAAATATTGCTTCAAGAATAGACCCAAAGCCCCCACCCAACCTTTTGCCTCCATAAGATAAAACTCATATTTTGGGGTATTGGGTGCTCCCTCACCCCGTTTTAAGTACAACAGTGGCCCTCACCAGTTAATGTCATGAGAATTTGAAACATGAACTGACCACTTACCTGCATCATTTAATTAGTTTTAAAAACTTGATTTACATATTGGGTAACGAGACTAACACGATGTTTTACATCCAAAATTGAGTTTCTTCAAAACCCAGTTTTAGACCTCCAACATGTCAAAACAATATTTTACCTTTAAAAGCAGTGTTTAAGGGTATCATCCAAACACACCTTTAGAGGTTGAAACAAATTACTTTATCAAGAAACTAGAATTATACCAGCAATATCATAAGAAATTCTCTCTTGCCACCCCTACCGCCCCACCCCCTCTTCTTTCTATCTAGGCATTGGTTGATGAAATATAACTTCTAGTAACACTATAATTTGTTGGGCACTGTACGTAAATCTCTTGCATTTTTTTTGTTTTTGGCATGAATTCAGGAAGATAATACTTCCAAAATTATGAAGTTTTGGTGCATTGTGAATCATGGTTCTTTCTTAAGACCCGAATGAAACGCTACCTACACAATTCATGTAAATTAAACTTTCGAGTTGGTAGTCACAACATGGTGCTTTCTACTAACAATCATGCAATGATCGACAACACACAAAAGTTGAGCTAATTATTATATGATAACGATGCAGCCTATCATCCAATGGGGTTAGGTTGAATACGACGGCCTGTACTGTGCCCTGGACATCTTCCTACCAAGCCAAATTTCATTCAATGATGTTGAGGGCTGTTGGAGAGGCAGCGGAGGCCTCAACCGCTTGCTCTTCTTATTCTGCATTCGATCAATGGAGGACACTTGAAAAGGACATATGGGGCTCCTCTTTTCCCTGCCCTTGCATGCAGAGGTGAAACTGAGAAGAATATGCTAAACCTTTAAACGTGAGAGAAAAGGGAGTGCTACTGCCCCCCGAATTCTTTTGCTGTATCATTCTGGCAGCTGTTTACATGTTAAAAGCACTTGTTTAAGAATTTTTTTTTTTCTTTTGGAATTTGAGCTAAGATAGTTTATTGGAATCTGCATTGTTTTCATTTCTATCTGTTTTCCTGCAGAGAAGTCGAGAAGGGGAGTTATGTTCTTAATGGATGAGAAGTATGAGGCAGCCTTTGAGTAAATAAATAGTTACAATATGAACAAAGAGAAAATGGGTAGGCCGCACATATCTTTCATGGCTCAGAAACAGCCATGAGCTCTCTCTCTCTCTCTCTCTCTCTCTCTCTCTCTCTCTCTCTCTCTCATTGTGAAAAGCAAGGAAAAGAGTAGGCTATACATATCATTCATGGTTAAAAACCACCATGTACACTCTCTCTGTTATATAATTCATGGTCCAAAACCACCATTGCGCAGGGAAATGAGTAGGCTCTACCTACCTATTCATGGTCCAAAATCACCATGTACTCTCTCTCATATGCGATTCACGGTTCAGAATGGTTCGTGCACCAAAACCACCATTACTCTCTCTCTCTCTCAAAACAGGGCAAAGGGTTAGCTACGTAAATGATCTATGGTTCAAAACCACCGTGAACTCTCTCTCTTTCTCCACCGTCTAGTCTCTCAGTCTCTCTCCCTCTCCACCACGTACTGTCTCTCCCTCTCTATAGCTGGAGGATACCTGTGATTTCACATTCCAAAGTGTCCAATCAACATCGATAGGGAGAGATTTTTTAACTAATATATATATATATATATATATATATATATATATATAGAGAGAGAGAGAGAGAGAGAGAGAGAGAGAGAGAGAGAGAGAGAGAGTTAGTTCACTTTTATAATTTATATGCATGCATGAAACCGTTCACGGGCTCCAGACCATACCATCCTTTAAAAAAGAGAGGGAGAGAGGAAAGAGTCACGGGCTCTCGTAGAGGGTCACGGGTTTCCCAGAAACAAAGCAAAGTAGTGGGGTGTGGTCCCCACGGGCCATTTGCCTCTTGTACTAACCACAAAGCAATCGCTGCCACCTCAGCTCAGTACCTGCCACTTCACATTCCTACACCACTAAGTCCTCCACGTCAGACGGGCCCACTGCGAAATCCCGATGACATCCTCCTCCTGGAGCAGGATAACAGTTCTGCCATGCCATCCCCACAATAGAAACTGATCAAGGAATGCTCCATCGATGGTAGACCACTCGAACATCCACAGTTTCTTCATTCTCAGAAAGTAAAATGGATCAGCTTAACTAAAAAGAAGATTCTATTTGTTAATCCAGATGATATTATACCATCATTCATCCAATACCATTGATGCTAAATGATAAAAAAAAGGCCATACGTGTCTATCCAATGCTGAGTTGATACTGCACTAAGCTTCCTTTTCTGCAGTTCGAAGTTTGAACTGATTTTTCGATCAAAATCACCAAGAATGATTGATCACTTGGCATGCGGCATTCCTTAAAACTCCTAAATTCTTCTTCAACTTGATTGGTGGTAGCTCGATCAAGTTTTTCTGTTCCCTGATACTTATGCCTTGTGTGATACAAAACATGATCCAATACATAAACCAGCATTGCAGTCCAGCTGCTCGAATCAATCGACCAGATACAACTTCTTTTTCTTTGAGATAAAACAATTTGTAATGCAAACCTAAAGATCTCCAGGTTTTGTATAAGAGTGAGACCTTACATCTAGCTAGCACATTGAACCACGGATTCAACAGTGATATTTCCATGCAACAATACGATTGGCTCAATGAGTTGACTGTTTCTTCCTCCTGCAACCAATTGTTGTTTCAGTACTGTTCCCTTCAGTATTTTGTTTGATATCATAAAAAAAAATCTAACAACAGAACAGTGAATCACAGAGTTGTGCCCTGAACACATGAAGAAGAAGTTCAGGGAGTCAGAAGCTGCATAAAAAAATCAAGGTGGGGAGTTGCAATACAGTAATATGATCAACCAATATGGGGCATTTGGCACCCCAAGTTCAAATTTTAACCACAGGCTTCTTGGGATAGCTGCCAGAATCTTTTTGAGCAATCCTGACCACAAGCTACCAACTTTTCGTCTGACGTGCCACCGGCTTCTTTCCACATGGCACATTCTAGATGCTTCTCAGGGGATGACCAAGGTGCCCATGTGAAAGAAGAAAATTCCTACCAACAATATCTCATTGTCGACAGAGGGTGCCTCGAGACAAGAAGAGAACCATGGAGTGGGCTAGAGTGTAATGGATATTGCATAAAATGTCAATGACTGAAATGCCCTGCGTGTTATGAATTCTTGAAAGTTGTAGCCCTTCCCCTTCAACTCGAGTATTTGTAGTTTAGTGCTTCGAGAAGATGGCCTTCTGTTGTCGCGTTCGTGGGAAATAATGCAAGCATACATGTGAAATGTCTGATACACTGCATGTGAAATTACCAACCACTCTCTCTCTTCCTCTGTCTCTCTGAGGGGCTGGACTAACTGAGAAGTGAACCAGAATGTAACCAAGACAGTAAAGTTCAAATGGTTTAAACTGAGACAGTAAAGCTCCAATAGTTTAAACTTCAAAACAGAGCTCGAACAGGTTAATATTTCTCCTTAAACCTTCATCCACATTTGGAAGGGCTTCAATCCAAATTTCTAACCATAGCTCGTGGATCCTGATTTCGATATGAGTGGCTACTATGAACAGAACTTTGTGGACATTCCTATTTCTTTTCCGATAGAAAAGCACGGCTACAGCAATAAGCTAAAATCAATTGGCAGTCAGAACTTTCCAGAGAAGCCTGTGATTCAGAATGCGGGTGCCTATCCAACTGAAAAGAGATGTAGATGCAATATTTTATACAATAGTCCAACATTTAATAGCCAGCGGCCAACAGGTTGGTTGCTTATGAAAGATAGAACGACTGAATCAGGTAATTGGGATCACTGGATCAGTAAGCAAGCTAAAATTCCAAGTACAATGTTAATAGGCAAAAAAAGAAATGCAATATCAAGACATAAGACAAGCTTTCTAGAATTGGAGGAGAATACCACTTGCTTACAAAGGGGCATTTAGTCATTTTCTTAAAGTGGGCCTCAAGCCAACGTATATTAGTTTTGGAGAAGTTCAAAAGAGTGAGTAAGAAACAAGGATTTCTTTTAATAATTTCAGCAGTCTGCCTCTATAAATCATTTATACAGTCCGTGTGAGAGTAGAAGCAGATTCATAGCAGAGATCACTAGAGATGGAATCCGTGATGAAGAAGGGCTGTGAAATAGAAGCCAAATGTATCAACTACAAGGTAGATGTGGAGAAAACAAGCCACCCTTTCAGGATATGGAGCAGAGAAGAGGAGCTCAGCTCACCAAATCCAGTAGATGAGGAACAAAAAGTTGGGATGGTTAAGAGGGCTAAACATGTTCTGAAGAATGTGAGCTGCAGAGCAAGGCCATGGGAGATACTTGCCATTGTTGGGCCTAGCGGCGCCGGAAAATCCAGTCTCCTTGAGATCTTAGCAGGACGGATCATTCCACAAACATCAAACATATTAGTCAACCAGAAACCAATTGACAGGATCCTGTTCAAGAAGATTTCTGGGTATGTGACACAGAAAGACACTTTGTTTCCACTCCTAACAGTTGAAGAAACACTCTTGTTCAGTGCTAGGCTCAAACTGAAGCTCCCCTACTCGGAACGGGTTGATAAAGTTGAATCTCTGATTAAGGAACTCGGCTTGGAACACATTGCACATTCACGAATTGGCAATGAGAAGATCAGAGGCATCTCCGGTGGAGAAAGAAGACGTGTCTCGATAGGTGTTGATGTCATCCATGATCCTGCAGTGCTTTTGCTGGACGAGCCCACATCTGGCTTGGACAGCACATCAGCTCTGCAGATCATTGATATGCTTAAGCTCATGGCCGAGATTCATGGCAGGACAGTAATTCTAAGCATTCACCAACCAGGATTCAAGATCATAAAGCTTTTCAATTCTGTCCTGCTATTGGCCAATGGGTCAGTGCTCCATCATGGCACCACACAGCAGCTCCAAAATCATTTGGTATCAGCAGGTTTGGAGATTCCTATGCATGTAAACATAATTGAATTTGCAATTGATGCAGTTGATGATATTCGCAAACAACTTCCTCAATACCAATATGAAGAAGCTAGGAATAAAGGGACGCTACAGCAGCTGTTCCGACTGAACAAAGCAGTCGAGGGAAGCTTTGATGAGGGTGGAGGATTTAGTTCTGAATGGATATGTGCCAATTCGAGGATCAAGGAGATTATTATCCTTATGGAGCGATTCGCCAAAAGCACATTTAGAACAAAGGAGCTTTTTGCCGTGCGGACTTTGCAAATGTTAATAGCCGGTTTGGTTCTGGGGACCATCTTTCATGATCTCAACCGAAGCATAACCGGTCAGCAAGAAAGAATAGGCCTGTTTGCTTTCATTTTAACTTTCCTGCTATCCTGCACAACAGAAGCTCTACCAATCTTCTTGCAGGAAAGAGAGATCCTAATGAAAGAGATTTCATCCGGTAGCTACAGGATATCATCGTACGTAATTGCAAATGGATTAGTTTTTCTGCCATTTCTGCTCATCTTGGCATTGCTGTTCTCCATTCCACTATATTGGCTTGTGGGTCTGACTAGGAGCTTCTCAGCTTTCCTCTACTTTGTTTTGATAATCTGGCTAGTTTTGTATACCGCAAATTCTGTTGTTGCGTGCTTCAGTGCTTTGGCTTCAAATTTCATCATTGGGAATTCAGTGATTGCAGGTGTCATGGGATCATTTTTTCTGTTTTCTGGATACTTTATATCGAAGGATCAAATACCAAGATACTGGATCTTCATGCATTACATTTCTCTGTTCAAGTATCCATTTGAAGCATTCATGGTAAATGAATTTTCGTCTTGGAAGGGATGCCTGGGTTACAAGTTTGGTAGATGCTTGATGACTGGTGAGGATGTGCTTAAAGGGCAAGGCCTTGGAGAGGCAGACAGATGGAGGAGCGTGATGTACATGATCTGCTTCATAGTAGCCTACAGATTCTTTTCCTACATCATCCTCAGATGCAGGTGCTCTCATGGCAGCCTAAAGCAGCTTTTAGTCTGACTTGTTCTTCCTTGAAACCATCAGAAAATGTAATAAAGCAAGTCACAAATGACGAAATTCCACCTAACTTGTGTATGTTTGGAATATGTAAGCTACTCTGCTTTTCTTATATCATTTTGATAAAAAAATTGTGCTGTTTATAGCATTTACTCTAACCACTCACCATGATTCCTAGTTACAGAGCCTCATTTCCTTGGATGTGTAATCATTTGCTTAAGCATCGTAAATCATGCTCTGCAGAAAAATCTAGAGATCATCAGAAGACATATTTTGCTAGCCGACCAAACACACCGAGTATGCCGAAGTTGACATGTACTGGAATTCCTCAGTCTCACATGACCAACTGTGACAAGAATTTAGGGCTAAACCTTCACTTATATAGGAAACTGAAAGATCCTTGAGATATGGAATGTTGGAAATTCACATCCTTGACATAATTAAAATAACTTGAACCTATGAAATTCGAAGGGACAAATGGAAAATTATGAAGAGAAAATCAATAAACTTAGCTGGCCGCCAGCATTTATTTTCCTTCTATGTTCTTGTTGCCATAGGGGAGAAAAGACTCAATAAGATATTCAAACTTGATACCCCTTGTATAACCCTCTGCCAGAATAGATATTATATTCAGCCAAAATGTACTAGATTTCTTCGATGTATTATTCCAACCGTGCACATTGTGCTTTTGAAGTGTATATATACATATGTACCTTCTGGAAACATCACATGTACCCTCTTGGAAGGTCGTGTAAGGAGAAGTTCAGTGCCTTACCCAGTCTGACATGCGTTCTCACTATCTATATGGATGCATCTCTGTTATACATTTTATATAAATTAAATTGATCCATCGTCTGATAACTGCTATATAGTTCTTCGCCTGTCTAAAGATACCTGTGCCCATAAAATAATCTGGACTTCTACAGCATGACCTCCAGATAGATGTGATGCAGGTAAATGGCTCTCAAAGTTTATTATCAGTCCAAAAGATAAAAACATAAAAGGCATAGCACTAACCTAAAGTAATATTCTCTATTCAATATATTGGACTGGACATGAACCGCACCATGGTTAACAAAAACTTTTGCATATTCTTGGAAGCACACTTTGTCAGAAGCTGGAAGCTGACTATTTTTGTATCTTTGAACTTTGAATCTGAGTTTCTATGTAATTGTTCTACATATCCAAGTGTCTGTCATTTTTTCATGTAGATGATATCTTCTGTAAGATTCATTATGGTCACAAAATTGCAGAACCATGATGTCTACAGAAGGGGAAAGTATTAAATCATTAACCTATTTAACGAACCAAAAGATAAAATAAACACGAGTGCTAGAAATGCGCTTATGAAAATCAAATGTTTTTCTACTTTATTTTGGAGAATTTAAGTTAATGCATGAGGTTCTAGATTCGCCTCCCATTTTTAGCTTATAGCAAAATGGGGCTTATGAAGAATGCCTTCAGAATGGAAATGGCAAACTTGCAGGTAAACCTTTCATGGTGAAACTTTTAAAATACAATAGAAAGCAAGCCAGACATCAGAAAAAATTTGGGAACTAATCATTAAGTAAACATTGCAGCAGTTACATGACACCTTCACCTCAACTATCCAAACTAACAAGCGTCCAAAATCATCCAGAACTAATTACGTGTTTCAAGAACATTGAAGAGTCCATCCAATACAGGTTCTTTGTTTTTCAAGAACTTTTAAGGATATGCATATCCACTTCCACTTAAGACCGGATAAAATATTTTCCATGACTGCACGCACTTAGCTTCCAACGTAAAGCCAGATGAATGCCAGCTGAACTGTCCTTTCAAACTCCTTGCTTCTAAAAACTTTGCACAATTTTGAAGCTCTGGAGACATATCCAAGAAAACCCCTGGTAGCAAGAGTTCCTAATGTTGAGTAAAGCATTGATGCCACATGCTTCCTATCTCATGATTGCCATGAATTTGCAGGCACTAAGCAGGGAAGGCATTATTGCATCCGAAAGAATTATGCTTACGTTGGTAAGCTTCTGCAATGCACATAAATGACCAGTTTAATGAAGATCAACAGCCATACATGCCCAATGATTCTTATGTGGAATTAATCCATGCTTTGTTGCTTGCAGACATGTTCAAACTTTGATAACCAATGAAGTGTTCGCATAGAACTGCAATCTATATTATGCTGTCCAGAACTCCAACAATGACCAAGTATAGTCCTCCAAATTTCCTTTATTGCCTTCAACTACATCCACAGAGGACTTCAAGCAGTAAATTAGGACAAGATCTGTTTCTGCTCCATTCACGATTCGGAGGTCATCCTCCTCTGTGGCAACCTGACTTCAGACCATATTCAGAGTACTAGGACAGAACTATCAAATACTTTTAAAAGCTTGATGTCTTACTACCATTTCTCCAAAGTCCAAAACCATAAACGAGGGTCCAGTCAAGTATGTCCTACAATACATCTCACAGGACTCAATCTCCTCTTTCTCAAATATCAGAAAGGCATTTTTGACTGATCCATATGTGGCCCTCCATCAACCACACAAAGTTTTCAGTTTTATACCTACAGTTCATTACGTGAACTATATTTCAGGCCAGCAAAATAATTGGAAATACTGCAAACCGTTGAATAACATGTTTTGCTTTCAACACCACAGACAACTATACAGCTTATTTTCTAGCAATTCTCTGTTCACTACCAAATAGTAGCAGCCGGTGACGCCATATTCTATTTGGGCATTTTAAACAAAGTTTCAAGTGCATCAGTATCACCAACGTTCCCAGCTTCTTTACACCTATAAATCAAAGAGGTGAGAGCGAGGCAACGCCACCGCAAATCCTGTCTAGCATTTCCTGATGCATTGACATAAAAATCCAGTAAATCTGATAACATTTCCAATCAAATAGGCGTGAAATCATCTGCAAAAATCAGAAAAGAGATGGTAATGAGAGCATAAAAGTGGGCTCCTGGATCATCCAACTGAAATTGAGCAATCATGTACAATGACTACTCGTGAAATTTTGCACCAAAGCATGAACCAGTAAAAGAATTCTATTACTAAACATGAGCACACACATGTAACTACTGCAGTTGACAATGTGGCTTCACTAGATAACAACCTGTCTTGCACCGATAAAAGGGGATTCGTTGTTTAACAAGCAGCATTTTCTTAAACGCAGCATTTGTGCAAACTGTTCCATAACACAACCTCCAATGCAAAGCTGCTAGGGTTGATAGGTCCCCTCCCTTTTATTCGAAAAGAATGAGTCAATCAACAGCAAGGAAAACAACCTAAAAGCAAAGTTTATCCCTATATTGGCCTACAATGAAGGAGCACAGGGATTCAGCAAGCTTCAATCGTAAGAGTTCCAAACCTTAAAAAAGCCAATTACAGAACATTCCCTAAACAATTCAGTTGTATCTTCTGCTGGCTTGGCCTCTCTAAAAATTATTTCTCTAGCATCTAGTCTCAAACGAGGCTGTCCCATGCCATCACGTCCATACAGGTCAGTAATTCGAAGCTGCCTTCTCCAAACAGAGGACCACTGGTCAGCATCCTTCTTTCAAAGATGCAAAGCAAGAAGTCTTCCACATTGCAAGACTGAGCACAAATACATTGCCCTTCCACTGTTCTAATCGAGAAGACGATCTTTTATGCAGAATTAGCTTTAACGCAGATCGACTGCAACATCATAATTGCTCTTCCATAAGATGACCATGGGTCCGGCCCCATAACACAACCTCGCTCAAGCATTTTTCAAATAGATATCATGCACTTTAGACACCACATACTTTGCGCTGCTGCGCACATGTCTATTAGACAACTCCCACACCAGGAAACCTGGCACAGATTATCACCGGCATAAACATATGCGTCTTAAACAGAGACCCCAAAACAGCACAGTAGCACCGAAGCTCAAAATATTTGCTTCACAAAAACAAATTTACATGAAAGCTTCGGCCAGAGAATTTGCTTTGAAAGCTAAATCATGACAAGATTTTGCTTCGGGAAGTCATCAGCACAAGGAACATCCAATACAGATTAAGGGGAGGCGGCACTTGCATAGATTACCCAATTGGGAATTATACAACATTCCGAGCCACGTGCGTATACAACATATTGCGACCCACATGCGTGCTTTACCCATTTTGGCAATTGAACAACATCTGAAATCATGGTTTCCAAGTGGACAACAAACGTTTTAGGCATTTCATCTAATATTTGGTGGGCAGCCTCTAGCAAGCCGTGGTGGACGCTCATACCGCAGGATTACCGCTTAGAGTATCGAGGATGAACGTCTCGACAGAGACGTGTGGCTTTGCCCATCCAAGGAGCAAGCTTTCAGCCATTTCCAATGAAATAACGAAGATAGACGACATAGGTAGCCACGCATCACAAAGTGATCAACAGGAACGCAGAAACCGAGGTGACCGGAGTTCACACCTTTTCTGTAGGCTCATTTTCATAATTTTATAAGGGAACTTGTTTTTGGGTTCCACTTTTGGCCTACAATGTTCAACGAGGGGTCTCGACTGGAACCTGCTCGATTAAACTCTACTCAATTAAATTAAAGGAGTTGAGTTTAAGGCTTTAAGCTTAATTGGTAACTCAAGTTTGTAATGGAGTCGAGTTCGAGTTGAATGACTGGATTCAATTAAACTCATTAGCACCAATACTTGTTCTTGTAATTGTAGAAACTTAAAATGGTTTAAATAAAAATATAGAAATTTTAAGCATAAAATATATATTAAGAGGCACGAGCTTAAATGAGTCGAGCTCGAGTTCAAACTCGGTAGTAAGTGATGCTCCAGTCAAGCTTAAGCGGAGCTATATATGACTAGAGTCCAGTTCAAGCTCGACTCGTTTTGGGGATGCATAGAAGAAGAGATTTTCATTTAACGAGTACCATTTTGGTCATATTTAGCTCACAACATGTAATTTATGGGGGGCCATAACATGTAACATGTTCCATAGATAATAGCCTAAACTAAGATTGAATAATTCACATATAACCTCTTTATTGAAATTTAGATTGTTGAGGGCTGGTGGAGAGAGAAGCTACCCGGTGCAATTTGTGTGGCGGCCAAGGGCCAAGTCACACAAACCCTACCGTCTGAGTGCCGGGAGTGTGAGGGTGCAGCCTTGATGTGCGCCCACAAACAGTCGGCAAGCATCTGCAGCCGCACCGACCTTTTTCGTCCGTTTTGAATATGACTCATCACTCAAGTGTTTGATGGGAGTCGGGTGTTCTTTTCATCTTTCTTATTTTTAAAATTTCTAAGTTAAAAGGAAAGGGTTTAAGGCACGATCATTTATGATCGGTGCCCCTCTCCATCTCCTTCGTGTGTGTTGCTTCCTTTCAATCATCCAGTGCGGTGAAGAATTTTCTGACGACTAAAACCGGCGAGTGTGTTTCCGATGGCCGGTGGAGACATTCGACTGGTCTCCGATAACTGGCAGTGTTTTACACATCGCACAAGCATTCTCATTTCTCAGGCCCCGTTTATTTTTCTCCAGCTGCCGGCAGTTTTCTCCATTGTCCGGCGGTTGCTCTCTCTAGTTCAAATTCTATCCTACTCAAATGCATGTTTTATTGCTTTTTTTCAGTCCTTTTCATTGTTTGATTGTGCACCGTAGTTATTGTGGAATGTTTTTTTTTTAATTTTTTTTGTTCGTTTGTTTTGTCTATGTTGGTTTTTTCATCGGCACACAATGTTAGATTGTTAACTTAAATCATTTCTTAGGTTGATTTCTGCCGTCTACAGATTTTGTACTCTTGAGCTTCTATTTTGATTTTGCGATGTCGCGAATCACAACTCTCGGGTGTCTGTATTTTTCTGTTTTATACTTAAATCTTAACTATTAAGCCTTGTTTGGATCCACCCCTTAAAGAAACGTTTTTTGTGAAAACTATTTTTTTGAAGGTGCTGTTTGGATGACACCGATTGTTTGGATGACAGGAAAAACTGGGTTTCTTGACAACCCAGTTACCAATGAGGACGAACTGAATCTTGTGTTGAATAAAGGGGAGTGAAGGGTGGAGGGAAAGGATCTGGTGGCAGCACAATGGCATCCAGGGATTCCGTTGGAACCTAACCCCTCCATCACAGCACCTCTATGGGTGAGGCTCTCGGGGCTCGCCCCTCACTTCTGGAACCAGCCGATCTTCAATGCAATTGCGATGGGTATCTGAGGTGAGGCGAATTCCCCAACAATGAGGATGTCTCGTATGGTTCTCGGTGCTCGCCCCTTACTTTTGGAACCAGCGGATCTTCAATGCAGTTGGGATGGGTATTGGTGGTTAGTTCCTGGAGGCTAATTTTCCAACAATGAGGATGTCTGGTATGAACTTCGCTTGCATCTTGTTGGATCTGTTAATTCACTCTCGCCTTCCTCCTAAGGTGGGGATCGATCTGGGGGGAAGCCACTTCTTATTCAAGAAGCAGTCTACGAGGGGAGGCTCAGGCTTTGTCAGATCTGTGGCGTCAATGCACATCACCTGAGAGCTGCCCCAAGAGGCGGCTGAAGGAGGGGAAGGGTGATGACCCAGGGGAGCACCGTCGGAGTGGCAGTGTGGCTAACAGTAGTCGGGCTTCCCCACCGGCAGGAAAATTAGGTGTTGGTTGAGAAGGAGACGGGGGTTTCGGAACTGTCGCGCGCACAAAGGGTCAGCAGGCATAGGAAAATGCCCGTGAGGCAGAGCAGTGGGGGGTCGTCTAAGGTAGAGGAGAAATCAAAGACTGTGAGTCGCTTTGAGAATAGGAGAGACAAGAACAAGGTCGAGATGAGTCTCCCTTTCAGGTTGGAGGATGTTCCCCCGAGCTTTTCTTTCTCTGCACAGCGTGGTGCAAATCCAGCCCCTGCGCAATGTCAGTTGGTGGTAGATGTCTCTAGGAGCAGGGAAGGAGGGAAAACGGACAGGGAGCTAAAGGTTCAAGTTTCCAGAGCCCTGGTAGAGGAAGGAGGGGAGGGAGAGGCAGCACCGCAGCAGAGCTTTAAAATATGTCACAAATTTCAAGCTGTTCATGCTAAAGGAGGCCAGAGAGGTGGGAAGCAAGAGGAAGAGAGTGCAACTCATCATTGATAACGTTGTTGTTTGCAAAAAAATTTGATATATAATTTTTCACATATGTTTGGACCTCATATGTTGCACGTACACTAAATTTAGCAATGAAGGACGTATATGGTCATCCAAGTCTAGAAGTTGATCCTCAAAGACATGAGCTATTTTCATACATTCAAGATACAGAAACTGATGTAAAGATATGGTTTGCTTCAATAACTGTTATGTTAAAAAGAATTTAAAGAGTGCAGAATACACTAATTCAAATGGTGGTTAATAGAGAAGTGGAGCTTCGATGTGCTGAAGATGAGGTTAGATGAGTCTATCTTTGATAAAGTTAATGGAATGTAAAATGATATGATTGAGTAAATTCAATCTATAATTTTAAAGAAAAAGAAGAAAGACACTCCACTTGATATAATTCAGAGTTTTTTATCACATATATATAATATTAGTTGGAAGATAGGGCAAAAGCAATACGCCATTGCATTACATAGCTCATTCTTCAAATTTCAAATATTATATTAAAACTAGACTTCTTGTTCTAAATCTAGATAATGAGTTATATAATAATGGAATGTCATGTATAGAGAGAATTATTTTGTAGATTCTTACATGAGAAGGCAAGCTATTTGTTAATATTCAAAGTTTTTTTTAGAACAATTTAGTTTTGAAGATGCAACAGCAACAAAAGAAGACGATGTCATAAGTTTTTTTCATTTTTTATTGGTGGGCATCCTATGGATTAGATAGGACCGTGATCCAAAAAGTTGCAATGAGACTACTATTACAAACTTGTGTTGTGAAAGAAATTGGTGCATGTATTCTCATATACACAACAATAAAAGAAATAAACTCACTAGCCAACATGCAGAAGACTTGGTTTTTGTACACTCTAATTTGCGCCTTCTTTTAACAAAATAAAAAGAATACATGTATTGTTCATTTGACATTGCGTTACGTCGTTTTGTTTGGATCATTTTCTTGTGTTGTATTAGATCAAACATATTTTTGTTGTCAACATTTTTGTCTTTTGGTTTTCATTTTATAATAAAACACAATTGTTGATCATATCAACATTGGGATGTAGCCCCAAAATAATTTGATTTTGAAGGAGAACACAATTTATATACTGCCAACATGGGCTTAGCTTATCATTCTGCTGTTTCTTTCAATGAGTTCGATTAATGAAAGCATTGAAGAAAATCAAGATGTTGGGATGATGAACTATGAACTACAAACTCTGAACTTAAAGACTATTCATTGTTGAATTGACTATTTGTAATTTTAAATTTGTTATTTGATAATTTTGCTGTTTATAAACAATTTTCTTTATATATATATATATATAATAATAATAATAATAATAATAATAACAAAAAATGCCCTTGCTATAGCGGCGAGAACTTGGTCACTTGTTATCCTAGATATGGAGTCATGGACCTCCACTTTCATCTCTCTGAGCTCAACTCAAACATGCAGGCATTTAGCCACCAAGGTCTCTGTTTCTGTCATTCAATTCATTAATGCTAATGCAGCCAACCTGATGAAAATAGAAGACCCCAGAAGAGACTGTTAAATACACCTGGACCAACTGGCGTGAGGGCCAAAGGAAACGTCGAAAGCAAATTGGGCAGATGCTTCCCTAACAAAGATTGGATCAACAGTGGTTAGTCTGCTAAGGACAATAGCAGACCACTACTTCATTCTGTGATCTGTGTTCCAAGTGTTTTCGTTATTGGTTTTGAATGCAGCCAACGAAGGAGAACCTTGCTGGAAAGTGGCCATAGATTGCCACAAGAGTCTTTCTTGTGTCTTGAATGGCGAGGATTTTTTTTTTAATTGTAATGTGGCAAGCTTAAAAATACAAGAAAATACGTTTAACATTAAAAAAAATTAAAAGAAAAACTAAAAGTTAGAGAACAATAACATAAGTGAGAAACTAAAAGCATAAACATAAAAAAATAAATAAATTTGCAACAAATAAAAATTGTAAATGAAAACAAGCAGTTTTGCATTAAAAAATGTGGAAAAAACACAACAATAAAAAATTTTAAGCTTTTTCTTAATAATAATTTTTTAAGTTTCAAACGAACTGACTTATTTATTGCGTTTCTTTCGAAAAAAAAAACATGTTTTTTTGTGGCTATGGTCATTAAACTGCTCTCCAAGCTAGAAGCGGTGGAGAAAAGTGTCAGGATGCATTTGGATAGCACTTCGAACAAAATGGTTTTTTGTAAAAACTTGGTTTTGTGAAAACATTTTTTTTAATGAGTTTTCAAAACCTTTCGGTTTTCACTTTTTAAATCCTGGTTTCTAAAAAAAATGATGACTAATGAGTTGTGGAAGGTGCTTTTAAAAATTGATTTCAGGTGAATGATAGTTAATAGTCAATTAATTTAAACTGCATGTAGATCTAGAGAGAGAGAGAGAGAGGGAGAGGAATTATGGATTTCAAAGAGGGAAAAATTGAAGAAACATTTATCTAAGAAATATCTCGGTGTGCCTCATTTATGACATAAATTAAACGTGGAACTACAGGAGGTTAAAAAATAATCATTTATATTGTAAAGTTAAAAATGAACTAATAGTGGCTGGTGCACCTCATTAAATATATAACTACCTTTGTTCACTAATAAAGAAATATCAAGAAAGTAATATCGGCTTCTTATAAAGAGCACACGATCTAAAATAGCTCTTAGAAATAATAAAGATTGGAAGCTGATGTCGATCTTGAGCACAGTAATTTACAAAATCAACAGAACGCTTGCATGCAACTAGGTTATAATAGGCAATGCAGCTGCACTTTTAATAACGCAATTACTCATGCAGGCAAAACAGAATATGAAATAATGAAGTTACACATTTTTTGCTATGTCACCTGTGTGAGGGGTGCGGGTGCTGGTGCGGCACATCTCAAAAAAATTAGGTGCGGCGGTGCGGTGAAGATATTTTATTAATATTAATAATAATAATATTATTATTATTAATTTTTTGTAGAAATTAAATAACACAATTAAAATTATACATTTTATGATAGTGGGAAAAAATAAAAAAAGAAATGTTTGAAAAAAAAGGCAAACAGATCGTTTTATGAAAGCCACCATTTTTTAGTCCTGTATTGTTTTTTTTGAAAGAGAAAAGAGAACATATAATATATCTATATATGTATTAACTTAGATGCAACGGTTGACGGGTGAGAATGGTGGATTTGATTTTGTGGATTTTGGATTTGGTTTTTTTCCGAAATCAGATTCTGGGGTGCGAGCTCAAATGAAACGGGTGCGAGCTCAAATGAAAAGCACCCAGGTGACTGTGATTTTTTGTTTTATTTTAAAGCAACGAAAAGGTAGATAAAAATGTAGGGCTGGGCATCGGCCCGATGAGAATCAGGCTCAGGCCGGTTCGAGACTCCAGCTAAAGTTGAGTTCTGTCCGGTTAAAATAAAAAACATTTTTTAAATAAAATACATTTTTTAATATAAAATATATATCATTATTAAAATAAAAATAATATTAAATAACATAGCAGGTGGAATCTGGCCCCATCGGGTTGGCCAGTCAAGTTACCGAGCCGGCCCGTTACATATCGGGCTGGCGAAATGCAAAACATGCATTTTAATATGATAATATTGGGCGAAAAGCAAGCTGGAAAATGGGTGACATCTCGTTGTTAAGATATACAGTAATTGCATAGAGGAGTTAAAGACGCTGCTTTACTTTGGGAAGCAGCAATGGCAGCAGATCTCCATATACAGTAAATAGGTTTACATTGCAGTGAAAGTTATCGACGTCTAATCTCCTTATTTTGTAAAAATACTTGCTTTATAGAGTCATCTAATCACACATCTCCCCTATCCAATGACTTACAAGGCTGTTGACACAGTAGATACCGCTATATATATATATATATACACACCCAATTTTTTGCGAATGATAACGACGGCAGGATGCAATAGATGGAATATATGAAATCTGAATCCCAAGTAATAGCTTCAAAGCTGAATTTGAGTCTACATCTGAATAGAATCTGCAGAAAAGTATAGTAGTATTAAACTGGAAGTATGACTAGTGCCAAACCAGAAGATTCGGAGACTGGTGCTGAACCAGAAGACGAGATTACACAATTAATATTGTTGAAAAAACGTTGAATTTTTTTATGGTTAATTAATCCATAAGAAGATAAAATTATTTTAAAGTAATTTTTAGATAATTAGTTTATCACCTAAAACATAATAACAGCATATTCTAAACCGTCACTACACATCTTAAAACTTACTGATTAGTGACTGTTTCTCCAAATATAAGCAACACATATGGAAAAATTATCTGCATCTCTTATACAGAACTAGTTGTCTAAAAATCAACGACTAAACACTCAGATAATTTTGCTTCCAAATCACAGATTTTGTAGCATGCCCCTAAGCTAACAATTTTCTCTCCTCCAATTTGAGATTTGCTCAAACTCTTTTCCTTCTTGCGATCGAAGACATTCTCTAATATGTTTGATAACATCTTATGCTAGTAATTGACCTTGACATGTCAAAGTTTCAACCAATCTAACAAACCATAATTCTTTTACCTCCAAACTAATTAGGGATTTAGGACAGAGTAAGATACCACGGCTTCCCTGAGTTCTCTCGCGATCTTGATCTCCTTGACATCCTCCTCCTCTCACTTTCCCTCTAAATAGCGCCTGCAGATAAAATATTTGGAGACTTTTGACGATGTAACATCCCCCTAAGTGGGATTCATCTCATATTGGAACTTATAGTTGTATGAGATCTTCAAATGAGGAAATGACGGGGAAACACTGTCGGGGAAATACTTAAGGGGATGACAACATGAACTTCGGGTTCCAAACCAGTAAGATTTTACTGGATATGCTGGCAACTACTTTCGTCCACCAAGGCTAGCTTATCAGCAATAAGTTTTACTTTCTTCGAACAAAAACAATAAGAAAAGCATGAACAAAGTAAACATATTTGAGATAGAAAGGCACAAAAGAAAATAAACAGATTTGGTAAAGGAAGAAGACAATAGAGAAAACATATCAGATTAGTATCTAAAAGAGGAAGGAGATAAAATCAAAACCACAACCCAACATCCAGAAGTAAGAAACAAGAAACAGAAGTATTGACACAGAAAAGACTTCCAAGAGAGGATAAAACTTGAACAACATTGATTAGCAACATCAGAGGAAAAATATATAAGAAGAACAGCAAATATTATAATTTATAAAGAAACAAGGTTCAAGCCCAAACCAAAGACCATAGAAGCAAAAATGACAAAAAAGGA
Source organism: Nymphaea colorata (assembly GCF_008831285.2). Classification (NCBI taxonomy): domain Eukaryota; kingdom Viridiplantae; phylum Streptophyta; class Magnoliopsida; order Nymphaeales; family Nymphaeaceae; genus Nymphaea; species Nymphaea colorata. The sequence goes on along the minus strand of NC_045138.2, from coordinate 4,780,354 downwards.
ATCATTGATGAAGGAGTTCATACAAAGAAACAGATGGCAACCCAAGCTAATCATGTTTAATCATACTCAAGGACAATTCTTGCTCTGACACCATGCAAGAAAGTGAGCAAATGTTAAGGCTGTGGAAAACAGGAACTGAATCCTTCTCTAACGTGCAGCAAAGACAGCCTTTTCTCTCTGGGTCAATCCACTCTCTTGATGTTCCTTACAAGCATATTAGGGCTACAAAAGCTCCCCTATAAAGGGACGACAGGATCTGAGTCCATATCAGATCCAGACCCAAAACTTTATGAGATTAAAATATCACATCCTTACAGATCGATCTTCCTGTTAACAGATCCAAGAAACTATACAATCGGAACGGGAAAAAAGAAAGGAAAAAAAGAGAGCTCTCCAGCAACCTTCACTGCCATCCTGGGAACTGCTAATCGCTTGGTCTTTGGGATCACTAGAAGCCCTTGAAAAGCAGTCAATTGTCTCTCTATATAGTCTGAAGCAAATACCAACCAACGCCATCCTATAACAGAAGAAAGAGGCCAAATATCCTGCATAAATTGATAAACATGCTAATTAGAAGAAAGAAATGATCATTCAAAAAAGCAAAAGCTAGTAATTTAGGGAACAGTTCATAGTACACCAAACACCATAAGGAACAGTTCATAGTACAACAAACACCAAACAATATTACTATAAAGAACTAATGGAACAAGTTGCTGCATTTCCAATGTAGCCACTCTAAATTATAATACCTAGCAATGCCATGGAAATTGTACTTTCATATACTAACACAAATAGAGACTCCACTGATGATAATCTCTTTTTAAGGGCATCTTTGATAGTGCAGACTGAATGCCCTGAGACCGTCCATGTCAGATGCCGGTCTTCAAAGAACTCCTTCAAAAATTAGTTATATCTCAGCATGCTTGATTCAGTTAGACATGATGTGAAAAATGGGGGTGCCCATGCTTGATAGTGGGGGATGGTTTATCGAAAAATGCATATGATTCAGCCCCATGTCAACAAAATGAGTAGCAGTCTGCTGGCCACATATTCCCACAGGCACACGTGCAATTCATCAAAGTTGTAAGGAAGCCAACAAAACCTTATAAAGCTCAAGAGAGCCTTATGATAAAAGCATTGTGCAGATGGTTGCGTAATGTTGGCATTCCATGTAACATTGAGGGGAAGATCTGTATCATAGACATTCTTCTAATATTCCATTGTTAGAAAAAGCTGTGTGACCCATAGCTGTGTAACAGTGCATCTCTGAGTACCTGAGTTGCACCCACACCAAATGCTGGCAGAGATGCTGTACTCAAGTAGGTTGAAAAATGAGTCACAAACTCAAAGATTCATTCCTTTAGTCTCATATTTATCTAAATGTCACACCTGTTCCCTGAACGTTTTGGAAATGCCACACTAGCATCAGAATATGAATCACAAAGACTCATAGTAACAAGGACATTTGCTTCCAGTCCATTTCCAACACCTGGCTTCCCTCAATCCCACCTCCTATTCTAACGTAGCATTTTACAAAATATTAGCTTCACTTCCACTTTATGCATCACTTCCAGTTTCCATTTTATTTACTGATGGCCATGATCCATCTATATCTCACGATAAATGGACCAATGATGTACAAAATAAAAGGGAAGAAAGTGATCCAGAATGCAACTCAATAAAAGAGAAAGTTGCTGACCTCAATCAGGCTGATCAACAGATACTTTTATCTACGCAGATAAATGGATAAGATGCTGATAAACAATACTGTTACATATGCACTCTTAAATGACAATTGAAAACTTCAATCAAACTGAACAAAGAAATAGAAGGGATCAATAAGACAATTTACAATGAAAATCCACAAAAAGTTTCATTAACTAATATCAAAATGCATAGGCAAGCAGATGTAGTCTTGAAGCAAAAATTAAAAGCAATTTCAATGAATTAACAAAACATATTAAAACTCAAAACACATTAAAAGCAAAAATTAAACAGACATGAACATACACAAATGCATAAGTGTGCATGGAGATTGTGCCTACATGCACATTACACAAATGTTCAGCACACATGCATGTGTACACACATTAGTACCATAACACTCAAAAAATTTAGTCTCATATTGAAGATTGTGAAGGATTTTCAAGGGCTTATAAAGGGGGTTATTAAATGGATGGTTGTCCTGGTTCCTAACCTTTTTGGTGGCTGGAGCCGAAACTCCTAGGGGGTGGGTTGGGATCCACTAGACTACGGGTTCGAGCAAAGAAGTGGGTCAAGTTGTTACAGACTTACAGTGGTATCAGAGCCAGTTCAACACTTGGACTTAGGGTCCCACACGCGGGGACGTGTGTGCCTTAAAGGGGGTGGATTGTAACACCCTAAAAATTTAGTCCCATATTGAAGATTGTGAGGAATTTCTAAGGGCTTATAAATGGGGTTATTAAATAGATGGTTGTCCTGGTTCCTAACTTTTTTGGGTGTTGAAGCCAAAACGGTTAGGGAGCGGGTTGAGATCCGCTAGACTAGGGGTCCGAGCCCAGAAGTGGGTCGGGTTGTTACAAGTACAATATTCACATAATGATGCAGAAACTAATTATCTTCGTAATAAAAAAGGAATATGTGAATTCTATTTGGACACACACTGCATCTTGGTACAGAAAAAACACCAATACATGTGAACGCCTTGCTTAATCAATGCAGAAAATCTTTTCAGATGCTGGTAAGGTTTATGAAGACTTCAGCTACACGTATGCAATGAAACAAGGATAATAGGATGTAAAGAAAATTACCTCGAGTATGAAGAACAACTTCACTCAACAACAAGAGAAAAAAATTCAGCTACCTAAGTCACATAGGTATGGATACGGTTTGGGAACAAAGATATAGGTACAGATGCAAATATGGGTATACGATAGGATATACATATGTATATATACAAAATAACACAAAAAAGTCAAAATGGAAGCGACACTTAAATAAACAATTGATATGAATAAAAAATATTACATGTTAATGAATAATAACTCTAAAAACAGAATGAAAACTAAATTGAAAAAATTTAAATCAAGCAAAATTAAGTGCTTTGGATCAGTTTCGATCTAAGAAGTACCCAAGTGTGTCCAAGTACCCACTTTGGGTACGAGTATGGCGACATAGGTACATGGACCTTATTAAAGTACCTATGTGACTTAGTCAGCTACATGTATGCAATGAAACAAGGATAATAAGATGTAAAGAAAACTACCTTCAAGTACGAACAAAAAATGCACTCAATAGCAAGAAAAAAAATTCAAAGAAAAAAAAACTTCATTCGCAAGTACAAAACAAAGAAAATGCTCTCAAAAAAGCAAGATAAGAAAAATTCAGAGAGGATACAAAAGCTCATAGGAATTGACTCCTATAAAAGGTCAACCAAGCCTCAGAAGCGCATGATTAAAAAGAAAAGGGTTTTAAATGCTAAGATAAACACATCAGGCCATGTATGCTTCTTCCTATCTGCATGGCCCCCACATACAACAATAGCTGTTGCAAGCTACTAGGTGAGCCTCATGGCTACCGTGTCCAGCCAAAACTATTATACACAGGAAACACAAAATCCTAAAATGCATTCTAAAAGGACAAAAAACAAAAGGGAAAAAAAATACTGATAATTCAATGTAGTGTTAATATTGCAATCGCTGATGTAAAGGATACACTATGTTAAGCAATGTGTAGCAGGTATGACAACCATTCTAACATAATAGAGCAGCAAAACAAAGATGTAGACCAACCTGTCTAGATTCATAGAGATAGAAGCACTCAAAAGGAATAGTAGATGTCTTGATGTGAAGAACATTTTCCCAGATACACCTTAATTGGTCCCTGTAAAACGAACAATGAGAAAATAACTTCGCACTCAAAAGAAATAGTAGATGTCTTGATGTGAAGAACATTTTCCCAGATACATCTTAATTGGTCCCTGTAAAATGAACAATGAGAAAATAACATCGATTGGCTAGTTCTGGTATTACATCACGTACAAATTCAATCAGACACAGGAACCTAAGGATTATCATAAGTTCCACTGACAATCAAAAGGAGGACATAGAATTAGAAGTGAGTAACTATGAGTTTTCATGAAGGGAGATAAAAGAACTAGAGATTAGTTGGTTGATATAAGGGATAACATATTAAAACTATAGCAGAATATAAGTCTCCTTATCAGATTAAAGGAAACAACATGATGCCAAAGACATTGACTCACCTGATGAAAGAAGCCAGATACTCATATGAACCCCTTGTTTTTCATGATGAAGAAGATTGATGAGCAGTTGACCAATAATGAACATGTCAGACCACCGATGAAGCATGAATATGGTTGATATCCAATTACAATCTAAGCACAATGGAGTTGAGATTGGCTTCTCTTTCATATGCCAACTAGACTAGTAGTACATATCATTGTCACAAAAAGTCCTTCTCAGGTTTTATAGGCGAGGCCTTCCTCAGGTACTAATTGAAAAGTTTGTTTTTCCTCAGGATAATGTAAATATTTCAAAAAATTAAAAAATGAAAGCATAGTATAAAAAATTATGAAAATTCAAGTTTTCTACTAGCTCTCTTACAAAAACATTGATAAAATTTTTAAAATAATTTTTAGAAACTTAGAATGTTAAAAGAAACCTCAAAAAAATTAAATTATATTTAAAAACATTTTTCTTTGAAAAAACATGAAAAATGTAAAAGAGCAATATAAAGTATAAACACAATATTTTCCTTTTTTGCCTTTTTTCAAAATATTCTCATTTTTTCATGGTTTTCTCATTTTCCTTTATTTTAACATATTTTTAAGGAAAAAGGAAATATTTGTGACAGTGTTACAGATATGATCCGCATATCATGCAAGCTTTTCTAAGAACATGCATAGACGATGTAATTCCTGTCATCTACGTGTCAATACAATTCCCGTCACTTATGCATCAATCCAGCTGTAGCCAGGGTTCATTTTCGTCACTCCTTTCTGCTGCATCAACTTCCTTACTTGTGCCGCTTTAGCCCACTCCCCACAAGTAGCATAAATGTTAGAAAGCTGCACAAATGCAGCAGAGTTTGCAGAATCAAGTTGCAGAAGCTGATTTGCTGCTTTTCTTCCAAGAGATTCCTCTCCATAAGCTCTGCTTGCACTTAGTATTGATGTCCACATGCTAGCATCAGCTGGAAACATCATATTGTTAATAAAATCTACAGCCTCTTGAATGCAGCCTGCCCGTGCCAAGAGATCAATCATACAAGAACAGTGTTCAACCATTGGTAAGATACCATAATCATGTTTCATGGCATGAAATAGTTGCCGCCCCTCCTCAACCAGCCCTCGGTGACTGCAGGCCGATAACACGGCAATGAAGGTAATGGAGCCTGGTCTGACTCCAACTCTCTTCATATCTTCAAAAACTTGAAGAGCTTCCTCTCCATAGCCATTATGTGCATAACCCATCAGCATTGAGTTCCATATAACATCACTACACTTAGGTACTGAATCAAATAGTCTCCGTGAATCTATGATAAGACCACATTTACAATATAAATGAATAAGTGCACTGCCAACAGCCGGATCGTGAATAAGTCCAGCAAGAACAACATGAGCGAAAAGTTGCTCACCCAGCGTGAGAGAAGACATATCAGCACACAAGCTGATCATGCTAGCATAACCAACTTCGTCCAACCTCAGGTTTAGCATCTGCATTTCATGGAACAGTTCCAGTGCTTCTATTACAAAACCGTTTTTGCTGTATCCCACAATCATTGAATTCCATGAAATCAAACTACGACAAGGAATAGATTCAAACACTTGCCTCGCTTGTTCTACTTTACCATGGTTGGAATATGCAGTAACCATGGTGTTCAGCAGAATGGTATCACGCACTTCAAGCTCATCAAAGAGCTTGCATGCACCTTCAAGGTATCCATTCTTTGCATACAAGTCAATCAGTGTGCTACAAAGGGCAACATCATGAAGAAATCCAACTTTATGAGCAAGATCGTGCAGTTGCTTACCGATGTTTGTGACAGTTGTTGCAAGGTTCATGCATGCTGTCAAAGCAGCAGTTATGGTTGTTGCTTCTGCTTGAATCCCGGTTCTCCTCATCTCGTTCAATAACTCAATAGCCTCTTTTCCCTGGCGATTGGTTGCATATCCAGAAATAATTGAATTCCAAGAACCCACATTTCTTCTGCTTTGACTAGCAAAAATTCGACATGCATCTTCTAACCTCCCACAATTTGCAAGGCCTGTTATTATAGCCGATAAGCAGACCTCATCCTGGTCAATCATGGCATCAAAAATAAGAAACGCGCTATCGGTGTCTCCACATTTACTATACATATTGATCATGGAACTACCCAAAACACTGTCAATCGTGAACCCACCCGTGACAATGTAAGCGTGTAGCTGTTTGCCTGCATCAAGCTTCTCCACATCGGCACAGGCACAGGCCATCGTAGCTAAGATGAAACCATCGATCGCCAACTGATGCAACTTCATTTGGTCAAACAGTCTCAGTGCTTCCCAAGGTTGTCCCTGGTGGACATATCCAGTCATCATCTTGTTCCACGACGCCACATCTCGGCGTGGCATTGCATCAAAATATATCCTCGCCTCTCCAATTCTGCCATATAAAACGCAACCGTGAACCATCGAATTCCAAGCGAACGTGTTCTTAGCTGGCATCTCATCGAAGAGTTGTTGGGCAACCTCAAGATCCCCCATCTTTGCATAAGCTGCAATGACCACATTCCACGAAAACTCGTTTTTGCACGGCATAGACGTGAACAGCTCCAATGAAGTTCTTGCCTTGCCCGAATTAGCATAACCTTCAATCAAGCTATTCCAGGTGAAGGTGTTTCTTTCAGTCGTTTCAACAAACACCTGATGCGCGTCGCCGAGTCTGCCACACTTCACGTACATCTGAAGGAGGCAATTAGCTATAAACAACGTCGACTCCAGGCCTACCTTCACGCAGTACAGATGGAGCCGTCTTCCTAGTGAAAGGCATTGTGGGTTTGTGCATGACCTTAACAAACGTGAGCACTCCTGCAAGTCCATTCACAATCCCTCCTCAGACCGTGATGTCCCAACATTCCTCAATTCAGGATCTTCTCAACAGCGGAAGATTCCCATTTACTTCATTGAGGCTGGAAATGCTTGCTTGGTCTTCATTGAACGCCCTCCCAAATAATCAAACATGTTCTGGAACAGATATCTTCTTCACTGTGGGCTGTGGATGGATTTTCGAGCATTGCAACATCAACAGCTTTAGATTACCGATGTTGTACAGTCCTTCTCAATGGAGTTTCAGTGTGCCTTTGAACTACGAAGCTTCCTGTCTATCAGTTCTCATCACTCGTATTAGTTGGCTGCCCTGCTTAGCTTAAAGCAGGGAGTAATTGCAAAACTTAGACGCCGATTTGGCAATTGTTAGTAAAAACATTTCCTCTATTTGGAAAATTTTAAACTATAAGGCTGAATTTTCCTGAGTTGGTAGAGAATCCAGATGCAAACGTTACCAACTGGAGTTGGATCTAACTTTAACCAAATTCGACCTAATCAGACTCCGTATATTTGAATTAAATTTGAATCCGAGCCGAGATTACTTATTAAACTTGTTTAATAAATGGGTCAAGAAAGAAACCACTTGCAAGCTCAACTAAGCTTAAGAAACCTCATTGGCAAGCTCAATTGGAAAGTACTCTAGATTATTTTCATATAATTTCTTAAGTAAACATGGTTAGTGTTGATCCCAGATTAAGTTGTATGCTTGTGTAGATAGTTGCTGAAATGTAGGGGTGGAGTGAATAATTTTTCATGAAGGTACTAACTTATAGTTTCAAAATTAAAAAAAAAAAACTGAAATATAATATTTTCAAAATATTGAATGATTTTTTATTTTTTTTAATTGAAGGGTGCCGTATATTATGTATATATTATAGTACGCGCTCAAAATTAGGCAAATTCATGAACAGTTTGTTATTGTTTCCATTGCCACAAGTCCTATAAAAGTTTGTAAGTTTGTTTTGGCCGGTCGTGGTTCGATTCTCACGAGCGTCAGTCCTTGCACAACTAAAGGCTGCAAGTAAAATCGGTATTCCAAGAGGTGAGCATAACTATTCTTGTAAGGCTCACGGGGAGTCATCCATGACATTCAGATCTTTAACCGAATAGTAGATATTATGATCCAAAAGAATCGTGACCCGGACAAGCATAATTTGGGCCAATCTAAACCAGAATCAAGCACTACGCAAGTTGGGAGTCCGAAACATGGAATGATTGGATCTTTGCGACCCGACCAATTGAATCTGGTATGATCCTAAAAGGTCCGGACCCGCGTATAATTTGGGTCGTTGGATCAAGCCTGAATTGGGCACTGTGGGCAGGTTGGGTATTCTATCCATACTTGATGACCATATAATTCAAGCAACTTCTAAGAGCGTATTGGAAGCATGGTTGAAAAATGTCGAAGACAGAGTGTCCCGAGACCTTTCTATCATTTGTTTCCCACCCCTCCAAGATGGATCAGATAAAGTATGGAGCTCTGAAACTAGACCTACTTATTAAGATCCATTAAAAGAAAGCATGCCTCAAAATATTAATCAGTCTTGAGGTTGAAACTGAAATTGGGCTTTCTTCAATAGTTATGATACTGAAGGTCACATATTAAAGTCTATCCGGTTCCAGCCACATGCGGTGCCCACACTAGACCGAAGTTGGTGCTATGTAAATAGCAAATCGTCTCGTGTTTGCCAAAGTCGGATTCACTTGGAGTGCTTTTTTTTTAAAAAAAAAAAAACTACTTCGGTTGTTAGAGCAAGCTTATTCAAGATTTTTAGAATTCAGATTCAAAAACTAAATTAATTTGGATCTTTGATTTCTAATAATGATTAAAAATGTTAATACTCAAAATTACACTGTAGATTTGTAAATTTTGTTTCTTAAAATGCACGGATCTCAAGTTAGACCCCCACCGCTCTGACTTAAGATATGTAAATTTAAGGCATAATAGTAAACTTATGGTCTGTTTGGCAAATGAAGTACTTTATAATTGTTTCATAAGTCTACTCCAAAGGTTGAGGTAGGTCTATAGAACACTTTTTATGTTTCATGAATCTGCGTTAATTTTTGGGTCAACAATTACATGTTGTTTCATTTGTGAAATAAACTCTTAAGATCCATGGTTCGTTAGAACCATGCGTAGATTTATGTCGGATCCCTTGTTCAATTGGGATCTCAGGATTAATCTCTTGGGCAATCTAATCTCCATTGGGAATTGAATTACAAGTTCAGACATGTCTATGAATATAGTCTTGCATGGTGAGTCAAATGGCCCTGCATTAAGGTGGCTCTTAGGTGCATTCTTCCCCATATAGTGGAAAGAAAAGACTAGAGTCATAGGCACCAGAATTCTCCATCCACTTTCACTTACAACTTGTTAGAGAGACAATAAACAAATGTGACATGTTTGTCTCATGCATGTTCTTTTCCCCATCAAACACGTCCTAAAAGTAGAGTTCGAATGGATTGAATCTCGTATTAATTTATCAGTCTTTTGTTGTCGTATTGAATTTAATTTCAGTCCAACTTCTAGGCTATGTTTGATAGCCTTGGATCTGAGGTCACGTCTGAGTATACCTGAAGATCCACAGGTATCTTTCAAGTTTAAAGTACAGATATGTGATCCAAACTCTCATGTTTGATAGCCTTGTACAGTGGCTTTCATAAGTTAATGAAGATCTAAGATCCATGGTACTGTAAGATCCATTGCTTGCTTAATTAGCTGCCTATTTCACTTATCATGCATTAGAAATTAACTTAAGTTTGAGATTGGAGGCTATCAAACCACTAGCGGAGTTACTATGTGATTGACATGGCCCGTGAAATCTTATAGTGTGATTAAGCTAGATGTAGGTTCAGGTAGGTCCAGTTGCATGTGTTGCCCACAATAGACCTGAGTCAGTACCCTGCAATCACTCATTCTTTTAAGCGAGTGATCGGTTAGTGCCCCTCAGTCAAAATTTTATGGCTCCACAACTGTATCAAACATAGCATAAATGTATATCGATGACTCGATTTAAAAGACCTTAAACCCTAAACCCTAGACCCAAAACATGAACTGCACGTGAAAACGACTGGCTAGGTGTACCGACTTTTAATGACAGATAAATATGCGCAAGCATCCCCGTGCACAACCTTCTTATTGTGAACCCTGGCCCACCCATTAAATCCAAAAACTTAAGTTCTTCATGCTTCCTGTCCATGTTGGTCCCAGCGTTTGACAATTTCTACCGACTTGATTCCCTTCTTGTGGGTTCACGTAGTGAGGTTGTCTCCCTCATTCAAAGTCTCCATCAACAAAGAAACTTTGTTTTTTCCCGTCTCTTTCATTGTTAAGCAGCACCATCAGTATCTTTTGTCTTCTTCCCCAATTTTTCTGAGTCACCAGAATGAATCTGGATACCATAAGGGTGGAGTCAAGGTAGGGCCTGCATGGGCCCCACGCCACCTTATTTTAAAAAAAAAATTACATGAAAATTTTAAAAAATTTGGCTTGTTTTATATATAAATTTTGAAAAATGATATTTTGACCCCATCATGGAAAATTTGTGGCTCCGCCCCCGGATATCATGTTTGTGGTCGAGAAAATGACAACTAAATCAATTTAGAACAAGTCACACCTTGCATGTGTAAGCTAAGGGGTCGATAATTATAATTAGCAAAAAATTCAGATTTTGGGATTCATTTTTTTATTACAAGAAAGCGTACTGGATTACATAAAACTCCGAGACTAGTACCCAGGACGAAATATTAATACATGTTATGGTTTGTGTGAAAGGACCATAGCTCATTAGAGTTCAAATTGTGACTGCCCATCAAACAGTAGAAGATCTCTATTTATTGTGCCAACTCCCTTACAGAGAAATCTTTGAGGTGAGAATCTCTCATTTCTCCAATCTTTGCTTTCGGGGTTCAGAGCTGTTTTAATTAATACAAATAAACGTATATGGGAGTCCAACCAATACTAGGCTGTTAACCAAGCGCTGCTCCATCAGCTATGCTCAGGGGTGGAGCCAAGGTAGCGCCCCGCATTTTTTTTTTATGTAAATTTTAAAAAATTTCACTTGTTGTATATAAAAATTTTAAAAAATGATATTTCAGCCTTAGTCAAAATTTAGAAATTTTAATTCAGCTCCCTCATAAAAAATTTCTAGCTCCGGCCCTCACTATGCTAAACCCCAATGACCAGTTGCAAAGTCACATAACTGCCCATACCAGCTCACAAAATTTACATTTATTTACATATACAAACTTCATTACTTTTTAATTTTGACATATGTGTGCTCCTTAAAGTTTGAAATTTAAATTTAAGTGTCTCTTAACCAGAAATTTCTAACTCCACCACTGCCCAGAACACACCACACTTTTAAGTAGTTTTAGATTATGCACTTAAAATAATTGGTTTTGTAAAAGCCAGTTTTGTTAGAAAATTCACCTTTAGTTAATTTTGAAAAATTGATTTGTGTTTGGGTAATACAACCAGAACACATTCTGTTGTAAATAACTTGGTCACTCTTTAGTTTTTACCAAAAATCATCCTTGGTATCATCTAAACGCCTCTGAAATGACATTTTAGAAGCAAAATCAATTTTTTTTACCTCTAAAGATTGATTTTGAGGTGCCATCCAAGCACAAGGTAATTTCACATTAGTGAGTCTTTCTAAAATTTAGGTTCATCTTGGTAAGTGATGTGGACTATAATATATATATATATATATATATATATATATATATATATATATATATATATATATATATATATATATATATATATATATATATATATAGAGAGAGAGAGAGAGAGAGAGAGAGAGAGAGAGAGAGAAACAGGCTTTTGTTCAAGTACCAGCTGAACCGAACCAGTTGTCTGGGCCAGGCAAACTGCTGGAATGGGCTTGACCAAGACTTGGCCGTCAATAAGCCTAGTATATGTATATTCTGTTTTAGAAGTCAGGTCTTCTTCGAGTCTTCCTATGCCCTTTTTATTTCTCCACTATAAAATCAACTGCGAACTTCTTTTGTCCCTTAGAAAAGAAAAAAAAAATCCTGGTTGCTTTAGCTTTAACGGTAAGGATATGCATTGGAAGCAGCGCTGACTTGAACTCGCTCGTAAAAACTTGACTTGACCTTGACTCAAGTTAGAATTTAAATTTATGCTCGAAATGTTGAACGACTCAAGTTCGAGTTGTAAGAACTAGCTTGCCTTGTTTAAACTCGACTCAGCTCGACCCTATAGATGTATCATGAATGAGAGTTGTTCTGTTGCTAAGTTTTTCTTTAGGAGATACTTAGATACAAAATATGTCTCTTCTTTGTATTGTCTGTTAGATGGCAGTTCATTGTTGAATTGATAGAAAGAAATCATTTAAACAAGCTAAAAGAAACAAGACAAATCAGGATGGAACTAGAAGAACACCAAATCCAGATAGCAGTACTATAGATCCAAATAAAAGAACTCCTAAAATGGAAAACCCAGACAGAATCCTTGCTAAGAATTCTAGAAGACAAACCAAAAGTCCCAGAAAACAAACCAAAAATCCCAGAACCAAAAACTTTGGAAACAATATAACTTTTAAACTTTCTTATTATTACCTTTTTCTCTAATATTCCAATAAATCTAAGGACTCTTATATAGATTTTGAACAATTTTCTTGTTCTATTGAGTACAAAATTTTTAGTTTTTTGTTTGTAGGCTTTTACACTTGCAGTTGGAAACATTCTGTTTCATCATATGACAAGACATGTTAACATAAATGAAGTGTATTGGAGCGGCCTTTATCGCTTCCTAAGCTGCGCTAACCAAAACGAAGTGGGCCCCGCGACCCGTCTCGTATCGGAATCCTTCCCCGTCTCACCTGTGCTGCTCCTCCGTTTGCGAGATGGTCAAACGGATCCCACACAGCACAGACCATACCAGATCCAGATTCGAATCCATATCGACGGTGCCAGATCCAACTCTGGGATAGGGCAATAACCGGAGAGGTAGGTTCGGGTCCAGACCGAAATAAACGCATCAAATTCAATCCAGCAAAAATTTTTAATACAGGAAAAACATATTTCATTTGGCAGCTATTTGCTCCCATCTATAGCAATTAAAACGAGATTAGATCAAATTTAGCGCAGCCAAAAAAGAAAAACCCAAATTCAAACCCATACTTAAAAACAGAATTCCAAAACATCCATTTCTATAAAAACTTTATCCAAATCCAAATCCATAGTTGGATTAACTTATTATGGGAAAAAAGTGGTGATCAATGTGGGCCTCCTCCATAATTTAGCTCCTTAAAGTTTGAAATTTAAATTTAAGTGTCTCTTAACCAGAAATTTCTAACTCCACCACTGCCCAGAACACACCACACTTTTAAGTAGTTTTAGATTATGCACTTAAAATAATTGGTTTTGTAAAAGCCAGTTTTGTTAGAAAATTCACCTTTAGTTAATTTTGAAAAATTGATTTGTGTTTGGGTAATACAACCAGAACACATTCTGTTGTAAATAACTTGGTCACTCTTTAGTTTTTACCAAAAATCATCCTTGGTATCATCTAAACGCCTCTGAAATGACATTTTAGAAGCAAAATCAATTTTTTTTACCTCTAAAGATTGATTTTGAGGTGCCATCCAAGCACAAGGTAATTTCACATTAGTGAGTCTTTCTAAAATTTAGGTTCATCTTGGTAAGTGATGTGGACTATAATATATATATATATATATATATATATATATATGTATATATATATATATATATATATATATAGAGAGAGAGAGAGAGAGAGAGAGAGAGAGAGAGAAACAGGCTTTTGTTCAAGTACCAGCTGAACCGAACCAGTTGGCTGGGCCAGGCAACGCTGGAGTGGGCTTGACCAAGATTTGGCCGTCAATAAGCCTAGTATATGTATATTCTGTTTTAGAAGTCAGGTCTTCTTCGAGTCTTCCCATGCCCTTTTTATTTCTCCACTATAAAATCAACTGCGAACTTCTTTTGTCCCTTAGAAAAGAAAAAAAAATCCTGCTTGCTTTAGCTTTAACGGTAAGGATATGCATTGCAAGTAGGGATGACTTGAACTCGCTCGTAAAAACTTGACTAGACCTTGACTCAAGTTAGAGTTTAAATTTATGCTCGAAATGTTAAACGACTCAAGTTCGAGTTGTAAGAGCTAGCTTGTCTTGTTTAAACTCGACTCAGCTCGACCCTATAGATGTATCATGAATGAGAGTTGTTCTGTTGCTAAGTTTTTCTTTAAGAGATATTGATGCAAAATATGTCTCTCTTCTTTGTATTGTCTCTTAGATGGCAGTTCATTGTTGAATTGATAGAAAGAAATCAGTTAAACGAGTTAAAAGAAACAAGACATGTTAACATAAATGAGCTAAGTGGGCTCGAGCCGAACTTGAACTCGAGCTTTTTGAGTCGAGTCGAGCTCGAGTTGTCCCAAATCGAGCTTGACTCAGCTTGTCTTGCAGTCCTAAATATTCCAAGTATTGAACTCTAGACGTCTTCCAATTTAAATGCTTTAAGTTACTTGGAAAATTTAAACGCACATCTCACGTGAAAAAGCTTTTGCTGCAGCGGCAAAGCCAAGGAAGGAAAGCCTTGGAAGCAACTTTCCATGGCATGATAGAGACAAAGATACTTTGCTGGATCAATTATTTGGGATATCTTCCTTCTCGATAAATTATCTCTAGGTTTACATTTTGTTGATGTCATAAATTTTTCATTTTCTTCGGGACAATGTAAACCGCGTGTACAATTTGTACACTGACAAAGTTTTTCAATCTATCCATCTTCTTCGTTTGTCGTCCTTCTAGAATATCTACGTGAAACTGCTATGGATTTTGTTATCTTATAGAAGCCAATACAAAGAATCTTTCTTTTGTAGATATATATATATATATATATATATATAGAGAGAGAGAGAGAGAGAGAGAGAGAGAGAGAGATTGGTAAATATCAGTCCATTTAAGCAAGAGACAGAAACCTGATTTAATAAAAAATCATTATTTAAGTGTTTGTTTATGCGATATTCTAACCTTATGGATATTGTTATAAAAGTGATTTGATGATGAATATGTATTAAGGTAGTCATGTTTTGACTTTAGTTTTAACTTTTTAATAATAAAAAATGTGAACGGCTTTTATAGCAAGCAAACTTTGATAGTAGAAAAAATCAATCTTTTTTTTTTACAAAAGCAACTTAAATTAAAACATAATTTACATTGAATTTCTGCTTGTGAACAGGTTAGGATGTTCACGTTTTGTTTATAATATTTTTTAACACAAAATTAAACGGTCTGGGTTTTGTCTCTTATGTTAATAGTCTGGTATTAACCAATTACTCATATATATATGTATGAGTAAATTGAAATAAGCCAGTTACCAAATGGCTAAATATTTAACATCCGTCACTAAAAACACCACGAAACTGTCACTAAAAACATCACAAACCTCTGCAGCATATTAAACGACTGCTAATGTTCAGCATCTGAAGATTTTTAGCATCAGAATTTAAAAACTTAACCATCTGGTAATATTCGGCAGCCTGTTGATTTCAATTTATCCATCTGGTTTTACATTTGCTTATTTTTAGTCTTGAACAATATATTAAATAAAAGACAATGTTAATGTGCATATAATAATGCAATTTTGTAATTATATAAAAAAAAAATATATTTTTCACTGAAAAATCTGTAAGCACATCAAATCTTGTGCTTATGATTTTTAGCAAAAAAACATTGCTTACCACTATCAGCTTCCACTTTTCATTCTGCTGATTAAGTTTTTGTAATGAAGCTCATAGTAATTTCTATATGCAGAAAAATTGCTTCAAAATTCTTTTGAAGTGAAAAAAAAAACAGGAAAACCTCCTAAATTGTCTCATAAAATTACTAAAATGCCCTCTAATAAAAGGTAGAAACATGTCTTCTTATGTTAGCCACATAGCAAGGAAAACCTCCTTGCTTTTCATGTTCCCGTTACCAAGCACGGTCTCTTCTTTTTCAAGCATTTTCCCTAAAGAAATTATCGAATTTAGCTAGGAAAGCTAGAATTTACTTGTTTCAAAAAAATAATCAAAATATTTTTTGAAAAACCAAAATATCTAATTTACCTCTCATGCCGTAGAACATGAGGCCCTGTGTCCGGCCCGAACACGCAACCCGGTGTATAGTAAAGCGAGTACTAGTAAAGTGACAATTCAACTTATAATAAGAACCGGCTATGGTGTTAGGTGGCTACCATAGTCTCAAATAATGTTTTTGAGTTTAAAAAACAACTTTTATCTCGGGTATAATATAGATTTGCAACAAATAAAAAATGAAAAAAAAAACTGTTGGCATTAAAAAAACAGAAAAAATGAAAAAAAAAATAAAATTCATGTTTTAACGTTTTAAAAAACATGTTTTTTTTAGTTTTAAACTGCAATGTAATTTATCTCGTTTTTTAACGTTTTTTTGAAGAAAATGCGTTTTACTTGACGTTTTATTTGACTATAGTGGCTACCACGGGAACACGTTTTTTACAAAAAAAAGCGATGTTTTGAAATTTCACTTTTGTCTCTTCTAGGTTATCATGTATTTTTCTCATTTCTGGCTATAACCAGCAATGGGCTCAAAAAGTAAGAGCTTCATTCTTCACTGCGTGTTTGCAAACATGGATTTTACTAGCATGATATAAACAAGTTGCACCTGTACCTCAATATCTTGGACGGAAAGTCAGTGCTCTCCTTGACAATCTCTTCTTCCAATTAGCAAGACAAAATTTGAAAGAGTATGACAAAAAAATGTTTTAAAAAGTTGATGTTTGTGTACGCATTTGTGTGACTTTTTCACGGAGTAAAGGTTATCCTGCGTTTCAAACACGCTCTTAGTCTTCAACTTCAAGGTTGTGAACAGTTGGAAGTCAAATTTTGGAAAACAAATCCCAATGGCTTAAGCCAAAACTGGGAGCCGAAGTCTTCGACTTTGAAAATTTTAAGTGGAACACTTACATCAAAAGTAAAACTTACTGAGTTTACTTTTTTAGAAAATTTTAAGTTTGACACTTATGTCAAAAGTAAAACTTAAATTTTACCGGTAAGAAGAAGTACCAATACCAATATGCAAGTTAAACCATCCGAGTCTTAATTTTAGAAAAAGAGTGAGAACTTCAACTCTTTTGTTGGATGGTAGAATCTTTGTTGGATGGTAAAATGAAATGCTGTTTATACTCAAGCCACAAATTTTACTCGGTTTTGAACAAATTTTACACGGTTTTGAACAAAATATGTGAAACTGCAATATCAAACTCAACATGGTTCATTAATGAATTCTAATTTTATTCTCGAATTTGAGTTGTCTGCTTTGAGTAAAGCGAAGGTTAGATCAACTTCGGATCATTATCAAATTCAAACT
Source organism: Nymphaea colorata (assembly GCF_008831285.2). NCBI lineage: Eukaryota > Viridiplantae > Streptophyta > Magnoliopsida > Nymphaeales > Nymphaeaceae > Nymphaea > Nymphaea colorata. Next base: position 4,762,879 of record NC_045138.2, on the reverse strand, counting down.
CAATCGATTTCATTAATGAATTCTAACTTTATTCTCGAATTTGAATTGTCTGCTTTGAGTAAGATCGAGTTAGGATCATTATCAAATTCAAATGAATCTGGTTTTGGTAAATTCATGGCCAGTAAAATTTCTTTTGCGTTAATGGAAAGAGGCGAAGAAATCGAGGGAGAGGGAGAGAGAGCGTAAGTGGAGAAGCGACTTCAATTTCCACCGCAGAAACGGAAAAACTGCCGCTGTGAATCAAAGGTGGGGATGACGTGCTCCCCTCGTCCTCTACATCTGTCGTCACCATCGTCCAAAATTCTTCTCCTCCACTCCCCTTTCACCCTCCGTATTTATTTCCGAACTCCCCACGTAATCAGACAAGAACTCTCTCTCTCTCTCTCTCTCTCTCTCTCTCTCTCTCGCTACAGACGATCATCATGCTGGAATTCCATCAGAATTCCGGCAACATCCGTCGGGAACATGGGCCGAAAATTGGCCACTACGGGAACAGCAGACCCTCCTCGAGCTCGGCGTCGTCCGGCATCCTCCTCGCCCCCACCTGCCACCAGCACGACGACCCACCAAGCCCCCCTCCCCACCACTGTGGTCGAACACTTCTCATCCGCTTCTGCCCACTAACGCTCGCTCTCAGGCCATCGCAAGGGGGCGATGGGAGCTCATGGAGATGCTGAAGGACGTTCCGGAGTCAGCCTACGAGCTCTCCCTCAAGGATCTCGTCGAACGCGTTTCAGTCAAGGAGAAAGAGGAGCCAAAGGAGGAGGAAGGTCAAAATAGAGGTCTGAGAAAGAAGAAGAAGAAAAGAAAGAAGGGAAACGGTGGTGGGTGGGAACAGAACTACGGCAACGGAGGTCTCTTGCTGAAGATGTTCGTGCCAAGCTCTTATCTGGCTTCAAAGCCGGCCGCTGGATCGGGGAGGGTGTCGCCGAGGCCTCTGTTCATGGTGGAGGGGAAGGAATGTGGCGGCGGAAGCGGCGGTGACAATTGGGAGTGGTGGAGGAAGGGTTTTATGGTCGTGGGTTTTGGGAGAAATAGTAGGAGTAGCAGCTCCGGCAGTAGTAATAGTAACAGAAGTGGCGGCAGTTCTTCTTCAAGTTCAAGGTACTTGATTGTTGCCGTTCTCTGGTTGTTTGTTTGTTCCTTCTTACTTTGCTTGTTCTTGTAATAGTTTTTGGTTGATTGGAATGTTCTGATAAACAATTGGCTTGTTTTCTAGATGGAAGTGGTTCTACAATTCTGATTATTTTGTCATGATCTCTCTCTCTATCCCCTGTTTTGCAACTTCAGGTTCTGTGAGGTTGCCATGTCTGTGGTATTTATTTAAGTAATTGTGTTCTTATGACGGTTTGTTTAGTTCAAGGCAAAAGAAACTGCCTGTCCTTTGGAGATGTTTCACCCTGTCATTACTCCTATTTATGTGTTCATTAGTTTTATGGTTTTGTGGAGAAGAGGGAAGTGCTTCGAGGACTTCAACCTTCCTTATGAGGCAAGATAGGTGCCTTCTGTTTCGGTTTGTTATCAATTTTGTGGGGTTCTTTATTCTGTTCATCTTTTTGTTATAAGCTAGAGGTTGCCTGTTTTCTCTTTCTATCTTTTGATGGGTTATAAATGATTTTCGATGGTTCATGAACTTTTTGTGTTATTTTTTTTCCTCCTTATTCCTTGGAAATTTGGGCGTTCAGTTCCAGAAATTTCTCTGATTTTGAATAAAGGATCGAAGTTCTTAAATTTTTTCTTTTTCTGGATTTCGAAGTTCTAGGTAAGACATTGTTTCTTTTCCTTTTCCAGATACCCATCATCGTTCTCTTTGGTAGAAAAGTCAGAAGTAGACCAGCGTTGGACAGAGACTTCTTTTGTTCCACTTCAGTGTTCTCCCTCTGTCTCTCCCTCTCGATTACCCATCTCTTCGGCTCCCTCTCTGTCTCTCTTTGTCTCTAGCTCTCTCTCTCTCTCTCTCTCGTTTTACTGTTTCTTTCATTCTCCATTTCAGATCTTTTCTTTCACATGTTTTGGAGATGTACTGTCATTCTACTGAAGTTGAATGATGCCCTGCATTGACAGAAACCTGTCTCTTGCTTGTTCCTGCTTGTTCTTATGAAACTTCTGTTTTTTTGGGTGGGTGGGTGGGTGGGTTGGGGGTGTTGTGTTGGGGTGGGACAGAGAGCGTGTGGGGTGGAGAGAGAGAGAGAATCCGAACTTCACCCTGACATAGAATTATGAAATTGCATTTTGGGCTCTGTCTGATCCTTTAAGCAAATGCAGGTATTCAGATGGACTATCAACTGGATGTTGGTCTTTCCTACGCCCCAGCAGACGCAAATCCAGCAGAGATTGAGCCGCTGAAGGGTCTTCTTTTCTTTTCCGTTCTTCTCATGAATGGTATAGTTTGGTAAGATAATTTGCCACCAATCTACTTATATACATAAAACTTCCTCACTTTTCCTCTCTTTGTAAAGCAAGATCTGTAGCATATAAGAAATGAAAGAGCAGAGTTTTAAGTTCCCCGGAGAGCCTTTTCCTTTTCTTGTTTTTTCTTGTCATTTGTTTCAACTGATAACATGGATTGCAACCTTTATGTACCTCTTTACATTTCAATCATATATGACTTTCTTTGTGTATATCAAATTCCGAGTGATGCTTAATCTCATATTTATATTTAATTTATCGGGACTTAAACATGATCTGTTAATAAGCTGGTAGACTCTTGCTGTAGAATCAAATGGGTTGGCATAGTGGGATGGGTGTGACTATCATAGTTCGGTTTACATGTGCTGCTTTTTTCTGCCTAATCTGAAGCTGTAAACGTAAAAGCCAGAGGTCTGTAAGCCATCCGAAGAATCTATCCTCTCAAGAGGGTTCATGTCTGGTTTTCCTTCAACTTGTTGGAAGGGGAAAAAGAAACTGCGTTGCATGTTTCTTCAACCCTTGATAGTCTAAACATGCTTAGGTGCCCTCCTTTTCGACTAAGCTGGGCACCTTGACGTCCAAGTCAAGAAAAGAGTTGTTTTAAATCCTTTTCCCCTCTACTTTTTCTTTTTTTTTTTTTTCTTTTGTTGTTTCCCTCTTTCCTACTTGTTCTTCTTTCCTCTTGTCTTTCTTTCTTTCTTTCATTTACTGTTTCTTCTTGTTTAGGCCCTGCTTGGGTGCTCATCTAAGACCCGTCTGGTATCTCTGAATGTTTATCGCCTAGGCCTGCCTACCACTTTTGGCTTCTAAGCTTCAATCTGGAGGAGTCATTTCACCACATAGCAATAACAAATACTCACAGTTCTATAACTGAGAGATGGCAGATTCAACTCCAAAACAACCATTTTTTTGAACATGATTAAAGACTAACATTTATCTTCTGCTCTCTAGAGCTTCCTTTAGATTAATTCTTTTTAGCTAGTGAAAAAGGAAACCCTTTCATCAGACTCTGCGTTACTGTCTTCAGTGGGTAAAATCTTTGAAGCATTCTCACCTGATAATGGGTACTCTGAGTTCTGAATTGATGGCAAGAGGCACTTAACTGTTGGCTTCAAAACTCTTCTTGCCCATTCTTGTTGGTTTAGGGAATTTGAAGAGCCTAAAACTAGCAGAATTGTGAAAGAACTCTGCCTAATAAATTGCATTTTATTTTAAGCCTTTTCAAACCTGCTTCTTTGGCAGACCTTTGGTTCAGTGACGCATACAATGACGAGAATGTGTCTCGAGGGTGTTTGGAGGTCTTGAATCTCGATTTTAGAAATTTGATTTTATAAACAAAATTACAACTCTAAATGAATTAGAATGAAAATTTCAGTTCTAATTTTCCTTTGTGTTAGTCTGAAATTTCGATTCCAGAAATTGAAAATGATGATTTGATGAAACATGAACTAAAAAATTTTCAAATTGATGAACTAAAACCATCATGACCCGTGTTGTAAAGGGAAAGATCAAACAAAGAATTTTGATTCTTGAATTGTAAGCTCATTCTTGAATCAAAAATTCCAAAATGGTAAATCTTCTCTCAGGGGTAGAATTATGATTTTAGAATTTTAGAATTGAGATGAAAAAAATTCTAAAATTCTAAAATCATAATTCTACCCCTGAGAGAAGATTTACCATTTTGGAATTTTTGATTCAAGAATGAGCTTACAATTCAAGAATCAAAATTCTTTGTTTGATAACACAATTCTCATTTCATAAAGAATGAGAATCTTAATTCTAGAATCTCACAATTCATCCTTCATCAAACACCCCCTCCGTTAGTGGCTTGCAATTTTTGAAGAAAAGAAATTTATACTGTGGAAATATCATGCCATTCTTTTGAAGAAGAGAACGGTGTGATGTCTTTTTCATTCTGTAGATCAATTAGCGGCTAATTTACAAGTTTGTTTATGCGGCGGGAATTCAAGCAGGCGTCGCGAATTGGTTTGATCTGGTTCGAGGCTTTTGTCATCTTCTATTGACATCATGTTCGATTCTGACCCGACCTCCAATGTATTTAGCTGTTCGCGACTTGTCTCTGTTTGCGACCATAAATCTCAAGGATACGATCGGAGATTGCGGCCGGCCAAGTGTGAAAGCGTGGGCACATGGTTTGAATTAGGTCCCTGGTCCTTGTCTGAAGTGGGTCCTCTCCGATCGTGTTTGATCTCAGGAGTCCCCACCATGACTTGTGATCCAGAGGCAAAGTCATGTGTGTAAGCTTCATTTTTCTTGATTTCTTTGGATAGCGTGGCCCTTGTCTTCTCTTATCACGTGTAAAGGAGGTGTGTGGTCGTTGAAATACTTAAAGGGCCTTCTTCAATTTCATTTCTTATGGCCAACTGATGAATCCATCCCTTTTTTTAATAACCCATTATCAAAATTCATCCCCTAGAACAATTCCACCTTCTTCGTTGCATTTAAAATTCCTTTTGCTGACAAACGCGTCTAAAAATCACTTAAGTGAGAGATGGAACTTGTGAATGGTTTTATTGGTAGGACTGCCCACATTTTATAAATTTGCCGACATTCTAGAAAATATAGTACTAAGGGACATAGCATTGCTGGTTAGACTCGCAAGCTGAGTACCAAGGGACATAATATTGCTGGTTAGACTCGCAAGCCGATGAGCAGGGTTAGAGATGGGGACAAAAATTTACATGTAAATTAAAAAAAACATTTATCCTATACAAAATTGAGAAAAAATATATTTTGCCTGAGTTAAAATTTTGAAATTATGATTCGGCCCTCCTCATAAAAAATTGGTGTCTTCACTCCGTGTCGATGAGAACGTGTTCATTAGTTTGATCCCTATGAGTGTTATGTTCTTGGGTTAATGAGGTAAGAGCTGTACTAAGTTGAAGAAATGATTCTCCCACTCAGCCAAAGACATGCTAGAAATATGCTACTAAATGCTACTTTCACATCTTAATCGTGAATCTTATTATATATATAAAAAAATCATAAGAAAAAATTATAGCATATTTTAACTTTTTTTTTTATTTTCTAAAAAATGTTGTGAAATGTCACTACATCTAACATTAATGTAACGAATATGAAAAGCCAATAAAATACCTTTCACTTTTTCCCCAACTGGTGTGGTAGGCGGCAGGTACACAAAGAAGGGTCCTGAGCCACAACTTCACAGCCGAGTTTTTATTCCCGTTTGAAATGCAGAGGGCCAGAGGCCTGCACTGGATGCCAACGCCCTTCAATGGAGATCAATCCAGCTTTCCACATATAGCCGCAAGACATTTTTGGCGCATATGGCACTGCCAATGTCCATATTCATTGCCATAAAAATCGGGATATTGGCAGCGATAGAGACAAAAAATTTTTGGCTGAAGGGCACTAACCGATCTCTCGTTTAAGAGTACGAGTGCTTGTAAGGTACTGACTTAGATCTAGTATGGGCACCATATGTGGCTGGACCTACCTGAACATAGGTCCAGCTTAGTCCACAATACATGATTTCAGGGGCTGGCGTGGGCAGTGGCTCACACCAGTCACACAATAGCTCCGCTGCTGGATATTAGAAGATCTATCAGGAAGTGTGTCATTTTTCTCTCAACGGCTTCCCTCGATGGGATAAAAGGAAGCAAATGTCAATGACCCTCTACCCGTTTGCAATACACCGAAATGGCATGGCGTAGTGCCAATTTATGTTTCAATTGAAAATCAGGACCTCACAACCTGAATAGGGCTCAAGTGTAAGATAAACTCTTGGACCAAGTATGATCGGTGGCTAGACCGAGCTGATCGCTCTTCTGTAGCCAGGTCAAGCCCGAATGCTAACCAGGCTGTGCTTGGCTCTATTTTGTGGGAGCAGTCTCTCAAATTTTCAGGTGTCCACCATAGCTGATACTCCCATCTCAAGTTAAGCTATGTGGTCAGATTATGACCTGAATGTTTCCATTCAGTTGGGGTGTTGTGGTGAATAGGATGAGAACATAGTGCACTTGTGATCACTGGGAAACGACAGACAAAGAAAAAAAAATAGAAGAAAAATTGAGTGCTATTTTTTTGGTCTGCAAATGGTGGCATGTGTGACACTCGAATTGAAGAGTATATTGTGAATCCACCAAAGTCCCGAAGCAACCCTTGACCTCCGAGAGTGAAGGGAGGGGGTTTCTTTTATTTAAATGTTAAATGACGACACACAATTAGGCTTGCAAAAGATATATGACAATGAGAGCGAAAGGAAAAAGAAAGTTTGTGTAATTTGTGTTCTCAAGACCTACTCTCTCTTTTAACTGCCAACAATTCTAACACCTTTTACGGGCTTCACTGGTCATTCCTAGGTCATGTGTATAAGGCAAAATCATGTGTATAAACCTTCTTTTCTTGATTTCTTTAGATCACTGTGGCCATTGTCTTATGGTCATTTGCGAAGGAGGTGTGGGTATGGTTGTGGAATTACTTAAAAGAGCGTTCTCAATTTCATTTCTTTAGTTATGGGCCATTGACAAATCCATCCCTTTTTATTGCTATTATCAAATTCATCCCCCGTGTTTGCACTTCCAAAACAATTCCACCCTTTTTGTCACTCTTAAAATCAGATTTTGCTGATGCATATAATATCACTTTGAAATGTTAGGCAAGAGATTGAATTTGGAAATAGCTTTATAGTTAGGCATAAGTACGTCAATGTCCCATATTAGACAAATGTGTCAATATTCTCAAAAATTAACTCCAACGGGCATAACATAACTGCTAGTGAAAGTATTGGCAATTTTGATCGTTAGTTCGATTCAATTGGGTGTCATGCTCCTGAAGCTTGACATATCAATGGCATATGCTCGGGTATCCTAGTGCTTCTTGGAGCAAGGAATGTTAGGACAGGTGTCGAGTATAAGTTGGGTGGAGTTAGTCATGTTGTGTGATGTCAATAAACAAAGTTTTTAAGAATCGAAGGTTTTTAAGACAAGGAGACCAATGTTGCGGACTGACTACGTCTGGTCCCGCCAAGCCATCAATATGAGATGTTGTTTGGCAAGCTTGGGCATTAAGCAAGTGGGATCCAATTGTATCCTTAGTCAAACAGAAAGCAAGAAACTTGGAATATACAGCACGGTGGTGCAAAGATGAAACATATAAATGCACCATGGTTGTTGGCCCTTTCAAAATGTGCAAATCTGTTGGTAAGCTTCCCACACGTAGTGTTTGGTTGTGCACAGGGGTACGCATGGATTAGGGCTAATTTCCTTGGTGGATGCATATGCTGCGTCCACAACCTCGTAGAGTCATGCAAGGACAAACAACTGAAAGCTTATCGTCGAGTAGGGCAATGGTCGGCCGTCTTGCTTAATAATATATAGTTAGCAACTGGCTTTAGCTGGGGATTTTCTCGAAAGGAAAATCTTTCCCATCCAGATTTCGTATGGAGGTAGATAGGTACTTGAAGCTGATAGGACCTCATGGCCACGACTTGTCGATGACTTACTGTAAGATAATCTTTGGTGATGGTCCTTCGCGTGCTAGCACTCATCGTTTAGTCCATAGTCCCAAAATATTGATGAATGTCGCCACTACATTAAGATTGAGCAAAAGCTGGTCGAAGGCTTGTGGAAACCCTTGACACTGTCGAGCCAAATAAGGCTTGAAAAATTCGACCCATGACAAAGTGATACTAAAGCCGAATCATATCTTGAGAAGAACTTGAAAGATGAGAATGATGCAAAGATACAATCAACAAGTTGTTCTGAAAAATGTTCGCCTGTTGGTGCCCTATAGTTTGGGTATGTTTGTCGGACACTGGTTCAAGTGACCCAACTGGTGTTGACCAAATAAAGATCACACATTCCGAAGATGGTATCTAGGTGTCAGAAACAGAAGGTCAAGGAGGATCTCGAAAATTTAATATTTAGTGGTCGTCAGATATGTGACTTTACTAAGGTAAAGTGATAAAAGTAACATAAAAATGGGAAGAATCAAAGTTGGACTAGAGGTGATACACCCAATAAAGCAGGTAGCTAAGACGTGGCAGGTGTGTCCATCAGACATATGTTGGCTCAATTGAAGGAAATGAAGGGGATGGTTGTAGATTTCTCTTGCCCAGAGCAGGTCGTTGAGGACATCGACAATTTGGTAGTGGGAGAATCTTACGGACTATGTCTGGCTCAACCAAACCAGCAGTATGGAATAATGCTTAGCCAGCTTGGACATTGTTTGGAAATCTAGTGGGATTCAATCAGATGCTGAGTCAAACATAAAGTAATGCACTTGGAATGCGCATTGCAATGGTGCAAAGATAAATCATATAAGTGCATCATGGTCATCCGTTCCTTCGAAAGGTGCAGGTTTGTCAGTAAGCTTTCTATGCGTAGTGTTTGGTTGCACATAGGGGTATGCGTGGGTTAATGCTAATTCCCCTGGTAGACACAGATGCTGTGTCTATAATTTCGTAGAGTCACGTGAGGGCGAGCAAGTGAAAGCTCGTCGTCGAGTAGGGCGATGGTCGGTTGCCTTACTTAATGACATATAGTCGGCAATTGGCTGGGGACTTTCTCCTAAGAGAAGTCTTTCTACTCAGATTTTATATGGAGGTAGATAGGTACTTGAAGGAATGACGAGGTTCTGACATGACTTCATAGCCGCAGGTTGCTGATGACCTACTGTAAGATAATCTTAGGTGATGGTTTGCCGAGTGCCTATCACTCATCGTCTAGTTCAGAGTCCTAAAAGATTGATGAATGCTTCAGCTACATTAAAATTGAGCAAAGGCTTAGCAAAGACTTGTGCAAACTCTTGACGCTGTGCGGGCCAAATAAGGCTTGAAAAAGTTAGGTTGTAACACCCAGTGTCCCCTTATTCTTATTATTGATGGAGGTCTGTTACATGATAGAGTGTATGAAAATATATCTGATTTCTCTTTCTATAATGGGTGCTAGCCAAGAGGTGATGGGAGCCATTCTCTATGCAGACAATGTTATGTTGTTTAGCTTGGCCACAATGAAGGCAATAAAAGGAAAGAAGGGATTTCTTGAAGCAATGGAAGGTATGTAAGGTCTGAAAATTAATAGCAGTAAGTTTGTGATCATATCTTTCAATGTTAGTGAGGCAAAGACAGCAAAGTTAATAACCATTCTTGGGTGGAATAGGAGAAGCTTGGATCTGCTGTTATTTACACGGCCAACATTTGAAGAGCGGCACTCAAGAGAACTAGCGAGCAAGTTTGAGAAGAAATTGAGAAGCTGCAAAGCCAATATGTTGTCTTATAGATGAAGATTGTGTCTGATTAGTCTAAACCTTTCAACAATTCCAATGTACTGGTTGCAAGTTTTTCTGGTTCCAAGTTTTGTGACACGAAAACTGGAGAAGTCTTTGCGGCGATTTTCTATATAACAAAACTGTACGTAAATTCAAACCACATTTTTCAAACACATGCAAATCAATATTAGCATGAAAGAACTCCAAAGCTGAATGAACAACATGCAACACCTATTTTAATTGCTCCGATCAAATAAAATAATATAGTGAAACAATATTATGAATTTCAAAACATCAAGCAATTAAGCGCTAGTTAATTGCATAGACATAATAGCAATAAAATGAATGACTTTATTGTTTGACAATATGTGCTAAAAATTGGAGAATATTTATAAAAAGGACTTTAACCTCCCTCATTCTTTAAAGCATATTTATAAAACAGTTACAACTTGGTCCCATTGCCAAATAGTTTGTTAAGAATAGACATTTCAAATAAGAAAAAATAATGACTAAAATCTAAATAAAAGCAGTGAAGTTGCATGAAAAAGAATATATATTAGTATATGTTCACGAAAAAAAAACATGTTGCCGAGGAATGGGAAAACCCATGCAACGCTCTCTCCCGTGATCAAAATTTAAGTAATTTCCGAAGGATTTAAGTAATTTGGAGTCTCGGTGCGTGCTTACTAACCAAGCCCCAGCCGGTCCCCCAATTCGACCGATCTCCTCCCAAACTCGAAGACGACCGACAGAGGTTTTGTTTGGTGTCCCGCCAAACTGCCATCAGGGGCGAGTTCTGGAAGCCAGATGCTCTAGCTGCCCTGCCGACGGCATGATGGGGGTAAGCCGGCTAGAGACCGGGCGACAACGTTGCCCTTCGAGAGCTGCCACAACGCTCTCTCTTTCTCTCTCTCTTTGGCAAAAACGGTGGCTAGTTTTGACTTCTGAGGATTAAGAGGCTTACGCCTTTTGTTCACGTCTATCTATGGTTGGTGCCTACCTATGCAGGCAATTGGAGAACTTGCCATATCCAGTGTTCTATGGTCTCAAGTGGGTTACCTTGCTTGAGGAAGAGTGAGTGTTTTTTGTTTGCTTAATTGCTTATTTTTGAAGTCTACTTTATGTATTGTATTTGTTCTAATTGAAGGGCACAGTTGGCACTGAGGGGTCTCAGACCCCTGTCTCTGGCCAGTAGCCGGCAGCGGCAGGGTATTTGCCTCAGAGTACTACGCTGCCTTCAAATGAGAAACTAAAAAACATTGTATGGCACAATGAACTAGGCGATGCTTCTTATTCGTTCACATTCTTTGAGTTTCTTCATGTTTATATGTGTTTATTTGTGCTTGAAGAATGCTGTTTGGTATCCAATTTGTTATATAACTTCTTATTTATGTTCTTAATATTCAGATGTCAATGGAAGTTTGTATCTTTTTCCCATCAAAGAGACAAAAGCTGCAACAAAAAGAATCATCTACTACAGGTTCGTTCTGGCACTACAGGTGACATATTTATTGCTTGTTACACGTTTTATTCATGTGGTGAATTATTTGTTTGCTATAGGTTATATCTGTTGCATTTTACGAAATTATATCCAATACATGTTATATGCGTGGTTTGTATATGTCTACATTGTCACAGATGGTTATATACTTCTGGTAGATTTATTTATGCATATTAAATCCTCCGTTGTGCATAGTTATTTCTGATCCTCGATAATCTATTCTACCTGCCAACTTTAAGTTTTATGACTACCCTTCTGTCCTTCATGTCAAATCACTCATGGTTTTTGCTTTCCTATTGACAGGGAAGACATTATTCAAAATTGTGTCAGTCTCCTCAACCAATCTATCTCCAGTAATTGTCTAGCTTTTGCACAATCAGTTCACTCAAGGTTGATTAGGTTGGGTCTCAGTACTGCAACCTTTTTTGGCAATCAGATTTCGTCTTTGTACTACAGTCTTGGTGAGTCTGATGATGGATTCAAAGCAATTAATGACACACCTAAATGGAATATATTTTCTTGGAACATTTTGTTAGGTGGGTTGGTTCGAAATGGTGAAGTTGAGAGTGCCCAGAAAGTGTTTGGTGAAATGCCTCAACAGGATGTTGTCAGCTGGAATTCGTTACTTTCTGGGTTTTTTATGCAGGGAGAACATGGAGCTGCCTTAACATTGATTACGGAGATGTGGGAAAGAAGAATTAGACCAACAGGGTTCACATTCTCAATCATCATTTCAGTGGGGGTTTCAAATATCTGGCATGGTAAGCAGGTTCATGCTAACATTTTGAGGAACTGTCTCCACGATAATCTTATACTTAACAATGCCCTTATTTGTATGTATGGTAGGTTTAGTAATGTCAGCTATGCATTTCATTTGTTTTATGGTATGGAAAAATGGGATGTAGTGTCCTGGAATGCCATTATGTATGCCTGTGTTAGATCAGGAAAACCTGAGCAAGCGTTGACCCTTTATCAGAGGATGAGAGCCATTGGGTTCATTCATGACCAATTTACTATTTCTACCATGGTTGTTGCATGTGCAAATTTACTAGATACAATAGCGGGAAATGAGATTTTTGGGGTCTGCATAAAGACAGGTTTTCTCTCCAATTCTGTTGTATGTAGCTCGATTATTGACATGTTTGCCAAATTCAATAGATTGGAGGATTCTATTCAATTATTTGAGGAAATGCCTCAAAGAGATATAGCTATTTTTAATTCCATCATTTCAAGTGTTGCAAGGCTTGGCTTTGTAGAGGATGCATTGTCATTTTTTACATATGCCATGAGGGAGAATAACAAGCCAACAGAATTTACTTTTGGTAGTGTTTTGGGTTGTGCTGCATGTATCGTCTCCATTGAGCAAGGTAGGCAGTTGCACTCTTTGGCACTGAAAGTTGGCTTTGAAGCAGATTTTGTAGTCTCCAACTCTTTAATGGACATGTATGCCAAGACAGGAAACATTGATTGTGCTATGAAAGTTTTTGCTAATATGCATTCTAGGGACTTGGTCTCATGGAACACCATGATTATGGGATGTTCTCGAAATGGTGAAGCAAGCATGGCTTTGCAGCTACTGAAGGAAATGTGTTCAAAAAACGTACTACCTGACAAAATCACCTTCTTTGCTGTTCTTTTGGCTTGTAGTAATGGTGGTCTAGTTAATGAAGGAAGCCAACTGTTTTCATGCATGGAGGTGGAGCATGGTGTTATGCCAGATATTGAACATTACACTTGCATGGTGGACATGTTAAGTAGAGCAGGAAGGCTAAAGCAGGCCATGGAAGTTATCAAATCTATGCCATATGAGCCAAGTGCTCTAATATGGGGGCTACTTCTCCGAGCTTGCAGACTACATGCTGATATAGGAATCACACAACAGGTTGCAGAAAGTTTGGTTGCATTGGAGCCGCGGGAATCTTTGCCCTATGTTGTATTGGCTCAAGTATATGCAATGAAATGCCACTGGGAAAGTGTGGTTCGTTTGAGAAGAATGATGAAGGTGAGATGTTTGAAAGAAGCGGTTGGCTGCAGTTGGATCATTATGAGGAACAAGTTAGCTGTCTTTAGGGAAGATAACATGGTGCATCCAGGGGGGGAGGCTGTATACAACACCTTGAGGTTGTTATGGTGGGATATACAGGAGATGGACTATCTTTCAGTGGATTATGCAATCTTGGGTGATCTAAGTGTGGAGTAACGTACTGCACTTGCGGTAGGTTGAATAATTTGTTATCAATTATCTTGCAAGTGGCCCAAGTTGGTGTTAGATATGCAATATTTATAGAAAAACTTCTTAAGAATGCTAAATGAAATGCTAAATATATGGTTAGTTGAATCCTTTTTACCAACTTAGTAACAAGCCAACCTAGTTGACATAGTCACCAACAAGTCGGTCATCTATTTTTTTGGACCATGATTCATGCCCACTTGACTGGCTTGGTCGGTCTTTGGGTATTATGTGCGTTTCTTTGTTTTTTTAAGATAATTGGCTTGACCCACCATGTGGGTTGGCCTCTTCCAGCTCAGCAGCTGATGGGTGACTGGGAAGTTATAATTTTTTTTCTGTTCTCTTTTCTTTTCAACTCCAAGCATTTCCTGGCCCCTCATTTCCAAAGAAGCAGGACTTTTTTCTTGTGTTCTTTGTTTTACTTTGTTGGTATCAAAAGCGTGAAATAAAAAAACAATGTTTTTGAACCTACACTGAACCTGGTTTATCTGAAACCTTGATTTTTGTACTAGATTTTTGTCCATCACTAACAAAAGATTCAAAACAAGCAACTCATGGTCGAAAAGGTGCTTATGGTAGATAATACATAGCAGCAATCTTACTTTACTGTTAACTTTTTGTTGTTGATGTCAAGCCTTTTTTTATTTTTGTTGCAGTAAAGGACGTTCATGTGGAAAAATATGCATAATCACAAGGATTAACTAACCAAGCATTTTGCTTAATTGTGAGCAGAGTCCTAGTTGACTTGAAAGCGAATAAGTATCTATAAAAATAAAAGCCCTGCTAATTCCATGTTGATACAGGGACATATTGCCAAACTTTGGCTGCAACTCCAACCCGTTTGCATTCTGACTACTATCTTGTGTAAACTCACTCTCAGTTAAGTAAGATCCAAGTTCTCTCTTAAACTTGGGCACTTGGACCTAAAAATAGATGTTATGATACAGCAGCCGAGCTTGAAAGCAGAAAGCACATATATGTAAATCCTTATAGTTTATATAAAGTGTTTCACGAGTACCATATTTCTCTGATGAATAGTGGAGGGTGCAGACCCATTGAATCAACTTTCTTTTCGTGATAATAAAAGGAGGGAAGGTGCTGTGATGTTAAAAGTTGGCTTCTGTAAGCTTCTCTAACGAATGCTAGTTTTGCACTAAAGAAGGTTCATTGTCTAATGCAACTCTCTGCATGCGTGAGAGAAAGAAACGGTGACTAATTACAAATAGGCTGTCTGTAACTTAGTATATGTTATCATTCTTGTAGGGACCGGGGGTAGCAAGGTCAAAGGCTATGTTCATTCTTAGTGTATTTTCAAGTTCAATTAAGCGTTATCCCCAACTTAAATATGCTGCGGTGCATGCTAAGAAGTTTAAAGTCTTTTAGAAATTTAACGTTTTATAAATCGAGTAAATGATGAAACAGCCAATCCTTAAAAATAAGCAAGTGTTATCTAAGTCCTTGGGAAAAAGAGTTCTATAATCTTTTTTGATCAACTGGTTGGAAAGATATTTTAGAAGAAGTGATCTTAATTAAGAATCATTTTGATTTGGAATAAGCATTTAAAAAGGAAAAACGGAGTCAAATTTTGAAAGAAGATCTTAAAATTTTATCAAAACACTTTAATGAAATGATCGTTTCTCAAGTAACGAAAGTTAATAGCTAGTGTCTTCTTTTGAAACTCAAGTTAATCTCAAGATTTTGCCCCGCCCCTAATTCAGTTACCACGTTATTTAGTGTTTTGCTTGGGTTTTTAGAGAAGTAGTTGTGACGTTCGTGAATCCTATAAGTACATAGTGAATATGCATGTTAAATGAGAAGTTAAAGAATTTTATATAGTTGAAAAGAAAGTATGCCATTCCTAACAACATAAATCTGAAAAAAAAAAAAAGTTTTTGACAAGTTTTGAGGTTGTAGGCCATCTAAGTATGGTCCCAATGATAAGTATCATGGGTGTTGCACATTGATCTTGGCCTTCTTGAAATCTAAAGATTTTGGTTCAAGAAAAATATAAGTTTAAAAACTAGAGAGAGAGAGAGAGAGAGAGAGAGAGAGAGAGGGAGGTAAAAGAAAAGACACTTTCGCTGGAAGATTGAGTCTTATAAAGCAGGTTTTGAGCCATGTTATACAGTTTAGGAGTTGTGTTTTTTACATTCATTCTGCTGTTGTCAACCAATTGAACTCCACTATGGCTGCGTTCCTCTAGGGTGAATCCTCAGATGTTAGACGTGTGCACTATGTTTCTTGGGCCAGGATTTGTAAGCCCATTCTTGAAGGGGAACTAGGGCTCAAGAGTATCGAAGAGGAAAACTTGGAGATAAGTTGGTAAAAACCATACCATTTGGGTAAGGGATAAGACTTAGACCCATTAAAACTAATTATTAAAGCATTTTTCTGCAATTTGACTTTATAGATATGGTCCTAAGAATCATGATTTGGTGAGAAAAATATATTAAATTACTTTTTTTTTTTTTACTTTAGTAATATGTTTTAGTAATCCAAAAATGAGCAGTTCTTGTAACACCAAAATTTGGATAGCAGGAAATACCGATTCTTTTACAAAAAATAACTTGAACTAAAGCTCAATTTATATTAAATTATTGTTTGTAAACGCATTAGGAGTTTTACGTAAATATTTGTTAACACATATTTCAGAGGTCTGGTCTCTCTCCCTAGGCTTTTTTTTTTTTTTTCCTAGCTGCTCCAAATTGAAAGATCTTTCCCTGGTGTTCCAGTGCTTTGTCGTTTGACAAGTTAGGAGAGAAAAATAAATAGCTCGTAGTGCTAGTTTATCATTACTGACACAGAACTGTCTCTTTGGCTGATTGGAAATTCATGTCAGTTACAGAAACATTTACAAATACGAACAAAAAAGTAAAATCTGTGCTTGGAATCTAGTGCAGATGAGAGAAGAGTCTAGGAAACTAATAAGGAAAAAGAATGGAAACTCTGTCATCCATAAAGATGCGTCCGTGGAGATTGTGGGAAGCCAACAGTTGAGGCAGCTAAAGAATGAGTACTGTGCCAAGACAGGAACAAAGCTAAAAGGAGATGTATATAGAGAATCATCAAGCTAACCTCCAATATCAGTAAAAATAATGAATGATCGTCTGAAAAAAAAGAAAGGGACCACTATCAATTTGTTCTTATTTCTTTGATTGGGATTTTAAGAAGAAAAGAAAATACGAGGCATCCAAAGATGGTAGGCTGAACCACACGCAAGTGGACAATGGTATGACAAAAATGAAAAGAAAAAAATTGACTTTGTCTTCATTTTAATACCATTCATTCTATTTAGCTTATATACCCTTGCATGAATGCACTTAGCCTATAATGTTTGTTTTTCTAATGGAAGAACGATTTTTTTTGTTATTGTTGGATTTTTCTTCCTGCATCACTCGTTTTAAACCCTCAACTGCAGCCTTCTGTTTATGAAATCAAGAAAGCCAACATGAAAGCAAATAGCTAGCCTTGCTCTGTTGGCTAGTGTCACTTGATCTTGCTCTGTTGCTATTGTTAGAAAGATCTTTCACACCTAGCCTGGCCTTGTAATTGGGATCTAGAGCTAGAATTTGTATTTGGATCTGGATATTGATCTAAGGATCTGTTTTGAATGTAGAGCTGGAATTCGGTTCTGAATGTGGGTCTATTGATCTGTTTTGGATTTGGAACAGCGATTTAGATCTTGATTTTGATCTAGTGTTCTGTTTTGGAAATGGAGCTAGGATTTGGATCCGGATTTAGATTTAAGGATTTGTCTTGGTTTTTGTATAAGTTTTTGGACTGGATCCAACATTAAATTGTAAAATAAGCATAAATTGAGGTTGAGGTTTGTCATGCAAAGTCCGAAATCCGAGCCAAATAAGTCTCAAATATAGTTGATAATCAAATAAAAGAAGAAACTAATTTGAATTGGGAGAAATTGAAGTGTTTGAGGATGAAAAATACTTGAAATTTGTTGTAAATTTATGATAAAATGCTTGTAAATTGATAGATATAGATTTTTGAAAAATTTGGGGTGATTACTAGAATGATAATCTGAATTTTTCTACTGCAGATGAGAGGAAGAGTGGTGCCTGAAATCCAAAGAAGTGCGTGGAAGCCAAGGGCCGGTGCATGAAATCATTGTAATGGTCGGCAATTTGATCCTTATCTTTAGTTCTTTAGCCTATCATTCATAAATTGATTTGATCAATTTGCAAAGTCATCTACACCACTGTCTTTAGCGCACACACACACACAAATGCATGACTTTATGTCAATCTTTAGATTATTACAAGGTTTGGATCTGGCTAGTGGGTTCAATTTGTACTTCACAACCGAGTCTAAATTTGACTCTAAAATCCACCCAAGGTCGAAATAAATTTGGATTCAAAGTCATATATCCGAGTTGTTTTTACGTAATAAAATCAGATACATTAAAGATTAAATTCCCGCCGGAACTGCCTTTTTAACTTTAGTTCGTACGAATACCCTTGGTCTATTGTAAAGAAAATGATGTTCTAGTCACTTTGTCTTTTTTACTGATGGATACTATAGAATAAATACATTTCACAACTGCATCTTTTTTGCTTAGTTTATACAAATACCCATGGTCTATCGATGCGAGACATTTCACAATTGTACATTTTGCTTTAGTTTATGCAAAGACCTTGAAGAGGCTAAGCCTCTACCTTTTTTCGTTTAACCCGATTCTCAGTGTAAAGCAGTATATGTGTCAACTAAATTGTCATGAATCCATCTTTTGCAGTCCCTAACAGTAGCAACCCAAAATAATTGAACTAATGCCGATCTTACCCTCTTCCAAAACGAGTCAGTAAAGATCAGTTATTTACTAATGTGGCAAACCCTCAGTAAAAGTTATGGAGTTAATTTAGCTGATAGTTTGGTATTGCCAGTAAAGGTTCGGAATTTAGGGCCCGTTTGATGGGCGGGTGAAATTTAATGCGGTAAGTTTACCAAGGTAAATTTTTCTAGAAAAATTTAGTGGATGAAATTTTACCCTCTTCTAAAACGAGGCCCTGTTTGATTGTCGGGTGAAATTTAACGTGGTAAATTTAACCCAGTTTGATGAACATGAAGAATTTAACGTGGTAAATTTAACCCTGTTTGATGCACAGGGAAAATTTAACCTGGAAAATGTTGTTTTTTTTTTCCTCCCCAATTGCACTTTGAAAGGAGTAGGAATGCTAACTTACAAAACAACAAAAGATCACCACTCAAATAAATGCCACAAAAGCTTGTGTTTCGAAGCCGAAACATCTAACGAGAAAGATCATCACCTCATCACCGATTCTTATATGTACAGATTACCCAAGCACACCACCAAACGAGAAAGATCATCATCTCATGGAACCACCACCAAGCCAAAACCAATAAACAAAAAATGGACTGCAGAACCCATATATTTCTTCATCAATCATCCCAAAACAAATCACCATACAGCCAGTTCATTAAAAGACACGACTATTCACACGATATATATAACAAAAAGCAAAAAGAAATATCTAGCAACACATTACAACAGAAAACACCTTCTTAACTTAATCTACAACTGCAAAAGTTATATATTTGTTCCCAAAAACATTAAACAAAAATTGTCCACAAAAGTAACATGAGTACGAATCCACAAAAGGGTGTACTTTCTACTAAGAAGAAAAAACAAAGTTCAATGAGTACATATCCAACAAAGAAAACATGTAATCACAAAACAAGTAATCCAACATTTCTGGCTGCACTTTCGTTCTTCAAACTGCGTGTCTTCTATAACTTGCTTTGCGATGACATCTTCAATGAGTGGAGACCTGCGTACTTGCACACCATACTTGTTCTGGAGATACTTATGCATGTGATTTTCTGCTACTTGTAATGAATCAAACGATCTGAAGATGGCACCCTTGTACCGATAGACTAATGGTTGGCACCGCTCCCAGCTGTCATATATGCCTCGCTCACGTCCTTCGAAAACCACATAGTACTTTTGGCGGAGCATCATCTTCATTGTCCTGTTGAAAAGAAAACAAATGTCAGACAATCAAACTGAAGAAGTAGTCAACATTTATAAACAAACTTACTATTCAATTGATAATCTGTAAACATTTGAGATGATATAGCTGCTCTCAAAGCATTGTTGCTTCCTCGCTGATGTGTTTGGCTTGCAATTTCAGGTTCGCTTAAGACGAAATTATCAATCGAAGGTGCATCTTCATCATCAAATTGCTCGGCATTTGGATTGTGTTCAATTATGAAGTTGTGCAGTACACATGTAGCAAGAACAATTTGAGCTTGTTTTTGGAAAGGATACTGAACTTGCATTTTCAATATTGGAAAACGACCTTTCAACATGCCGAAAGTTCTTTCTACTGTATTTCGGAGTGATGAATGCCTATGGTTGAATAATTCTTCTTCTGTTCTAGGTGAACGTGCTCCCCGAGTGTTAAACTCAGACATATGATAACGATGTCCTCGATAAGGTATAAGCAAACCAACAATGTTTGGTAAAATTTGCCTACAATTGAACACAATGTATTTATACATTGATACATGCTTCTTAATAAAAGACTGAACTGGTTGGTGGAACTACGTACCTTCTGGGACAACAAATGGGTCTGTTTCATGATCTAGTGCATTGTACAATACTCCTGAGTCTGTTGCACTTCCTTCTCATCCAGCCAAAACGTAGTGGAATCTAGTATCAAGGCCGACTACAGCCATGACGTTTTGAGAAACGAAACCTTTTCTATTACGAAACCTTGCTTGATCTGAAAAAGGGACCCAAGCCGGTATATGTGTGCCATCGATTGCTCCTAAACAATTCTATATGACAAGACAACTAGTTAGTCATGTTGTAGTTTGTCATGTTGTATATGTCATGTTGAGTTCAAGATGATGAAATCACCTCAAAATATGGAAAGAATCGTTTAGAATGTCGAATATGTGCTGGTATCATCTCATCATTGGGCCGACGAACGTAATCCTTACCCAGTATACATATCGCTCGTAGCACTAGGCTGACATATTTACTTATTGTTTGTCCGGAATGTTGAAACGTATTTTGAACAGCACGATTCCGTTCATTATGTCCAATTGTCAAAAGCAATATAGCTACTTGTTCTTCTACAGTAATGTCACGAGCATCCTCCAACAAATTTCTATTCCTTAGAATGTTACACAGTCTCATATATGTATGTCCTTCCATACGGAGTAAGTCCAAACAATTTTTAGGATGACCGCGAAGCATTAGTTGGACAAAAGATGTACCAGCATCTCGAAATGGATGAACAATCCTCCTAGATGATGGTTGGTCTTTCAACCAAAAGAAAATGAAGACAAAAACCATTCGAATGATGAAAAGCACTCGTTCATCGTCGTCATCGAACATGTCAAAATCAATCATTTCGACTAAACTGCATATACATGTAAGGTACTTGAATAACAAAATCAATTATTTCGACTAAACTGCATATACATGTAAGGTACTTGAATAACGAAATCAATCATTTCGACTAAACTGCAAATACATTGCAACAATTTCTCACTACATGGATGTTCATGGAATAAAAAGAAAAACACACAACAAATGTTATTGTGCCAAATGAAACATACAAATAATTAAACTAACAGACATGGAATCTTACCTACAAATCACCAAGTCTACGCGACAACCATGTCAGCCAGTCTTCAGGTGGAACGTTGAGAAAGATCATGGAATTGGTTCCCTCTCCTAACAGGTCTAGACTCATCAGTCTCGTATGACTATCTAGTAGCCCTGTGTCCACCATCTCTTGTAAAATTTCACAATATTTGACATATTGAAACCCTCTAGAAGTATGTGTGAGGGAGTCCACATTTTTAGCTATACCGTTCAACAAATTGTAATACATGTCATCATTGGTTGACTTGTTCCGTTTTGACCTACGTGTACTTGTATTGGTTGTCGGATTCTCAGTTGTAGGAGTTGTAGGTAGTGGCGACTGTGTAAATGACTGTTCACTATCAGGCTGCATGTACGAAGGTGATGTCTGAGATGCAGGTGTACATGAGAGTGGTTCAGTCTCAGCTTCAAGCACGTTGTTTAATGTGACTGCGTTTTGCCAAGTTGCATGAGATTCGCCATATACTTCGGCGAACTCATCATAGTATCTCCAGACTTTTGGACCTCTGTACTTTTTCCTATTTAGATATTTCTGAAAAAATTCATGTGTTCAAATCAGTTGTAGGAGTTGTAGGTAGTGGCGACTGTGTAAATGACTGTTCACTATCAGGCTGCATGTACGAAGGTGATGTCTGAGATGCAGGTGTACATGGGAGTGGTTCAGTCTCAACTTCAAGCACGTTGTTTAATGTGACTGCGTTTTGCCCAATTGCATGAGATTCGCCATATACCTCGGCGAACTCATCATAGTATCTCCAAACTTTTGGACCTCTGTACTTTTTCCTATTCGGATATTTCTGAAAAAATTCATGTGTTCAAATATTGCAGAAGCAAATACATGTGAGACAAAACCTAACAATATTAATTTTATAATTTACCTCAATGTAGTCGTTCCATACTTGGGGGTCGACCTCAATGCATTTGTTAATTGGGTCGTAGCCAAACCCACTTGTGTTCAACATTTCCTTCATCACTGTCAAGTTGGGTTTGGAATGCTTCAATTTGTTTTTTATTTTGTCTTTCGTGAATTCTGGACCGAATCTATCCATCATTGCTTTTTCAATAGCTGTGTATGCTTTGGGCTTCAAACCTCCACCAGATTTCATGCCAAGGATGCGTGACTGCTCCACAAGAAGCTGGACTAAGTAATCCATTTGTGGTTCAGTCCACGTAAGATTTTCTCTTGAAGGACCGCTGTCTTCCATGTTAACGTTTTGTATAATAATTCTTCACAGTAACAATAATATAAATCTAGCATGAAGAACAGTTGTACGAGAAACAACGACAAAGGAGCATCAAAAACCAAAAGAAAAAGCATGACATAAAGTTTCCACCATTGCCAATTAAAAGCATAAGTAGACCTTTCATACACAGAAAAGAAAGGAAATTCATCTCAAGCTATGCTAATTACGCAATTATGATCTTACAATCCATATGTGCAAAAAATGGGTTTCCAAGAACCAAAGCAAACTAATAACACATGATAAGTACAAAAGATGTCAGCAATAAACTGAATATTTGGGATTTTAATTTGTCGTTCCCTAGCAATGTTGCCAAAATTTGATGCAAGCTTTATGCAAAAAGAATAGCAACTATTTTTGCAATAGGAATCAAGTGAAAACCGCACTCTAAATCCAATAAAAGTTAAAACTTGATTCTTGCAATAGAGAGAATCTGTGTCAAATACAAAAAGAAAAAGATTAACCACTACAAGCTCCAAACAATGGCTCTATTTGTTGTAAAGACAAAGTGAAATATAAATGTTTTTGTGAGAACGATGAGCTAATGCTATATATTATGTTTCATCCATAGAAAAGATCATTACATGTTTTTCTTTTGTGAAAAACATATAAGAGAACAATAACTGAGAATAGAACAATTAGACACCGGAGGCGTGAACAACGTTATTTATGAACAAACTGCCTATTAATTCAGGCATCTTTCTCCATCTCATGCAGCCCATTTTGCTTCTGCAAGCCTCCGATATAAGTTGAAGAAAACCAACATCCTAGAAACAGGAAGAATCTACACGGTGATTGTTATGCACTACTTAAAAGTTAAAAGCACCCTTAGACATTCATGTTCCCTTCTATCATACACTTGGCCAAGACAATGACAATTGGTAAAGGAAAGAGAATAAAAATGGAAAAGGATACAACAGTTCTACTAGGAACTAATTCGAAAGAAATTCACTCTCCCGTAGATACAGAGAGCTAGGCCCTGTTCTTTTTTGCAGGTTTTAAGTTATAAGGCACTGTGGTACTCTTACTGTTGGTCTTTCACAAAAGAACTTGAGAAGGCAAGACAGGTCCCTGTACAGGCAAATGAGAAAAATAGATTCTTCTCTTATTGTCAGATAGGTCCCTGTACAGGCAACTTGCGTCGCTGAAATCTAAGCCCCGTTTCTATCTAAGGGCCCAAATGCCCTAAGGGATAACATAATGAAACTCAGAGAAAAGAACGGCGATACTGATAACGAGATAAGGTTAAGGCAACCATTTCTATGCCTCCACCAAAAGCTTGTTTTCAATACATGGAGCTCAATTCATATAACTCCTACAGGGGAATCTGTAGGCGATCATCTGCTTTAGCAAGATAAAATTCCCTCGAAAGAAACAAGGTTTTGTTTCGCAAATAACCATAAAAAGTAACTTAAAGAAACAAAAACACCCAGGAAGATGTGAAACATAACATATAGCATTAGCTCATCGTTCAAGAACGATAAGGATAACTACAATGCTTCTATTACTTAGCTGCTCGTTTACACAGACTGCCGCAAATAAGAACGATAAGAAATGTGAACACCCAACAAGAGAAACAAAACATGAAATTAAATAAAAAAAAACAAAAGAACCACATAAATCAAAGATACAAAAAGCGGAAATGGAGGAGTGAAGATTATGGCGTCTGAGGGAACTACCCAGCACAGAGAAAGGGGGGAAATGTGCGGAAGAAAGGGGGAAATGTGGGCAGCTAGCGACGGGGAGAGAGAGAGAGAGAGAGCGACAGAGAGATATACCGGCAGAAAAATGTCCGACGCCGGCCGCTTGAGGGTGTTGCGACAGTCGACGGTGAAACCCTGGCAGTGAGAAGGCACGAGGGAGGAAAAAAATGGGGGCGTTTGAGGGGGGAAAAAATGGGGGCATTTGAGGGTGCTACCCAGCACAGAGAAAGGGGGGAAATGTGCGGAAGAAAGGGGGGAAATGTGGGCAGCTAGCGACGGGGAGAGAGAGAGAGAGAGAGAGAGAGAGAGAGAGAGAGAGAGAGCGACAGAGAGATATACCGGCAGAAAAACCTCCGACGCCGGCCGCTTGAGGGTCTTGCGACGGTCGACGATGAGACCTGGCAGTGAGAAGGCACGAGGGAGGAGGAGTTGCGGAGGGAGGTCGAGCGTTGCGGAGGGACTTCGAGCGCTGCAGCAGAATAGCATGATGGGTATATTCCGAGCTTGGACTTTCGAGCGGGTGGAATTCCACCCGCTCCCTCTTCGGTTAAACGGGTGGAATTCCACCCCGTTTGATGGCTACTCAACCGGGCGGGTGAAATTTCACCCGCCCGTACAAATTTTTCCTCCCCCGCCCACTTTCACCCGCCCATCAAACGGGCCCTTATTGACAGGAGAAGTGGACATGTACCAACGGTTGACATATCTGCCAGTGAATGCTTCAACGATACCATCTACAGTAACAGATTGCATGCACAGTTGATAATACTTATACTGACGGTTTTGTAACTTTTATTGACATTTTCTGGCCGTTAATAAATCTCATGTTTTTTGCAGTGCGATTCTTTTTTTTTTTTTGGTTTGGCTCCTAGCTGGTCATTTTCACCTGCACCAAATTTGTCTCCATGCCTTATTGGTGTATCAAGATGGCAACATGGATACCGGGACACACCAGGGTGTTTACTTTCACTTGATTTTTTCCAAGTAATTTTCTGGCCTCCAAAACTAAAGCACAACACAGATAGCCACATTGATTATGGTATCATCATTTAATTGCTATTTGACATTTTCATTCTTATTTCTTATGCAATATCTATTTAGTAGCTTCATGACAAGTTGTATCTAGGCATTTTTCCTTTCGAAGAAATTAAAAAAAAGCTACTCAATGTTAAGATTGCTTAAGTTTTAAAATGTACTTTTAACGCTCAGTAGGTTAAGTACTTGATATGTAACTGCATTTTTATCTGAAAAGCGCTTTCTTAAAGATTCTTTTTATGGTGTCTCAATTATCTTTCAACCTAAACAACCTTAATTTACTTAAAAATCTGGAATTTTTTGGAATAATTTTTTGCATTTCTTTCATAAATTTCTGTTTCTGTATTTCTTTACTCCTATCAATGGCTTTGGTGATTGCAATCGGATTTGATGTTCTTTTTCCTGGTTGCAATTGATTTTTACTCCAATCTCCTGAGTTTGTGTTGATTGATGATTACAATTGGAAGAAAACAGATCTGACAGGGAAAGAGCCGATGGATGAACAAGATATGAGTCGAGTTCGAGTAAACAGAGCTGATAGGGATAGAGCCGATGGATAAACAAGATATGAGTCGAGTTCGAGTGAGCTTGACTCGGCTCGTGTACATCCCTAGTAATGGAAAGGTATGAGGTAAATCAAATGGCTGAGCGAGACTGTTGACTCGTGAATATTAACATACATGTCTTGTTATGTGGGGCAAGCAAAATTAAAGATGAGTGGAGTGATCGCCACTAATACAGTAGGAGGTTCAGTCTTTCTGGTTTTAAAAAAGAAGCATATTTAATTAAAGATGAGTGGAGCGGTTGCCATTAATACAATACGAGGTTATCAGTCCTTAAACTCAAAATCAATGATCGCCAAGATCCTATGGAATATGCCAGGCATCTAAAGATCTTTTTGTAAACATGCTATTGCAAAGTTAGACAGAATGTTCGTTGAACACAAATTTCTCCACAGCAGTGTCGAGCCAATGGTTTTTTTTATTTAGTATCCGCTAATGTCAGTTCAAAAAGCAGCTTCCTTGTGCATCCCTGAATTATTTCTGCAAGAGAGAGAGAGAGAGAGAGAGAGAGAGAGAGAGAGAGAGAGAGAGAGAGAGAGTACCTGCAAGCTGGAAGGAAGAGTTGCCGCAAGACCTCTCACGCAGCACAAGAGCAAGGGGGAAGACTAATTCAGTTCAAAAAAGGCTGCAGTTTGAACTGAACGAGCCCTTTTCTTGTCACCCACGATCAAGATGTCAGCACCAAGCTTGTCCACCGTTTCACAAATCACGTCCCTTGCACCTCCACTCGCCACTATGCACTCGATTTTGACCTGACCATTTTTGTCAATCAAAGCAGAAATTCAACAACTATTTTCACCATGAGCAGCCTTTTAATTTACTTTCTTATAGCATCCGGACCTATGTGATATTGTTGATTGCGTGATTGAAAAAACCTAATGATGCGAAAATTGAAGCCATTGACTGGTAGAACACATAAGAGTAGGAACAGAATGTTTCTAGTACAGGCATAAGATTAGCGCTTCACGATCCACGCAAAACAAGTTGTAGACCACAATCACAATGGACCCTTGGAAGTAGACCGGTTTTGGAAGTGGTTGTATGCCATGTAGTTGCCGGATGGATAAAATTTAAAATAAATCGTTATTAAAGTCACTATAAACGGTCACTGCATCATAAATAATGGGTAATACATATCTGATAATTATTTTTTAACAATAAATTCTTAAATTTTAACATTTCGCACACGGCAGCATTGAACTTGGAGTGAAATATCAACTAGAATATCTACATTTACTGTTTGCAATTCAGATGAGTAGTCTCCATGGGATTGAATTGGCAACAAGATTTTCATCGGTTTGCTGGTTCAACTGACTATGCTTCACTCAATCAAACTAACTTTTTGGTAAAGAAAAAATCCAAAAAAAGAGATCCATTTAAAGTACATTGATGGTGCTACGTGAAAGAAAGTTTAAATTTGGTATCCCATGAATGAGAACATATGAAAAATAAAAGGATTCGACCAACTAAAGCACCTGAAACTTTGGTTGCAAATGTATCTGAGTCAGTCCGATTCAAAAAAAGCCCAGAATCAAACCTAGTGCACTCGACATGGACAAAGGCACTAAACCAGATCAGGATTATTTTCAACTTCACCTGAATGTCAAGCTAACACATACCATCCAGATGTTTTAAGGTTAAGGAGGCATATAAAAATTGAAGCGTTATTTAATGAATAAATCTTGCTTTGGGTCGGTGAGGCTCTCATAATTTTGTAAGGATCGACTTGAAGTTACCGTATTATCTGTTGAAAATGTGACCTCTAAGGATAAATCCATCAACTAAAAGTTTTAGAAACAGAAGTATATATGAAGAGAACATCTGCTGTGCAACCAAATCCAACAGCGTCGCATATGCTCCTCCCTCCCACGCTTCACCCCTCTCAGCATATGCAGTACTCGTGTGCTTAACAAGGAAAAAGAAAGAGAAAGATTTGCAAATGCATAGCATAACGACTGCCGCTGAACTCTAAACAGTTTCATTTGCCATGGTGACTCTAGAAACTAGAGCCATCATGATGGATGATTAACAAAAAAGAAGATAGGTATTTTGGTAATATACTATTAGTTCATACATCTTTCTTCTTATTTTTCTCTCAATCATCCATCTACATGCAAGCTGCTAGGAGATTGACCTCCCTATCTTAAAGAAGAAGGGGGAAAAAATACAATAAAAGGTTAACATGACTAAGGTTGAAACGATTTTGTTTATTTTTTTAATTACTTGTAATAAGGCAGGCTATGTTTATCAAGAAAAAAAATCACATTTAAGTACCTGATAATTAAATTCTAATGTAAGATGATACCCAAAAGAAATCATCCAGTTCTTCAAAGAACTGTAATGATGCAATTCAAAAAACAAGGGGTGCACAATATCTGAGAACATGAATACCTCTGGTGTCGATGATTACGACGCCCTTAGAAACTACTGGATGTGCAACTCATGGATTGCCACTATAAAAAAGAAGAAGAAAGGATAACCCGCTTTGGAGGTAATCATCCGGTTGGATAGCCAAGAGAGAGAGAAGGGTCCTTTACTCTAAGTAGGACTGCCTGAAGAAAAGTTGGGAGAAGTCTTTATTTGCAGTAATCTCTAGGCAATAATCTCTAGGCATATCTTTGATTTTTATTACAACTGTGCGTCATCAAATTTTTTTGTTGATAGCGATGTAATTATTATATTTGTTGGTTTCTTTATTTTTATAGATATCAATTCCTTATAGGTTGCAAAACTATTGTCAAGAATAATAACATTTCTATTGTTGAGCAAAAATGTTAGTTGCTTTGAGTAACATCAATATTGTTAGATTTGACATTTATACTCTTAGTTTACAATAAGGTCAAGTAACTTGATTTTTTTTGCAAAATCAGGTGGATGACCACTCTTATTGATAACAATGTTATTATTATTTTTAGTACATCTTTGCTTTTATAGATGTTTTTATCTTATAAGTCGCCACATTGT
Source organism: Nymphaea colorata (assembly GCF_008831285.2). Taxonomy (NCBI): domain Eukaryota; kingdom Viridiplantae; phylum Streptophyta; class Magnoliopsida; order Nymphaeales; family Nymphaeaceae; genus Nymphaea; species Nymphaea colorata. The sequence goes on along the minus strand of NC_045138.2, from coordinate 4,734,331 downwards.
CTTTAACAATAATAATGTTTCTTTTATTGAAAATATTTTTTTTTATAACGTTAAATCATTTGCATAACACTCTCCATTTTCATCTCCAAGACATACTTGAAAAATTCAAGAGATCATATTTGAAATTTTAAATTTCAAACATAGATATTTGATTACTAACAATGATTTAAAATTATTTATATAAAAAATTTGAGAATTGCATCATATATTCATAATTGTTGATTTAAATCAGTGGGAGAAGGATCAATTTATGGAATAGAAATTCACACACGGCATAAACCTCTATTTTAAGCGAAACAACACATATAGAATTCACAGACATATAAAGGTTTTCTTTCAAACGAGCAATAAAAAAACAAGACACCACTGAATGCACATCAAACGTCCGGCTAGTTTGAGTAAAGAACCTATTATTCTACTTTGGGTCAGCAATGCATATTACCAATACAATGTAAGGAACCCATTAAAGGTTCAATTTGCTTAAACAATTACAAAAAGTTCAATGAAAAATAAAGCAGCCAACAGTCCACTGCCCCAACCAAACCCAAAATCTGTCCAAGTGTACAGGGGATGCTAACCTCCACACATGCATGGTTCGATATTTTTTACATATCTAGCACCTAGTTCCTTTGGTTCATGTCTTTCATCTTCAAACACTAAGAGTGTGTTTGACAATTAACCTCATATTTCAATTCCAAAGCTGATCTGGCTAAGATCCCTTTTACGTGGGATGCACAGTGGAAACAAACACTGGATTTTACTACTATGTGAAAAAAGAGGGTTTGTTTCCCAGGCACTTATGGCAAAAACATCGGATTAGAGGTTGAATGGGATGAGATCTGTCCTTAAATTCATGAATCTGAGATTCTAGTGATCTCAAATGCAAGATTACCAAACGTTCCATAAGGGCCCATTTGATGGGCTGAAAATTTCCTGTATCTACTAGGGAAATATATTTTAATTTTTTTTAAATATTTCTGGTTTATCAAATGCAGAAATATATTTTTAACTGTTGAAGGCGTTTCCGGAAAAAAAATTTCTGGGAACATCTCATTTGTTTGACGAAAGTCTTTGTTCCTCTCTGGAAATCCTCCATCTCTAATTTTCTAGTTCTCTTATGCAGTCTGACGAAGCAGAACGGGAAGGATGGCAAGAAGAGGAGGCACAAATCATCCTGTCGATCTTCCAGAGATGATGATAAGTTTATTTTGTATTTTTATTAAACTCCCAACTTCTCTCGCTCCGTCTCTCTCTAAGTCCTCACCATTGATTCCCCAAAGAAGCTTCTTTGCCGACTTCTTTCATTTTCCACTATGTCATCTTTGTGAGAAGATTCCATCCCCTCTAAACGCGGTAATCCTATCCATTGTTCCTGCTAGCATGAACTATACTCTGTTTCTGCTGCGGACCTGTTTGATCTTGATTCTTAGAATAGCATTGCAATGTGAACATTCAGTGCTGTTGTATCCATTTACTCCAATCAATCATATGCATATGTACTCATCACTGATGTGGAATCTCTATTCCATGACAATGCCACATTTTAGACATCTCTGTGTCCCTCTCTACAGGTTATGTGTTGGTTGCAACAATGAAATAGGTCATCACCGCTTCTTGAATTGCATGGGAGCACTTTGGCATCCAGAATGTTTTCGCTGTTATTATTGCAACACTCTAATGCTGCACATGTTTTATACTACCTCTCTTTATATCTGTTTGCATTCCAAAATTTCATTGGTTTTGGAGTACTTCACAAAAAAATGAGGTTTTGTTTTGAAATATGAAAGAAAGGGACTCGTCCATTGGTACGAGGATCGACTGTTTCTGGTGCCTTTACTGGGGGTAATCAACCCAAGGGCTATGTTTATCATTGATTCTATATGCGATGTAGAAAAATATTGAAAGTTCGTTGTTTCAAACTTTTGAAAAGATTCTTGAATAGTTGCTTGAGAATGTGAAATATTTTGGGAAACTAGAAGGAAATCCTTATGAATATCATTTGGAAAGCTTGAAAAATCATTTTAAAATCATTTTAGTGTTCTCTTAAGACTTTGAATAGGTTTGAGATTTTGCTCTGATTCGGTTACCACCTAGTTAGAATTTCATCTCATCTTGCTTAAGCTCTTTTAGAGATGTGATTGTGCTCATTTGTGATATTAAGTGAATGTGAATGCATGAATACGTTGATCTTACATGATTAAAAGATAATAAGGCATTCCTACCATGACATTCATCTAAATGTATTCATACCATAACATACATCTAAGATTCTTGTTTTCATAATTATTGCATATAAGAATGAAAAGTTTTTGAAAAGGGATTGGGGTTGTAGATCATCAAGCATGATTTCAATATTGAGTCATTACTTGGTTTGTGGTCTTAGTGAAGTCGGTAAATAAAAACATCATGAAAGGAAAATGTTAAAAAAGAATACAATAGATAAAACATTATCATAAAAAGAAACAGATAGAGATTGAGAAAGACATGCATATACGTGTACATATTATGACACATACACATATATGAAAGTTTAAGAGAAAAATAGGCATTTGAAGAGAAAGAGAGGTTTGAGAGGGAAAGAAAAATATACATACACATATATTGATATGTATAAAAAATATTGTATGGAAAGATATTTGTCTTGAAAAAAGGAATACAATATTCAAAAGAGAGGAAATAAAGCACATGTACATATGCATTCATGCACATGCAAAAATTTGTAAAATGGAAAGTGAAAGCATAGAGAGAAAGAAAGATGAGGGAGATCATCATGGACGCATATATGTATGTAACATGTATATACAAACGTGCATTCACAAGATTAGAAATGAAGAAATAACTTAAAATTACCAACTTCGAGTTTGATGTGGGCCGGAGGGGAGCTTAGACTCATGCAAGAGTCTAAGCTATGTCTCTAAGGCCGCATTATAAGGTTTCCTTTGAAAATGTTTTGGAAAATATGATTTATATAAACATCGAATGTTATTATTTGGTTTGTCACAAGGGATATATTTCTTCCACCGTTGGGTATGAAAGAAAAACAAGCAATATAACAAGACACTCGTTAGGATTCCTAATTGGGTGATTAGGAAAGAAACTAGCGCAATTTTGCAATCAAAGTAGCCATTGTAATTGAATAGAACCAATCAAACAAACTAGAATTCACAGTTGTGCACAAGGTTCATTTCAAATTCACTTGGCAAATCGTAAAACATAACCGAAACAAATCATTTCCCAGGAACCAAATCAACCCTGGTGAACCTAGCATTGTGAATAAAAACTTCATACACTTTCCTGGGGAATTGACTTCATAGACCAAATTAAATCACCCCAGTATCAGAGTCAATTGCAAACTGAAACAACTGGATAACCTAGTTCCCAATTTGTATGGTCATGCTACTGTACTAAATTTCTGATTTCAAACTTGATGGACAATTCAGGGAAATTGAAAGGGAAAAAGAGTCACAGTTGTGTGAACGCCGCGAAGGTAACAAGATATCTGACAGGGTCTTCTAAGATGCCCCAGAAACTTTTCTCGTAAGGGACCTCTTTGACCTTCATAGACAACAATGAAGCACACCCACGAAAGGAATAGTGGTGGAGTCTCTGCAGTATCCTTGGCATGATGAACCAAACAATCGCCATGGCAATCCCCGTGCCACCGACTGGTACCGCCACATCACTGAGAAATGGGGACGAATCGATCAACTGCTGACTATGAGACACGAGAGAGCAAGGGAGGAGTGGAAGGAGAGAGCGAGAGAGGAGAGGAAAGAGAGAGCGAGAGAGGAGACGAGAGTGGAGAGGAACGAGAGACCAAGAGAGGAGAGGGGAAAAGGCGATGGAGGGGAAAGAGGAAGAAAACGAGGCAAAAAGTCTGAGCTTTGAGGTCGGACTTTTTTGCGGGTCAATTTTACCCTCGTCGTACACATTTTGCCTGGTGAAGTTTTGTGGTGGTTGATGCACACACCACTCACAAGGTAAATTTCCCCTCATCGTACATTTTTCACCGGATGCACAGGATTTTTCATGTGCATCAAATGGGGCCTTACAGAAAAATTAGGTCCTGCTCAATGATAAGGATATAGAAAAACATGAATATATTTTTTTCCACATTTAAAGCTATCGATCTCTAAAAATTATTTTTTTCAAATTTAAAATAATGTTAAAAAATTAAGCATAAGAAAGAACCCATGAATTTCTAGCTAAGTACCATAAAAAATATTTAATTTGATTATTTTCTATTAAATAAAAAATTAAGTTAAGTACAATATTTTCTTCTTTTAAGAAATAAACATGTACCACTGTTGAATCAGGTCATGTAATCAAATATTTTTACTTAGATAATAAGTTCAAGTGTTAAGAGCATTCTTGTAAATTAATTTAAATGATTTCTTTTCCTTTCTTTTATATCCAAACAAGCTTTTACAATAATATTTTTCTTTTTCTTCTCCTTTTCTTTTCTTTCCCTACCAATTTTGTTTCAATTGATTTTTCTTTCTTGTCCCTTCCATCCATTAATCATTTCCTTAAGTTTCCATCCATTCAAACATGGTGAAAAAGAGAAGGCCAAAAAACCCATTGGGTGGCACCACCCTTGAGACCTTAACCACTCTATTTGATTAGCTATCTTAGGCTTTGTTTGGACCTTCATTTCTATCCTTATATTTAGCGGTCATAGTTATAGGCAAATAATCCAGTCATTAAATATAGGAAACAACAAAATCATTTCAACCCAGTCTTTGGTGCTACAATTGCAAGCCTTGCAAACATGGTTATATGTGGCATACTGTGATACTGGTACACAAATTTTCGCCCACCGGTATTTCATGTTTTGTGACATTTTTTTGTAATAACAAACTGATTGTTTCCATTTTTTTATTTTCGTTATTTGTTGTTTTATTTTTTTAAAATAAAACAACAAACTACCACCTGACGGTGCACTAGGAAGCCCTTTATATCCATAGGACCACCAAGGAAATTAGGGGTGTAAAGTTCTCAGCTACAACGCTTCTTCGTCTTCTTTTAGCAACACCTGATTAATTAAATTTCTCTTTTCGATCGCTTGGCTAAGTTGGTGCCTGCATTAGAACCTGTGCTGCAAGTGTGATAATACATTGCTCTTCCACCGAGCTTGTCACCCGAGCCATTCGAACCAGCAACCAACCATTGGCCCATTTCCTGTGGTGCTGACACCCATGCCACTCGAATCAGCAACTAGCCCATTGGCCTACAAAAGCGTGTGAAACCCGATTAACCAAATCTCAAATTGATTGCCAACCCACAACAAGCAAGCCGAGCTCGAGCTGGACCTGCTCAAACTCGACTCGACTCATATACAGCTCGACTTGAGTGTGGCTTGCTTAACTGAATTCAAGATTGAGCTCAACTTGTTTAAGCTCGTGTTTCTTAATATATATTTTATGCTTAAAATTTTCACATTTTTATTTAAGCCATTTTATGTTTTTGAAATTACATAAATAAGTATTAGTGTTAAAAAAGTTTAATCGAGTCGAGTTCATCCGACTCGAACTCGACTCATTGCCAAACTTGAGTAATCATTTAATCTCGAACTGGACTCATTTAACATAAGAGTCGGAAATGTTTCAAACAGATGTACACTCCCCCCAAAGAGCCGCGATCTAGTAAAGGAAAAATGAGCCAGCGCAGGTTTGGACCTGCGTGAATCAGCCATGAACGAAGAAAGGCATGAGAGAAAAGCATCTCCTGCCTGCCTCGCTCATTTTGAGGAACTGTCTCCATGATAATCTTATACTTAACAATGCCCTTATTTGTATGTATGGTAGGTTTAGTAATGTCAGCTATGCATTTCATTTGTTTTATGGTATGGAAAAATGGGATGTAGTGTCCTGGAATGCCATTATGTATGCCTGTGTTAGATCAGGAAAACCTGAGCAAGCGTTAACCCATTATCAGAGGATGGGAGCCATTGGGTTCATCCATGACCACTTTAGTATTTCTACCATGGTTGTTGCATGTGCAAATTTACTAGATACAACAGCGGGAAATGAGATTTTTGGGGTCTGCATAAAGACAGGTTTTCTCTCCAAATCTGTTGTATGTAGCTCGATTATTGACATGTTTGTCAAATTCAATAGATTGGAGGATTCTATTCAATTCTTTGAGGAAATGCCTCAGAGATATAGCTATTTTTAATTCCATCATTTCAAGTTTTGCAAGGCTTGGCTTTGTGGAGGATGCATTGTCATTTTTTTACATATGTCATGAGGGAGAATAACAAGCCAACAGAATTTACCAACTTAGTGTTTTGGGCTAAAATGAAATGCTTAAAATATGGTTAGTTGAATCCTTTTTACCAACTTAGTAACAAGCCAACCTAGTTTACACAGTCACCATCAAGTCGGTCATCTAGTTTTTTGGACCGTGATTCATGCCCACTTAACTGGCTAGGTAGGTCTTTGGGTCTTATGTGCATTTCCTTTGTTTTTTAAGATAATTGGCTTTGCCCACCATGTGGTTTGACCTCTTCCAGCTCAGCGGCTGATGGGTGACTGGGAAGTTGTAAATTTTTTTTGTCTGTTCTCTTTCTGTTTCAAGTCCAAGCATTTCCTTGCCCCTCATTTCACGAAGCAGATGGACCTTTTCTTTGTTTCTTTGTTTTACGTTGTTGGTAATTAAAAGCATGAAAAAAAACAATGTTTTTGAACCTTCACTAAACCTGGTTTATCTGAAACCTTGATTTTTTTACCAGATTTTTGTTCATCACTAACAAAAGATTCAAAACAAGGAACTCATGGTCGAAAAGGTGCTTATGGTAGATAATACCATGGCAGCGATCTTACTTTACTGTTAACTTTTTGCTGTTTAGGTTGCCAAGTGCTGACATGGTCTTGGATAACTCCTTATAAGTTTAACAGTAACTGAAGAACTGGTAAAGTGGAGAGCGTTTCCTGAGTATTGTTTTGCCATCTGATGTCATTAGCCTTTTTTGTTTTTTGTTTTGCAGTAAAAGACGTTCATTTGTAAAAATATACATAATCACAAGGATTAACTAACCAAGCATTGTGCTTAATTGTGAGCAGAGTCTAGTTGACTTGAAAGCAAATAAGTATCTATATAAATAAAAGCCCTGCTAATTCCATGTTGATACAGGGACATATTGCCAAACTTTGGCTGCAACTCCAACCCGTTTGCACTCTGACTACTAACTTGTGTAAACCCACTCTCAGTTAAGATTCAAATTCTCTCTTAAACTTGGGCACTTGGACCTAAAAATAGATGTTATGATACAGCAGCCGAGCTAGAAAGCAGAAAAGCACATATGTGTAAATCCTTACAGTTTATATAAAGTGTTTCACGAGTACCATATTTCTCTGATGAATAGTGGAGGGTGCGGACCCATTGAATCAACTTTCTTTTCGTGATAATAGGAGGGAAGGTGCTGTGATGTTAAAGGTTAGCTTCTCTAACGAATGCTACTGTTGCATTAAAGAAGGCCCATTGTCTAACGCACCTCTCGGCATGCGTGAGAGAAACGGTGACTACTTATAAATAGGCTCTGTATGCTGGTATATGTTATCATTCTTGTAGTGATCGGGGGTAACAAAGTCAAAGGTTATGTTCATTCTTGGTGTATTTCCACGTCCAATTAAGCATTATCCTCTACTTAAATGTGTTGCGGTGCATGGTAAGAAGTTTAATGTTTTTTAGAAATTTAACTTTTTATAATTTGAAGAAATGATGAAACAGCCAATCCTTAAAGTAGAAACTGTTTTGTAAGTCCTTGGGAAAAAGAGTTCCATAATCTTTTTGATAAATTGGTCGGAAAGATATTTTAGAAGAAGTAATCATAATTAAGAATCATTTTCATTTGGTATAAGCATTTAAAAGTGAAAAACAAAGTCAATTTTTGAAACAAGATCTTAATAACATTTTATCAAAACACTTTAATTTGGTTTAGTGGCTAGTGTATTCTTTTGAAACTCAAGTAATCTCAATATTTTGCCCCTAATTCAGTTACCACCTTATTTTTAATGTTTTGCTTCGGTTTTTAGAGAAGTAGTTTTGGCATTCATGAATACTATAAGTACATAGTGAATATGCATGTTAAATGAAAAGAAAAAGAATTTTATATAGTTGAAAGGAAAGGATGCCATTCTAACAACATAAATCGAAAAAAACAAAAAAGTTTTTGAAAAGTTTTGAGGTTGTAGGCCGTGCAAGTATGGTCTCAATGATAAGCATAATGGGCGTTGCAGTATCTTGGCCTTCTTGAAATCTAAAAAATTTGGTTCAAGACAAAGACGAGTTTAAAATCTAGAGAGAGTGAGCAAGAGGTAAAGAAAAGACAGAGAGAAGAGATTTAAAAGAAAGAGAGAGAGAGAGAGAGAGAGAGAGAGAGAGAGAGAGAGAGAGAGAGAGAGAGGTTAAAGAGAGATTAAGAGAGGTAAAAGAAAAGGGAGATAGAAAGAGAGCTTTTAGAAAGAGAGAGAGAGAGAGAGAGAGAGAGAGAGATAGATGGATAGAGAGAAAGAGATTAAAACAGAGATTTTGAGTTGGAAATTCTCTTTCCTCAATAGAAACTAAGAATAACAAGTTTGAAAAATAATTTAAATATTATGACTTCTTCACATTTGATGTAAGCTAGAGAGGAATTTAGGCTCATAAAAAAAAAATGTTTAGGCTAAGTCTCCAAAATCTTTTGTAGTTGCTTGAAACTCTTTTGAAACTGATTTAAAGTCGAACTTGTCATTCTTAGTTTCTATTGAGGAAAGAGAATTTCGAACTCAAAATCTCTCATTTAATCTCTCTCTCTCTCTTCTTCTTTCTTTCTCCTTTTAAAATTTCTCTCACCCTCTATTTTTAAAAGCTCTCTTTCTATCCCGCTTTCCTTTTTAACCTCTCTTAATCTCTCTTTAACCTCTCTTAATCTCTCTTTAACCTCTCTCTCTCTTTAATCCCTCTCTCTTTTTTTAAAATCTCATCTCTCTATCTTTTCTTTTACCCCCCCCTCTCTCTCTCTCCCTAGTTTTTATACTTGTACTTTTCTTGAACCAAAATCTTTAGATTTCAAGAAGGCCACGACCAAAGCGCAACACCTCTGATGCTTATCAAAACTTTTCAAAAACCTTTTTTTTCGATTTATGTTGTTAAGAATGCATGAATATATATATATATATATATATGCAATAGTAGGAGGTTCACTTTGTCTAAAACACTTTCATAACATGAATTTAAGAGGTCTAGTTCTTTAGAGTCACCTATCTTTGTAATCGACACCATCTAATTCATCATGACAAAAGGTTAGGAGAAATCAACGAGAAAAATGTGATGACATTTTTGTGAAAATTAACTATTCGGTAAATCTGTAACTCAGGTCGATACACATATTTTATCCACCCATCACTAAGTCATTGAATTCTCATTAGCCACTCACGGCCATTTCTTGTAGTGAAAACTTTATGAAAAATTTAATTTAATCTAGAAAATGACTACATTGAGCTACAATGTTGTTAGCAGTCTTTATGTTTGTGATTTGTGTTGTATTAGGACATTAAATAGCATAGGACAATTTTTTCTTTGAAGTTCTTGCGATGTCCATGTTGAATGAGTAAAAGCCGTAAATTAGCAAGGGGAGATAAAGTTTGGATGGTTACGTGCTTTAAAGCAAGTATTTAGAGAATCGTTGGCTTGTTAAGATTTTAAAACATGTATTTAGAGAAATTGACTTCTGAAATGCAAGTAGATAAAGTTTGTACAGTTATGTGCTTTACCTTTTCCAGTGCCCTTTCATAATAATGCTGCAAACCTTGAAGACCTGAGACAGGTACATCATTTTTGCCCAGATACACGTGTTAGTATGGCTTCCTTTTAAAACATTTCAAATTATATTTTCAAACTTAATTTTTTTCGAATTTTGATTTTTTCTTTCTTTTGTATTTCCTTTTCATTAAGATTCTATATTTTCCTCCTATTTTCTTTTAATTTTGAGAATTTTTGTAGATTATAAGACTATTAATGTTTTTTTTTTTCATTTGATCAATTTTTAGAATATAAAATTTGTTGTACCCGCGCACCCATATGTTTCAAAATTGCTGTGTCCGAACCCGTATTCTGGTACCCGAACTTGTACCATACCTGCACCCATTTGGCATAGTTGATTGTTCCAGAAGAGCAGTTCTGGCGGCGAATTAGCAATCTCAAAATGCTTTTGTAGCTTATTGGCAGCGACATTGAGAAGGAGCAAATGGTATACCATGCAAGAGTTACGAATCTCCAATCTGCAACTGATTTTCACATAAAATACACCAACGGATTATTCATTCATGACATGCACCGATGCTGCATTTCCACTTTCAGTTGGAAGACAAATCGTTCATACAATTGGATGATTAAACATGTTTCATACATACATATATATATATACTGACATCAACCTCAGGTTTTCATACATCTTTAACAAGGTGATTAATTATAACCACTAACAATTTCCATTCATATTTACAATATTATTAATAGTCAGGTGACTCATGGCATTAATCATTCTCTCGTAATTGCTGATTGCTCCTTGTATGTTTGGCTTCATCATCATGTTCAAGATCACACATCGCTGACAAGCTCGGGCTCCTTGCAGTAAGACATCTTATTGTTATACGTTATCATGCTCGGTGCCTTAACACAAGTGTCGACAAAGTCTCAACATATCTAACAGATAGAATTCTAGCCATCAGCCATTTATTTGGGTGAAACGAACAAGAAATAACAGAGCACTCTGCAAAATGTGATGGACTATATGATCAATTTGATAAAAACTATTTTGATAAGCATGCTTTCAATCAAGTTGTTTTTAGATTTTTCTGTTATCAAAATGTTGATGCTATGAGACTCATTCATTTTTACCACTATTAAAACCCAAAAAATGATCAATTTAATAAATATTTTGATTTTACTTGTCATTAAGATGACATTGGTTAAATTAACAAAAACACTTTAATTATAAAAAATTTAAGGTATCTGGCTTTTTGATACATATATATATTAATTAAATGCTGTCCTGAGGCGTCTGATCGCACATGTTGTTCATTCTAGACACCAAAATCGAGGAAATCAGATCCCTCCAGTGGCTCTCTTCTCTCGGGAGATATAAGGCGCTTACCAATGCATCCTGCTGTGCAAGCATAGCTCGCATCGTGGGAGCCTGGGACCTTGCTCATCATGCGGTTAAGTAATTTCCACTCATCAATTTTGGATCCCTTTTTCTTGTTCTCAAGGTGAGCCGCCCCACCCATCACGGCCACAGAGCCGGCTTGTTTCGGTATTTCAGGCACTGGTCTTCTCGAGCCGAATGTGGTCAGCTGGTGGAGAAGGTTTGGCGCAACCCTCTGTTTGGGTGCCTGGGGATTCGTTTGGTGCAAACATCTTGAAATCGTCAAGGCTGAACTCTCTCACTAGCAGAATGCGCTCAACACTCATGGCCTATGTGACACGGACACTTCAAAATAAGCCGAGTACCCGTGTCGGCGTGTCAATATGGCGATCCGGGCACCCGGACACGGCAGGTGTTTATAATTCCAAATTCTGTTTACAACTTAGACCAACATGAGATTCTTTGCTTATATGTTTTTGGCATCTTTTATGATTTTTAATGTTCTTTTTTATCATTTTTTAGAATATAATATTTGCCGTGTCCGCTCTCACAATTGTGAAAATTACCATGTACCGTGTCCGCACCCGTTTCCCCGCAACCGTATCACACCGAATGGCACTGGCACTAGGATTGCAAGTCTTAAAGCTGGCTGCCCTTGATGTGGCCCAGTCCAAGGTGGAACATGGCTCGTCGGGAGCGAACAGTTGACTGATTACTCTTAGGAAAGAGCTCCAGCCGACCTTCCTGGAAGAGGAAAGCTCTTGGAGGCAGAACGCCAGAATAAATTGGATGTGAGAGAATGACCACAACACCGCTTTTCTCCGCGTGATAATCAGAGGATGGCACGCCAAGAACTCCATTGTTAGACTGCAGGGAACTCAGGGTTATTTCCAGGACCCTCTAGTGATCAGAGGTTGGAGCATCATTCTCCGTTCCACCACGTATTTAGACCTTCCTCTATTCACGGGTAGCCTAAGCTTTGATTTATGCTCACCGCCGCTGGACAAAGGTAACAAAGAAATTGTCCCATTGGATGATCGAGAAACTCTCTCTCGCTGGAAGATTTGAGTCTTATAAAGAACGTTTTGAGCCATGTTATACAGTTTTGGAGTTGTGTTCTTTTACATTCATGCTGCTCTTGTCAACTAATTGAACTCCACTATGGCTGCGTTCCTCTAGGATGAATCCTCAGATGCCAGACTTGTGCACCATGTCTCCTGGGCCAGGATTTGTAAGCCCATTCTTGAAGGGGGAGTAGGGCTCAAGAGTATCAAGAAGAGAACTTGGTAAAAACCATACCATTTGGGGTAAGGGATAAAACTTAGACCCATTAAAACTAATTATTGAAGCATTTCTGCAATTTGACTTTATAGATATGATCCTAAGAATCATGATTTGTTGAGAAAAATATATTAAGTTTTTTTTTTTTACTTTAGTAATATTTTTTAGTAATCCAAAAATGAGCAGTTCTTGTAACACCAAAATTTGGATAGTAGAAAATACCGATTCTTTACAAAAATAACTTGAATTAAAACACAATTTATATTAAATTTATTGTTTGTAAACGCATTAAGAGTTTTACATAAATACTTTTTAACACAGTTCACAGGTCTGGTCACTCTCTCCCTAGGCTTTTTTTTCCCTAGCTGTCCCAAATTGAAAGATCTTTGCTTGGTGTTCCGGTGCTTCGTCCTTTGACAAGTTAGGAAAGAAAATTAAATAGCTCTTAGTGCTAGTTTATCATCACTAACATAGAATTGTCTTTTTCGCTGATGGGAAATTCATGTCAGTTACAGAAACATCTACAATTGGGGAAGAGAAAGTAAACTATGTGCTTGGAATCTAGTGCAGATGAGAGAATAGACTACGGAACTGAGGAAAAAGAATGGAAACTCTGTTATCCATCAAGATACATCCATGGAGATCGTGGGTAGCCAACAGTTGAGGCTGCTAAAGAATGACTACTGCGCCAGGATTTAGGAACAAAGCTAAAAGGAGATGTATACTAGAGAATCATCAAACCTTTCAAAAATTAAAACAATGGAAAATTTTATCCTTCTGGTGCTCGTGCTCAACCTCTAGCTACACCTTAACCATGTTTTTCATTGAAAAGTAAACAAGGAAAACAATAAAAATGAACCATTAAACCACCGCCATGGACATTTTAGAATGAAAAATAAACGTAAAAGATCAAAATATTGAGTGGCTGAACTTAGGAAAGAAAGAAACAGAAAGATTGGTTGACAAAACGAAAAAAACTTTTATGATCCCACCAGAGGTTAATTTTGCTTTGCAAAGTCTACATACTCCAGCTTCTCACGTGTGCAATACATCTCAAATTTCTTTTAAGATGAACAAAGAAAGAAAAGAGGGATGAGGGGTGGGTTTGCGAAGCTGGTTATATACACTGCTTTCGTGTGTCATATTAAGTATGAAAAAAGCCAATGATTAAAACAAAAAGAAAATTTTTGTTGGGATAAAACAAAGAAACTATAAAAAAAATATTTGAGGATTTGATAAAAGTAAAATTTGTCAGTCTGTCTATACATATCGTCATAACAAATACACTCCTTTAAGTAGTAAAAAAAAATGTCTTCATTTTTATGTTCTGTTTATAACATTATTTGATAGATATTTTATTTTCTCATAAATATTATCTTATGCTTATGTTTAGCATTATCTCATACATCTATCTATTATCTCATTATCTCATAAATTCTTTGTTATCTCATACTTATGTTTGTCATTATCATTCATTATCTCATTATCTTGTAAATCTTTTGTTATCTCATTAACATTACCTCATTTTTAGTTGTTGTTAAATACCTATTTGTTATCTCGCACATATGCACATGCAATGTTTGGGCATAAAAGCAAATGTACATATTGGTAGTAGAGTCCACATCCATCCTACACTCATTATATACATGGAGTGGCATGCAAAACTCCCTCACATTATGCTCATCCCCTTTGGAGCATCAAGTGTCTCTTTCTTTTATTTTTATTTTCTATAAAAAAAAAGAATATGGGCATCCAAGTGGACACTCAATTGGGTCTTTGTACAAGCAATGTTAAAATTGCATGGCGACTCTAATTTTTTAAAATTACTCAGCCATCTAATTAGAACTGTTTAATTCATCATGATTGGCAGTTAAGAGAAAACCAATGAGAAAAACATGATGGGAATTTTTATCTAATATATGTACCCACTTTTTTCTCCATGTTTTTCTCTCAACCATTCATCTGCATCAGATGAACGACCTTGGTTAGGTCGCTAGATGACTCTACACAACCAGAGACATTATTCACTCACTCATATAATATATATCACGAGAGAGAGAGAGAGAGATAAAGAGAAATTGGTAGGTGCCAGATAGTTAAATGTCAGCTAGATAAGGAACAATCTTATTGTTTGATGTTTTCAATTCAGCAGTTGAAAAATAAGGTGTAAATCAATAATAGAAAACAAAAATGTCCTACCATCACCTGTTCCTCTTTGTTGTTCTCTCAACCATTTGGAAATGATAAATTTCTATTATTTTGGAAATTACAACTGGTTTGCTGGAACAGAAAGGTGGGCTTCTGCTTGAATGCCGCAGACAATCTCAAGGTGCTCCAAATAAAGTTGGAACTTCAAACTTTATATATATATATATATATATATATATATATATATATGGATAATCAAAAAACTTTTGCAAATTATATTGATCAACTAAGTGGCCCATATAAATGAAACTTTCTATTCAAAGACAAACTAATTGTGTAAACTACACCTAACTTGACTAAGGAATCTGGCAGACGAAAACACATTAAGGATGCACTTGGATATAAAAGAATATGCATTTTTCAATGTATAATGCGCATGTTTTTGTATCAATAACTGAAATTTCAATGACTGAATATTTCAACTCCAATTACTGTCATGATCACCTATATAGCCTCACCATCAGGGTTCAAGTATGAAAAAAAGTCCATTACCTTTTTCCAGATATGAACAACTTACCATTGAACTCCTTAGATCATCTAGTACAGATCATCCAATTCACAGTTATTTCTTTTTCTTCAAAATATAAGTCTAAAAAAAATTACTTACCTTGCTTTTGTATATGCACATACTATTCATTCACTGTTTCCCAATAGTTAGGGCTATTCATGAGCGAGTTCGAGCCGAGTTGAGCCAGCTCAAACTTGGCTCGAGCTCGACTCAAATTCTATTTCATTAGCTTGAGCTCTCCTCTCGGCTTGAGTAAGAGGCAGCATATAAACTTTAACATGGAACCTCCCACATACCAATCACATGTATACCCATTTGAGAAATCTACTTTTTTTGATAATTTTATGAGTTGTATATTACATATTTTCTTTCTTGAGCTTAATCGAGTTTAACCGAGCCGAGCACACTTAACTCGAGCTCATCTCATTTAGGTTGTCGAGTTCATTTCTTAACTTGAACTCGACTCGTTTAATAAGTGAGTCGAGTACAAGTCAAGTTTATCGAGCGAGCTAGAGTCGAGCTCGAGTTAGCTCGACTCATTGAACAACCTTACCATTAGTTAAATTAATTAGTTCTACTTCTGAAAAGAATAAGCACCATCAATCTTACTCATGACTTTATTGTATTGTTGTTACATAAAAAATGCGGTTGCGAAAATGCGAAGGTAGAACAACTTCATGGAGTGCTAAATCGATGGAGCACTCTACTATTTATGCAATTCATCACCGTCCAATTGAAAAAGGTAGATTCCAGCCAGATTTTTTAAATTTTGTCTTCCACATATGAAGTCCAATTAGGTGCAAATTTATAGGTATGAAAAGAAAAAAGAGTGACAGGTACATGAGAACTTAAGATCACCTGTTTTAATTGTTATAAATTTATCAAAAAAATGAGGGTCATGAAATTCAATCTTTGTGCAAAAATTTATCAAAAAATGTTTGCTATAAAATGTTTAAAAATTGCTAAATATAGGCTTCTGAAAAATTTAGGGTAATTACAAGAATCATAATCTGGATTTATCTATTTTAGGTGAAGAAGAGTGGTGCATGGAATCAAAGACAAGCATAAAGCCAAGGGCTAGGGCTAGTGAAAAATGGCTTACTTCCCCCGACCGGGTGCATGAAGACGGCTAATGTCATTTTTATATTAAAACTACTTTTTGTCATGTTTTCTAAATTAATGGGAGGTTAACAACTGTTGCATCTATTCTCTACTACTGCCAAGACAACCATGTGTTGGTGGAGCTAATTAAAATGACCCATTCGCTCAACTTGATTTTTATGAGGGAAGGGCCAAAGTCTACAAGTTAATTGTAATTGTCGGCAATCTCGTCTTTATCTTTAGTACTCTTTGCTTTTCTTTTCTTCCACTTGAAAATTGCTGCTCTTTTATGGGGCCTATCATTCATGAATTGATATAATCAATTTGCATACTCATTTACACCTCTGTCTCTAATATATATATATATATATACACACACACACACAAATGCATGACATTATGCCAATCTTTGGATGATCACAAAGTTTGAATGTGGCTATTGGATTCAATATGTATTTTTGCACCCAAGTTTAAATTTAACACTAAAGTACACCCAAGATCGAAATAAATTAGGAATCAATGTCATATATCCGACTTGTTTTTACGCAATGAAATCAGGTACACTAAAAATTAAATTCATTTCATAACTGTCTTTTTTTGCTTTAGAATACCATTGGTCTATCATAAAGAAAATGGCGTTCTAGTCACTTTGTCATTTTGACTGGTGGATACTATGGATTTTCATTTCACAACTGCTTCTTTTTTACTTAGTTTATAAAAACACCCTTGGTCTATTGCTCTCACACTGCGTGTTCTTTACTGGTGGTTGGTTTGAATTTAATTCATTGCATATCTGTTCTTTTTGCTCTAGTTTATTCAAATACCTTGAAGAGCGGTGTATATGTCAACTAAAGTGTCATGCATCCATCTTTTGCAGTCCCCAGCAGTAGCACTCCATAATAATTAAACTAATACCGAAGTTTCATTGGCCTGTCAGTCCGACCAACTACCTTACTCCGCTTGGAGCTTTCTGATGGCTTGCCGGAGAAAGTGGCCTCTGATTTTTTCTGTTCTTCTCTCATACATACATCTGTGTACAAAAATGAAGTGCTGTAAATACCTGCTTGAACAGTGAGCCCAAATCATCGTTTTTGGGGGTTATTGTTGGATTTTGCTTCTTGCATCACTTGTTCTAAACCCTCAACTGCAGCCCCCTTTGCATGAAATCAAGAAAGCCCACTTGAAAAGAAATAGCTGAAAAGACTAGTAACAACACCCAGCCCTGGCTATGTAATTGGTCTGAGCCAACCTTGGGTAGCTGGTGCCACTTGATCATGCTCTGTTGCTATTGTTAGAGAAACCTTCCTGATCCTAAACATGAAACACTCTGTAATGGTCATCATGGGGACATCATCATCTTTGTAGTTCTAGTCAATGGTCAGATCACGAAACTTGGATGGGCTAAATAAAGTTTTGAATTTTGAAAAAAAAAAATCATGCATCCAAACCTTTTACATAATACAATAAGAAATCCGACAATTCATGGATCTTGCCAGCCTGTAGGGCACATGGGCTGGTTATGTACTCTCCACTAATTCCAATTGCAGTGGCGGACCTAACTTTGTTTATCTTCTTCCTCTCCTTGCCAGCCTGTTGTTTATCGTCTTGTTCTCCATTGAATTGTTTGTAGCTACAGTATGGTCTTACCCAATATGGAAATACATTTGGTTTCAGGATTGTATATATCAAATTATTTTTACATGATAAAATCAGAGAAACAAAAGACTAACAAATCTTATGAACCTGAAATGGGGAACTCTAAGAGATGTAGAAGGCTTGGGTTGGGGATCTTCCCACCAGATTTATTTAGCAGCAAATAAATTAACAAATTTAATTTCTTCTTTAGTGCAACTAGATAAAAAAAAATGTATAGTTGAGTATTTTTGTGATGTGCTCCAGTATTATAAACATGTTTCACCAAACTAAAGAGAAAAAACAGGTCACCCTACTGATGAGAGAAAGAGTCAGTACGAAATTGGCCAAAGAGCGTGGAACCCAAGGGCTGGATGTCTTTTAACGTTAAAACCACTTGCTGTCATGTTTTGTAAATTGAAGGCAGGGGAAGAGCTGTTGCATCTACTGGCAAGACGATCATGTGGTGGTGGTGGAGCAAATTAAAGTTACCCAGTCCCTCAGCTAGATTTTTATTAGGGGAGGGCCAAAGCCTTCAAGTCAATGGTAATTGTCAGCCACTTGCTCCTTATCTTTAGTTCTTTGCCTTTCTTCCCCTCCACTTGAAAATTTATCCTCTTCCTCTTCCTCTTCCACCTACTGAGAAACCGGAGAAGATGGCAATAGTAATCGATGCACTTGCAGAAGCAGCTGTTTCTAATCTGTTCCAGTCTGTAACGAGTTTGTTGAAAGACAAGGTGGACCTCATCCGGAATGCCAAATTCGAACTCGAGAAGCTCCAGGAGAAGCTGGAACGCTTGCAAAAGACCATCAAAGTCGTGGAGCGAAAGCCATTTTTCAGCAACGAGCGCAACAGAGATCTAGAGGCAGAGCTGAAGGACGTTTTGTATGATGCCCAGGACATAATCGAAAGATACCAAACCACAATTGCACTTTGCAAAAGTGACAAGCATCCTATAACTTCATGGAACAAGGTAAGCAAGCCCTGGACCACTATGTGTTCTTGCTTCAAGGAACATGTATCTGCTTCCTACAAACTTGCAAATGATATTAAAAATATCAACCAAAAGCTTGATAAAATAGAACAACGTAAGGAAATGATGGATTTGCTCAACACAACACCAAAAGTTAAGAGTGAGGATCCTGTTGGTGGTGAACATGACAATCCTCGAGAGACAACCCATCTCACAAGTACTGCACAGCCTCCCATGGGAAGGGTGGATGATAAAGAGAAAGTAAAAGAACTCTTGTTTCAAGGCTTTACAGAGAGTAGTGTGCCAGGAAAAGATGGTGTTTCTATTGTATCCATTGTAGGTCAGGGCGGGATTGGGAAAACAACTCTTGCAAAAATGGTTTTTAATGAAGTTGAAAAACAATTTGGAAAACGCAGGTGGTGGGTTTGTGTTTCAGAGAATCCAAATCGTACGGGTTTGCTGCAAAAGATACTAATTGAGGTATGCAAGGAATTTGAAGGAGAAACCCTTAAGGGTGTCACTTCCTTCAGTGATTTGTGCACACGATTACAGAGTGAGCTGTCAATGAGCAAGTTCTTATTGGTCTTAGATGATGTATGGGAATTGGGTTGGTGGGAAGGAGAGGTAGAGGGCATCCTGTTGGGAGGTGCAAAAGAGAGCAAGATTTTGATCACCAGTAGAAAAGTAGAAGTCTCCCAAGGGATTGGTGCTAAAATGCATAAATTGCCAAAAATGTCTTTCGACGAAAGTTGGAGCTTGTTTCTGCATGTGGCATTGAAACAAGAACATGAATTGGAGAGTCACAACTTGAAAATTATAGGGGTGAAAATAGTGGAGAAGTGTGGTGGGTTTCCACTTGTTGTCCAGACGGTGGGATCCTTAATGCGTACAAAAAGGATGACGAAGGATGACTGGGAAAGCGTTGAGAAGAGTGAGATCTGGGAATGGAAGATGCCTGCCTCATCATCATCCTCTGAAATATGTGGAAGCATTTTTCCTGGTCTCATGCTGAGCTACGATGACTTGCCGCATTATTTGAAGAGTTGCTTTGTATATTGTTGCATTTATCCAAAGGATTATGAGATAAAAAGACATAGATTGGTCATGCAATGGATGGCGCATGGATTAATTGGCCAAAAGAAAGGCATTGATGTGGAAGTGACTGCTAACCAATGGATTAATGATCTGACAAACCGGTTCATGATTGAAGAAACTGAATACAAGAATATCAAATTGCATGACATTTTGCATGACCTTGCCTTATATATAGGTGGAAAGGAATATAGCCATGTCTCCACTACTAAGCACACCCGCCATCTATCATTACTTGGTGTAGATGATGCAGAAGTGCACAAACTTAATGCCTCGGGAGCAGCAAATAAGCTGCACACATTGTTGGTCGATTCCAATTTTGGTTCCAAGTCAAACTGGCATTTGGTTTATATTAAACGCTTAACCACCAATTTCAAGTGGTTGAGGGTGTTGTCATTGAGGGAATATAGCAGAGATAAGCTGCCAAAGTCCATTGAAGACCTTTCACTGCTAAAATATTTTGATCTAAGCTATTCTGACGTGAGATGGTTGCCCAGTTCAATCGGTAGACTCTATAACTTGCAAACATTAGATTTAAGTCAAAGTAGAATTGAAGAATTGCCGAAGGAAATGGGTGAACTGTGCAACTTGAGGTATCTTGGCCTGAAAGGGACAAGGTCATTGAGATTTGTAGCTGAAGGCCTGGGGAAGCTTACTAATTTACGGACATTGCATAGGTTTATGGTATGCGATGACAAAGGGAAGACAAGAGGTTGCAATATTAATGAACTAAAAGACTTGAACAAACTAAAGGGGGAATTGTCAATTGGAGGTTTGCAGGGGGGAAGGGTGAAAGTGATGGATGCAAAGGAGGTACATCTTAAGGAAAGGCATGAGCTAAATGGTGTGGAATTGGTCTTCGGTAGCCTTACTGAACACAGGAGATTGGTAGGGGCTTTGGAATTGGACTTAGAGTTCCCAAAATTTGAGAAAGCGGAAATTTATTTTGAGGAGCAAGAGGATGAAAGAGTGGGTAGTGCTTTTGAAGAGAGGGGTTTGCTGGAGGCTTTGGAGCCTCCGCATGGCATAGAGAGGTTGGCAATTTGTGGTTATAAAGGAGATGGGCCTGTGTGGTATTTGGATACCAATTATAAGAAGCTGCGGACACTGTCGCTGCTAAGTTGCCCATCATGGGCAACAGTCATAGGAATTAAATCATTGGAAAAATTGGAGGTCAGAGAATGCCCAACATTGGGTGCATTGCCAAGCATTCCTTTGCTGAAGTCCTTGGACATTAAGTGGTGTGATGGGCTCAACACGATAGGTGACTTGCCAGCATTGGAGTCGTTGGAGGTGAAGGGATGTGGGAGGGTAGAGCAAGTAGCTGATGATCACATGCCAGCTTTAAAGACGTTGAAGTTGTCTGACCTGAACATTTTGAAGCAGCTCCCTACTCGCCTTCCTTCACTTGAGGAATTGGAGGTGACTAATTTGCCCAACTGGGAAACAACATTTACTTCTATGCCATGCTTAAGAAAGGGGATATTTAAAAATTGTCCAAAGATGCAGATGGAAGGCTTGAGTGATGAGTTGGCAGGGCTCCAAAGGCTGACAGTGAGGAATTGCCCAAGTGCAAGATTGGGATGGAAATTGCTGGAGCAACTGCCTAACCTCATTTACTTAGAATTGGATTCAGAATCAACAGTACTAGTGCCATCGCCATTGCCATCACAAGTATCGGCATTTCTATACTCCCTTAAACATCTGGATTTGAGAGACAACACAAATGTTGATGGGCTCAAATGGGGAAGGGTGCCTGAGTGGGTGTGGGGTCTCTCTCAACTGGAGGTATTGTACCTACACTCTTTCTCCGAGGACATCAGCTTGGGAGGCCACTGGCAATGCCTCCCCAAACTGAGATACCTAGCGCTTTGGTACTTCCCCAATCTGAAGTCTGTGGTGGAGGTGAATAATACTATTACTGCCCAACAACAACAAAATGGAACAACATGTCCCTCTGATGCACAGCAACAACAGATCGCCTGCGTCTCCAACCTTCAATCGTTGACAATTCTCAGATGTCCTGCACTCCATCTGCCGCAGGAGTTAATCGACCATCTTGGGAAAAGATTACACATATATAGCTAATGTTACTGAAAATCGAAGACAAATTGTAATTAATTATTTTGGTTACATATGCCTCTTCTTTCTTCCTCTCCCTCTTGTTTGGTTTGGGTCTGGTAAATTGAAATGTTGTTGAACTGAACTGGCGTACCTTTTATGCATCAACAGAGTCTTGTCTAGCTGCTTTAACTTACCCAGAATGATCCTCTGATTTTTTTTGGGGTGATTGAAAACAAACATCGGTTATGTGAATACCAGCAGGTACCATGTAAAAATGACAAATGCAATCTCCTTTGGCTTGAATCGGTACACATACTAAAAATGACCTTTTTCCTTTAAGAAAATTTTAAAAAAACAATTTCAAATTTTATTTTATTTTATATCCATCAATTGGTGCACAAAGGCCTCGATTAATTAGTTGACGATAAAATCCCAAGTTGG
The DNA here is from genome assembly GCF_008831285.2 of Nymphaea colorata. Lineage (NCBI taxonomy): Eukaryota > Viridiplantae > Streptophyta > Magnoliopsida > Nymphaeales > Nymphaeaceae > Nymphaea > Nymphaea colorata. The sequence goes on along the minus strand of NC_045138.2, from coordinate 4,711,902 downwards.
CCATTAATATGATCAAGATAAGCTTTTGGGTCAATATCAGCAGCATCTAAATCGTCCTACAGCCTTTCAACATGTTGAAAATAATAGATTATTATCAATGCGAGAGGATGATGTTAATAGTCAATGTTTACCTATGTTTAGGTTGCGCTGGTGATGCCTTACACCGACGCTTGTGTAAAGTGTATCGATATGTCGGTAAAACCATTACTGACATGCATTCTATGTTCACCGACATTATGTGGTTGTCAGTAATGTTTAGGTTTTTTGTAGTGCTAGCTGAACTCGTGCCCAAGGCATCCCCATCACAGCTCAAGGCAGTCCCCTGCCCAAGGCGACCCCTGCTCAAGACGTTCCCTGCCCAAGGCATCATTTGCTTGGCGTCCACCTACTCCTTACCTTCAAGTCAAGCCCAGCCTTGCCTCCCCTGTTCGACCACAAATAAAAATATCTAATCTTGTTGGGTTTTAAAAAGAAATCCTTAGACTTTGATCAAGATCAAAACCACAAAAGAAATTCAATTTTTTACAGAACACATTAGGGAATACGTATTTCCAAAAATCATGCCACCTTCTACAAAAAATATATATCAAGCTATTTCCAAAACCAAATTCAAGAATCAATTTTTCAAAACGTCTCATCCTAGAGAAATTCATAAAAGTGATATTGCTACCCAAAGAAAAAATTTGCCAAAGCTCAAATCCTACAAATTTTCAAACAAATTAATTCCTTTTTCCTAGGAACTAGTAAAAAATGAGTTGAAATCAGCCTATCAAATGAATTTTTAAATCCTCTTTCCAAAATTAAAATTTTAAAACCTAAGCTTATGTCCTCCTCCACATCAAGGATGGGCTTGGGGAATGTCTTATATTTTCTACCTCTAAGGTGGACCTATGTCTATGTGAGATCAAATTTAATTATGCATGAGCAAAGGATGAATATACATGCAGTTTATTTCATGCATACATGCACTCACTCCATGCCACTCATATTCACTAAAATCTAAGTGAATCAAGTTGGAGTTGCTTCTATGTTTAAATCATATTGCAACAAAAACATAAGCACTTTGCTTATCTTGATGTAGAAGCACAAAATTTTCAACATGGTTATAAAACCCCAACTTTCAAAATCAATTTCAAAACGATTCCACTGGATCTTTCTCCTAAAACTGGACTTCAACTCTCAATTTCCATATTTCTGATCTCATTTCAAGATCAAAACCAACCAAATAAAATCAAATCTCTCAAAATACCAAAACTAGATTCAGATATCAAAATCTTAAACCCAAAGATGTTTTCACAAATTCTGAATTGATCGAGTTCCAACCATTCCAAACCCAAATTTTCAATTTTAAAGATCCGATTCTGAAAAATTAAAGCTAGACTTCAACTATCTAATCCAATTTTTCCAAATTCAATTTTGGCTTCAAAACTGAATTCCGGTTCCAAGGCTTCCAAAAATTTTCAAGTTAAATTTCAAATGCCAAAATCGAAACTATCTTTGAAATTTTAAAGTCTAACCCAAGCTTTTAATTATCAATTCCAAGATCCCAGTTTCAAAAACAAAGCTTCAATTACCCAATCCCCAATTCCATTCAAAATCCAATATTCTGTTTCTCAATTTTCAATTCTAAATTCCCATTTTTGGGATCTTTTTCTTGTCAAGCTTGAGAAAACTCAAACCTTAGATTGATTCCCCTGTTAGGTGGCAAGGGCGGTTCCCTTTCTCTTTAAATCTTTTTTTAAGCAAAACTTGATTTTTCCTGCTTCGCGTGCAAACTTCCCAGCTCACACCGTGGGAGTGGTGTGCGAACAATAAGGTCATAGGTATGTTTGACCCACTTTTTTATGTTAAAAAAGGTCACATTTTTTAAACATATTTTCAAGAAGCAAAATCATGGTTTTTTAACTCATCATGCTCTTATGCATTGTGATCTCTTGAATTTGTATGTTAATTTTGATTGGAGAGTCTCAAGATGATTGGAGAAGGCAACAAAGGAGAATGAAGAATCTCGAGATGATTCCAAAGAATTTCGCATGAGAATCCAATCAATGAAGAAGACCGCAAAGAAACGAAGAGTCTCAAGATGATTGGAGAGGGAAATAAAGGAGAAAAGAAAAAAAAATGAAAAAAATGGTATGTTTTGGGGCTTCATGTTGACGAATGGCACTAACGGATATGTTAATTCTACACGTGCAAATCAGTTTGAACTGTAAAAATCTCATTGCGGAGTCCCAACTCTGTCTTGAGAATCACTCCCTATCCACACATTGCACGAGGCAATAGCAGAGGCAAAGGGGGACTTTATCTATATTTTTTATTTTTTGCATATTTTCTTCGTTTTTCACTTCCCTTAAAGTTTTCAATTACCAGATTTTTATTTTCATATTTTTCAATGTTATTTATAATTTAATATTTTGGTCATTTTGCTCTATTTATCCAAAAGTTTAATCGCTTTCAAGTTTACCAATTATATACATACATCCATATATGTCACACCCCGACCTTTTGACACTCAAACATTTTTTTTCTAAACATCAAACATCGAGGTGCAACTACACAACAGTTCAAAAGAGATGAGCCAAGCAATTCAAAACAATGGGGCGAATTTTCATTTATATAATCATTTCAATTCATACAAAAACACATCTATGTATAACAAAAATGCCCCAGACTATATAATTGATGTATAACAAAAACAAGATATCAATAAAACAAAAATAAGACACGTCGGCACTACAAAAGACACATCCCAAAACCTCCCCAGTAGGACGTGAGTGAAGCCATCTGCTCAACCTGCTGCCCCGGATCTACTAAAACCTGAAAAAGAAACAACTGAAAGCATAGCGTTCGCAGTATGGCAACAAGCCAGGAAAATACCAAACCCTCTTAGATAGGGCTCAAATCAGAAAACAATTATCAAAATCATTCATCATCATGTCGTGTCAGAGCATGACACGTACAAGCCACTCAATGGCTACAGTACACAGTTTCAATCACATGCTTTCACATCAATCACATGCAGATCGGTCACGTAGAATCATATACATTACATTTTCATTGACTTTAGTAAATTAACAGTTCTTGTGGGTGCAACACAAGCACGTTCACACCATGGGCAGTCTACAGCCGAGAGACAACCCCCGTGGTGGCCCATAATAGTATGGATCCATTTCATCCACTGCAGCAGTAGAGCACTCATCCATGGATGTGTGAAGTCCAAGGAGAGATACTCAGCCTTCCCTAAGACACCCAGGTTGAGAAGGCGGGAGCCCAACGCTCCAAGCACAACACACAACAGTACCCTGGGGCCTTGCACCGCCTGCGCTCCGATAGGCGAGACCAGTGGTGAGAACGGGATGTCTCCCAAACACACAGACACATCCCACTGGCCTCTCACCTCTTAATCATTCAATATTATCATTAGAAGAATGTATTCACAGATTGACTGGCTAGCTCATGAGGTTGATACACTTCACGAGTGCACCCACACCTCCAAATGCCTCCACACGAGGTCTACTCATAACACTAATAGTCATAACTAGCCGTCATACACTATGGGTACAATTAGCCTCCAATCCATTCATTTGCATTATTACCCACGGCAATGTATATGCAACAAAATACACATTCATGTCAATTATAGCATCAATCACATCTTTAAAAACTTAGCCAAACCACAGAGAGTAGTCTCGATCTGCGATTGGCTCGTAGCTGTCCTATGCAGTTATCATTCTATGATGCTATCTAATGCACAATTGGGGTCAAGGAGGCACTCGACTCGATACCCCGCCTCATCTGTCCTAAACAGTTATCAATTCTACCATGAACATGCAAATGTGTCATTTTCAAAACAAACTACTAATAGCCCTTCAAAATAGTTCATGTTATATATCCAAGCATACATATACTCATTCACGAAACAATCAATCAATTCACATCACAATCTTAGGATCCTATGATCATAGGAGCACACAATCACACATTTGCTTCAGGCAGGGATTTGCTTAGAATGTCGCCATACCTGTGGCGCGCTCACAAACTCTTCAAAATGCCTCGAGCTTCAAATCTAACAGCTCAAGGTCGATGGGACGTGCCCGATGTACCTGCAAACATAAACAAAAGATCAGATTTCTACTAGTTAGCTTCGCAATCCAAACAAATACAAAACAGAATCATTGAGGCACATGCCATCGCCTCAAGAAGGTGTTGACGGGTAGTGTTGACCTACAAGCCCTCCAATAGGCCACTTCGCAACTTCTTACCGTTGCCACCCAACGTCAAAACCCAATGCTTCGCTCAATCCATCCTTAACACATTTCTCATTAACTTTCCTTTAGTTGAGGCATCATCCCAACATGCACACCACCTTCCTACCTACACATACCACCCGCGTCGACCAAGGTGCTCCAAGCGTTACCAAAGACGGTCCTACGCTTCTGCACAACATCACTAAGTCTACCATGCTTCCCTATTGCATTGAAAATCAACCTATCATGCTTAAAAAAAATCATAATCCTACACTTTCCCCAAAAGCAAGGTCGCTTGCATGCATCCCAAACCATCAATTATACCTTCTAGCATGCTCAAACAATAATTATACATGCTCCAAAGAAAACTATACAATAAAATGGGTTCAATTACGCCTTGCTCACCCCAAGTCAAGAGTCTAGGCTGCTGCAATCCTTCCGGCAGCCACCTCACAAGTCCAAATGGTCCCCCAGCAGCTAAAATCCTTCAATGCCGCCACACCAAGGCCTTCTAAACACTGCTATGCGGGGAAGAACACGTCCCCCAAACTGGAATCCAATCAAACAGTGATAAAATCAGTAAAGAAGAGTTCTTGGTTGGGGAAAAATGGGAAAACAAATAGAAAATGGGGAGAAGAGCTCAAGTAGGGAATGTGAGGGTAGGGGAAAGGCACTGACAAAAGAGACGGACAGAAAAGAGAGTGAGGGAAGGAGGGTTCAGACAGAAAGGGGAAAGACGGCAAAGGGGAGGGAAATCGAATGGGGCAAAAGAGGGAGATGGTGAAGAGGAGACGGACGGGACGAGGAGGGAGCTCTAGCAGAGAGGGAGAGGGATAAATCATGTGGCAGGGGGTGCTAACGAAGGAGGGAGAGGCTGCGTGGGAGGGAGGAGAAGAAGCAGACAGAGAAGGCGAGAGAGGAAGCTTACCCACGCTGCCACCGTCGCCACTACCGCCGCCGCCACTGCTGCACCGACCTCTGTCTCCTTCTTCTTCTCTATGCTGAGCTCCGGCCGTGGGTAAGGGAGAGACGTAGAGGGGAAACGAGGGAGAAGGGGAACGAGAAAGGGGAGACGGGCCGTGGCGTCGGGCTCCTCACGCGTGTGGGGCTCGGGTCTGGGTCTGGACCCTGACCCGACGCGTTCTACCAAAACAAAAGCCAAGCGCTACAATATATATATATATAAAGTATGCCTAGCTGAGGGTGTTTTTTTTTTTTTGTGTAGGCAACAGTGTCTACACAAAAATTGAAGCGGCTCCCTACTCACCTTCTTACACTTGAGAAACTGAACGTGAAGAATTTGTCCAATTGGGAACGACATTTACTTCTATGCCCTGATATGCCATGGGCAAAATTTGAGAATTGCCGAAAGATGCAGACAGAAGGCCTAATTGATGCTCTATAGGAGCTGGCAGGGCATGAGGGTCAAGTGACTCAGCTGCAAAGGCTGTCAGTGTTGAATTGCCCAAGTGCAAGATTGGGATGGAAATTGCTTGAGCAACTGCCTAACCTCATTCAGTTGACATTGGATTCAGAATCAGCAGTTCTAGTACCATGTGAATCTGTACAGATACTAAAAATCACCTTTTTCCTTTAAGAAAATTTTAAAAAATAAATTTCAAATATTATTATGTTTTCTATCCATCAATTGGTGCAAAAGGCCCAGATTAATTGGTGCAAAATCCAAAGTTAGGGAATAGTATACAAAGGTACATTGTTTGTGCGGCCTTCAAAGTTTTGGTTTTTCATGTTTAGGTTAATCATCTTCACAGAACGTGCTTACATCCTTAACTCTTAAGAACGTGCACTAGCTAGCACTATATACGTTTCTCCAAAATTATGTGAGATGTTTGAAAAAATGTATGGAAACTGCTTATAGTCAAGTAATTTATAATTCATGCATTTTATAGTGTGTGTGTGTGTGTGTTTTTTTTTCTTTAATTCAGGTGGACATATGAAAGCAACGAATTTTTAAATCTTTTGCAAAGTGTAAGATTCTAAGAAAGGTTAATCTCTAAGGTAACGTTTGAATAAATGGTATTAGCATGCTGGATGTTTATTATTGGTTACCTTTTAGGTTGAATAAAAGTTCTACTTTCCATATATCACACATTGTTTAATGATATGAAACTTTTGTTCAAGCATTTTAAATCCATGTTTATTTGTGCTTGTTGCTTAAATTCTAACTGTTTAGAATCCTGGCATTAAAGTTCTACTTGTTTCGGTGAAACTTGAATGATGGTACCAAAACTCTAAAGCCGCCGAAAAACTCCCGGCACAAATATTGGTACCAAAACTCTAAAGCCACCGAAAAACTCCCGGCACAAATATTGTCCCACGTTTGTTTGTTGCTGGAAATTTTCTTGAAATTCGAATTAAAAGTTTCACCTCTATAGTAAAATGCCACATTTTCAAACAGGAGCTAAGGCTTCCCAAAAAGTGTTTATGGCATTAATACTTCCACTAAGTAAGGAGATGGCGATTTAGTTCCCTACTTGTAAACAGCGCAACACCTAAAATTTGGCTTCTTTCATGCATATTTGATAAGTATGCACTCTAACGGTTTTATGTTCTCATGGCATATTTAATATATTATGTTTCCAACAAAATAGAAAGTCTTTAATTTGAATGGAAAGAATTAACCTCGGCATATAACGAAAGAAAAGAATAAGCCTCGGCATATAATCAGTCGGGCCCAGGCTGGACCGACATCCAAAACTCGTGCCTGGGGCTGGCCTGACTCAGAAAACCTGAGCCCGAGTTCGGATCGGACCCGACCTGATTTAATTTTAAAAAATATTTTTAAATAAAATATTATATATATATATATATATATTATCAGGTCAATAACCTGACCTGATGGGTACTTATCACATTCCATAGCTATTTCAGATGATTTCCAAAGCATATACCAATACCCTTCTTATCATTTACTTCCACCGACCTCTCCTCCTCCCCCACATACATCTACTTTAGAGACCCCCTGCATTAATTTTCTGTTAAACAAATTGATGAAACTATTTTTTAGGTACCAAAAAAAAAACCCACCCGGCTGACCCCTTGACATAAAAAAGAAATAGATTTTAGACCAAAGATTGTCGAAATTGAAAATTTAGACTTTGAGATATAGACAAAAAGAGGGAGAGAGAATTAAAGAGATATGTTTAAAAAAAGAGATAGAGAAAAAAACAAACAAACACCCGGATGACCTCTTGCCATAAAAAAGAAATAGAAAGAAAGAAAGAAATGAGTGAATAAATAAAGCCATCTTTGACTCATAGCTAGTGGTGCTACAAGAATACAAATCTTTAGTGGAGCTCTTCAAATATCACTGAAAGCATTTTGGTGCGGAAAAAAAAAAAGTGCACCATAGAAAACACCATTGACAGTAGAGTGGGTGATTGCTTTTTATTTGCATTTTCCATAATCCATTCCTTTTATAGCAAATATAATGTGACATTGGAAACATTTCCATGACCTTTTTTTTCTTTTTTAACTACCGTTAGAGCATGTCATTCAAATAGCTTAAAGTGACATTTCTAAACTGCCATGGTTGATTTATCATGGCAGAGAAAAACGTCTTTGGACGCTTTTCTTGTTTTAATAATATTTTTTAATAATAAAAAATAAATGACTCTTATAACGTCAAAATCTTGACTGTAGAAAGACCTTTTTTTTGTATACAAAAATAAAACTTCACCTAAAACATGATTTACATTAAATTATTATTTAAAAACACATTAGGTGGTCCACATTTTGTTTAAAATACTGTTTATCGCTCATTTAAAAAGTCGAGATTTTGTACTTACTCATGTGGTCATATATTTATGAATAGCATTAAGAGTCGTTTGAGGTGAAAGATTGTGGGGTTGAGGTATTTTAGGAATTGTTTTAATAAAGAAATCTACTTTTTACACTTTTAAATTTTTTCATATCTTTTTGTTAGCCTTGTAAAAATACTAAAAAGCACATTTCATTATTCAAAAATTTCTCTCTTTTTTTCTCACTACTTTGTGCATGCAATAAATATGCAATCTGACAAAAAATAGAGGGGGTGGGGGTAGTTTAAAAATTTTAGATAATGAAATTACTTTCGAATCTTTTTACTTTTTTACAATCTCCTTTCATCCTATTAAAATTTTCATTTTTTGACTTTATTAGCAGCAATTTGGTCATTACACACTCCCGTGAATGCATACATAGAGGTGTGTATAAGACCGGTTTCCCTCAGTTTCACTTAATCAAGAGTATTTTGGTCATCATTCTTTTGAGGTTGGTCACTAAGGCTTTCGAAGAAGTGCTCATGGCATCATACAGGATCCAGAGCTGCCCATGCATGGTGCCTCGGGAGCATTGGCATTTAGTTAATATTGCCTGCATTATCAATTTAAAGTGGCTGAGGGTGTTGTCATTGGAGGGCTGTGGGATCCACGAGCTTCCAAATGCCATTGGAGATCTTGCACTTTTAGAGAACTACAAGGCTTGAATAAACTAAAAGGGAAGTTGTCAATAGAAGGTTTGGGGAGAACATTAAAAGCAACCGATGCAGAAAAAGCACAATTACTTAAGGAGAAGCTTGGTCTAATCAGTTTGGAAGTACACTTTCAGACACTAGTTGATGACAAAGTCACTAGTGCTTCTGAACAAAGTGGTGTGTTGGAGGCTTTGCAACCTATAGGTCATTGGTTGCCCAGCATTGCATGAGCTAATGAGCTTGCCTTCATTGAAGTACATGAGATAGAGCAGTGCAATGGGCTCACCAGAATTGGTGACATGCCTGCCCTCAAATCATTGATTGTAGAGTATTCTAATGGGCTGAAGACACTAGTTCACATGCCGAATTGTTTGAATGAGTGAAAAGTTATATTTTACTGATGGACTGTCTCGCTGCCGGTAGAGTTTAAAGACATATTAAAAGCATATGTGCATCGCCATTCTCACAACTAATCCAAACTAAATTTTCTATTTTTGAAAATTGGGAAATAGCATATTCAAGCTGAGTTTATTCCATAAACGAAAATCTAATTTTTAAAGAGTCCTCCTACTATGGGCTTGGAAAAAAATGTTGTTCATTCGTTTATGTTATTGAATTTTTAATGATGTATGCAAAGAAAAAGAAGAGCAGTGAAGCCTGAATGGTTTCCTTACTCCTTGGATGAGCAAGGTCTCATCAAATCGATTCCACCAAGAAAGAATCTGATTCACTCAATTTAAGTGTGGTCGATATTGTAAATGGAATATATCAATTGAAATGAACCCGTCCCAACCCATTCATCTCTGAAATTTTCAGAAATCAACAATTGACAAAAATATCTAATCTTGTTGGGTTTCAAAAAGAAATCCCTAGATCCAAAACAAAGACATCCATCAAGTCCAAAACCACAACAGAAATTCAATTTTTTACAAAACCCATTTGGGAATACACCTTTCCAAAATTTCAATCATCTCGAAAAATCATGCCATTTTCGAAAATCAATATATATCAAGCTATTTCCACAATCAAAACTCAAAAATCAATATTTCAAAATGCTTCATCTTAGACTAATTTGCAAAAGTGAGATAAAATGCAATTTATCTATTCTACTTTGTGGAATCAAATTTAAATTGAACTAGTCAGATTTTGTTGAAAGAAGAACAAAAAGAAGAATAGAAAGAGAAGAACTATTCTATCTATAAACTACATATTAGATGAATAAGTGACAGGACTCACCGGTCTCTCAATAATATGATTTACATTATCGTATAACATCCATCGTGTACATTATATTATCACCGTAGCCATAATTTCTCCTATAACACTATGACATATTTTATAACACTATGACATATTTTAAGTTGTTGGTATTTAATTTTTTTTAACTTTTTAAAGTGAGAAAAAATAATTAATAACTGAGGCAACATTAAAAATTTGAAAGAAATAATTTCTTAAAAAAATGAATGACTGGAAAAAAAAGAAGGGGTCACTATCAATTTGTTCTTGATTCATCGACTGGGATTTTAAGAGGAAAAGAAAATACTAGGCATCTAGGGTGCGTTTGATGCACAAGGAAGAATTTAACATGGTAAATTTACCACGGTAAATTTTTTTGAAAAAAAAAAACAGGATGAAATTTCTCTCTCTTTCAACCTGAGGCCCTGTTTGATTGTAGAGTGAAATTTAACGTGGTAAATTTAAACTTGTTTGATCCACAAGAAGAATTTAACGTGGTATATGTTGACAAAGCACCAATCTCAAAAACCAACATTTGGGGGCTGCAATTCAAGGGCATAAATATCAAGCAATCAAAGCCAATTGGCTCAATTCAACAAAAATTGGCAAGTTCCTGCTGAGATAGCAGTAATCTCAGCATCTGCTGAAGAGTACACATATCAAGCAATGTGAAAAACGGTCAGGTCCAACACAAAACAAGAATTGGTAATACTTGCTGAGAAACACCCATCTCAATTTTATGAAGGGTTCCATGAATGCCCAAATGCCCTTTTTATGTGGATACAGGGCAAACATACGGCAGGTTAGCCCACTAGAGGATCATGACCCTTCACTTGTGCTTTTGGAAGCAGGAACACACTAACAGAACAAAAATCTCCATTGAAAGCGCACTGACGACGTTTGTTTTAATTCGAGTGCCCAAATGCCCAGATGCCCGAATGCCATGAACAAATGAATAACAACATCAACAAGCGCATTTTTTGCAATCTGAAGAGCAAAGCATAATATCAAGGCAAACACGCAAAATCCCCTCTACAAATGCCCAAACCAGCGGGCGAGCGGGTGCTGCCCTGTCTCTGCGTCCCTCTTCCTTGCAGGTGAGATGTCAGAGAAGAACAAGTTACGGCAAGAGAGAAAGGGAAGGCATCAGAGAGCAAGAGAGAAAGGGAGAAAGAGAACGGGCAGAGGATGGCGACGCCTCTGGTGCGACGGTCATGGCGGTGATGCCTTTGGTGCGACGGTGAGAAGGCGACGGAGCTGCGGAACTCGAACGGCAAGCCTAGGCAGGAATGTTGAAACGCGGAGGAGCTGCGAAGGGAGGAAGAGGGGTGAAATGCGACAGTGTCGAGCCGGTGAACTTTCCACCCTGTTTGATGGGTTTTTAGTTGGGCGTGTGAAATTTCACCCGCCCATACATTTTTCACTTCATCCTCTCATTTTATCCACGCTATACAGGGCCCTAAACATGGTAGGCTGAACCACACGCCATCGGATTGTGTTGATATAACTAAGGAAGAAGGCAGTATTCATGGGCCAACCCTCATATTTTTAATCAAAATTTTACTTGTAAATTTAAAATTTTAGTTGAACGTACATAAATTTTTTAAAAAGTCAACCCTTAACATAGGAAGAGCAGCAAGAGGAGGAAAAAATTGCAAAGGAACAACAGTTGGGATGAAGAGATTAAAGTGGCAGACTACATTAAAGAGATTTCCTGTTTATTACTTTTACGAGCGACAGAAAATGAAATCGTTGGGGAGTATAGAAAAAGAGGAGAAAAACAAACGGCAGAAAAATGAAGTTCACAAAAATGAAGGGACAAAGAAAATTTTAATTTCGTTTCAACATTTGAGAAGAGATGGCATCTTCTTATTCGGAATCTTTGAAACCCGTTGAGCACTAGAGTTAAAAGAGAACGAAATCGAATTAAACACTGAGACGGCCTAGAAGTTCCATCTGAATTGGATCGTGCCACCTTCAAATCTAACAACACTTCTCATGTATATAGTTCTCCATCGAAGATAAAATTTTGATACTTTGAGAAAAGTGCCACTATTACCCGCTATAGAAACATGCCATGCAGCTAGCTCTTCATAATCTGAATTTATCTACACCAGATGAGAGGAAGAGTGGATTTGGATTTATAAAATATAAAACAATTGATAAAAATATAATTAGATCTCCAATATGGATTGTGATTTGAAAATGTATCCATGTTTCAGATTTGGAGATGGATCTGGATCAAAAGATTACAATGGATCCATAACAATATATTTGAATTGGAATCTCAAATTTGGATCTAAAATCACGGATTTGGATCTAAGTTCATATTTAAATCTGGATTGAAGCAGAAACATGGAATTGGATCTAAATTAAGAATTTTGGAACGGAATAAGGATTTGCATCTAGATTTTGGATCTTGAATATGCATCCGATCTAACTTGTATGGACGGCACAAATTGGAATCTAATGAGTCTAGAATTGAGATTTGGATCTAGGCCTGGATCTAAAATTATCCCTTGGATCTGGTTTTAGAATTACGAATTGGATATTGACCCTTTTTTTATCCATAATAGTAGTTGGATTTGGATGTGTATCTAAGGATCTATTTTGGATATGGAGCTGTAATTTGGATATGGATTTAGATTTGGGATCTATTTTTTTATACGGAGCTGAAATTTATATCTGGATATGGATCTGTTTTGGATCTATAACTGTAATTGATATTTAGATATGGATCTAAGGATCTGTTTTGGATCTAGAGCTGTAATTTAGATCTGAATATGGATCAAAGAATTTTTTTGGATCTTGCGCTGCAATTTGTATCTGAATCTAGATTTTCGGACCTGTTTGATTTGAAGCAGATATTTGGATCTGGATATTGATCTAAGGAGCTGTTTTGAATATAGAGCTGCTATTTGGATCTGAATGTGGATCTAGGGATCTGTTTTAGATATGGAGCAGGGATTTGGATCCTGATTTTGATCTAGGGTTCTGTTTTGGACATGGAGCTAGGATTTCGATCCAGATTTAGATCTAAGGATTTGTTTAGGCTTTTGTATAAGTTGTTGGACTGGATCCAAGATTGAATTATGAAATAAGAGTAAATTGAGATTGGGCTTTGTCATTCTAAGTCCGAAATTTAATCCAAATAAGTCCCAACGACGGTTGATAATCAAATTAAAGAATAAATTGATCGGAATTAGGATAAATTGAAGTGTTTGGGGACGAAGAATACTTGAAATGTGCTGTAAAAAAGACTTGAAAAAATTGGGGTGGCTACACGAATCATAATTTGAATTTATCTACTGCAGATGAGAGGAAGAGTGGTGATTATGGTATCATACTGGATAAGCAGTGGCATGACCTCATGAGAATGACACCTTTGAGTAATTTGATTTAATAGAGGGATATCTGAGGGCACTGACGTAGACCATGTATTTTAGTTGATGTGGGGATGGATGGGAGCTTCGGCCTTGAAGCAATAAGTGAAACCCCACTCACTCCAGAAAACAAAAGAGAGAGAGAGACTTAACTTAGATACATTATTCTATTACTTAAAACGCAGAAACATAATATCCTTAAAAATCAAAATAAAGACTTGTCTTTTTGTGTGCCTCTCTAAAATGACTAGTTATGGTATGCCTTTTTAGGCAGGTTGCCACCAAGTCATTTCGACTTTGTTGTCACTGCCATCCTTGCATCTCATGGTAAGGTGTTTTCTTGCTTGTATATAACCTAAAAAGAAAATTTTTGAACATCTTTTTGTCACAAGTTCACACGAATTGACAAGTGTCTGATCTTACTTGTTCATTACTTCAACTGCAGTCCAGAGCGATCCAGGCTCCAGCAGCTCCCCTGAAGCCCCCTTCTCCAGGTCCCTTCTTCTCCGAAGCTCCCTTTTTCTCCGTCGCTGTCTCTTGTTCTCCTACTCTCCATCGAAGGCCTCCGTATTCCTCTTCATCCTTTGCACTGCTTCTCTTTCGCTGCCTTTTGCTCTTCATCCCTGTGTCTTCTTCTTTGCCGAAGCTGCCTGAAGCATTGACGTCTCCTTCTCTCCGTCTGCAATCAAACTGCTCTCCGTCGCTGCCTCTTCCTGTCCATCGCTGCCTCTTGCTCTAAGTAGAAGGCATCCGTCGCTGCCTCCTGAAGCAGACAATCAAAGCTCCCCATCCCCTGCGTCTTCGTCTGGAAAGAAGCGGAAGATCCCCACTTTGTTGGTAAGGTTGCCTTTTTTCCCCCATCTCCCTCTTCAACCTCACTGTCTCTTTGCTCTCCATCTGAAGTCGTTTGCTTCTTCTCCCCTGCGGTTCTTGAGGTCCTAGGAAGAAAGACGTCCCACTCGACTTCCCTGCAGGTATACAACAACTTGTTCTACTGTGAATGGTGATATGCTTCCATTCTTTTTGTTGTACTCTTTTTTTTTTCCTGCCTGCCCATTTTCCTGCTCTTATGTTACCGACTGGGGTGTTTATTTCCTTCTTCTTCTTCCTTCCTCTCCACGTTGGGTTTTCTGGGTTACTGGCAGTAAGGCCTCTGCATTCTTCCTTTTTAGCCTTTACACAGGAACTTGAATAAACCACCCTCGAGTCAATAGACACAGAAAACTTTTCTAGAGGAACTTGGCAATTTTAACAGTGAAGAATTGTCAGTTGTTACTGACATCAACATGAAGATGAACACGTTATTATAATGTCATACTTGCAGCAAGGTGATCACATGATATGACTTGATCATGGGAGCAACTCCTACTTGATTCACTTAGATTTTAGTAAATATGAGTGGGTGCATACAATATGACTTGATCATGGGAGCAACTCCTACTTGATTCACATAGATTTTGGTGAATATGAGTGGGTGCATTCATGGAGTGAGTGCATGTGTGCATGACATAAACTGCTTGTATATTCATGCTTGGCATCCCAAATAGACATAGGTCCATCTTGGAGGTGAAAAATATATGGCTGTTTCCCAAGCGCCTCGTTGACGTGGAGGAGGACATAAGGTTAGGTTTTAAAATTTTAGTTTTGGAAATAGGATTTCAAAATTCATGTGACAGGCTGATATAAAATTCATATTGACCTTCTCTTCACCTTTTTCTGTGTCGGACTTCCAGAATTTGCGTATGTGGAAATTACAAGTTTATGATATAAAATTATCAAGTCATTGATTGTACATCCCATCTTCTTTGCTCCGTTGAGAAAGATAGTTGGAAAAAAACGAGTTTTTAAACTACTCAATAAAGACTTCACGTCTATGGTTGACTAAAGACGCATAGATTTAATTCTGAGCTGCTTTTAATATCCCTTTATCTTCGCTCCGTTTATAAACGGATCCTGCCAAAGAAGCCCAGATCTCTCCAGGCAACCTGGCATTGTAGAGTTAAGATACGAGCTTTTTCTTTAAGATAAGGAAGATAGTCAACATGGATTTTATGTATGTATAAAAGAGCAAGATTGAAATTATGAATTGACTCAATAACAATTCATTGCCAATGGAAAAAGGAAGGAAGCAGATTTTTCTTCCAAGGCCAATCTCTTTAGAAGCCAGCATTTACGGGATAAGATGTACATTTGGGGAGCTTTAATGCATCAAGGCAGAAACAATAAGTGCACTTCAACATAAACTTCGGTGGAATCATCCAAGGAAAGATTGGTGGTGGTGATTTATTCATGAGAATTTTTCATAAAAAATCCTCGAGTATCTCTTGGCATGATCCAATTGGCAGTCTGTCTTTCACATCCGTGAGATTCCACCATTCATTCTCCATTCAAAGGTGGAAAAGTCATGACCTTTGCAAATGTTAGGGCGGCAAATTTTCACCAGGGATTTAGATCCATATTCACGAGCGATGCATCTGGTTGACCCTCTTGGCATTCATTTTTTAAGAACTTTCTTGGCGAATGTCTATAGGTTGGAATCATCTGAGATGCGGCTGAAGGAGGTTACGTATGTACTGGAGAAAGGCTTCTCTCAAAGAAAAGGAAAGCCATATGGCGCATCTCCTCTCGCTGTAGGATAACTTTCATTCCTTGTATAAGTTTGAAAGAGAAGCAAAATTGTTCACTGCCCATGTTTCTGACTGTCTGTTTGCAGAAATTCTACATGAAATTTCAATACGAGAAAAAGAAACAGGGGCCGGACCTGATCCCACAATTTATAGTCTTATTAAGGTAAATATTTTGCGTTTAATATGGCAATTATTCTTTTGCACTTGCAGCATCTAATAAGCCCCAATCAGCTTTATTTTTATATTGTGATGTGAATTTGTTCTGCAGGATGCCGAAGCAAATGGAAGGGATGTAGCCATGCATTACATGATCGAGGTAGCCATTTTGCATTTAACCATGTGAATTTGAAGCCATTTGGCAATACAAACATATTATTACTATCTCATCAACGTGTCCTAAATAATGGAGCCAATTTATGAAACACTTATTTGTTTTATGAATCTATCTTATTTTTTGGAATATATTTACGAGACTTTGGAATATATTTATGAGATAGTAACAGTAACAGTGTGTTGCTGCTGCCAAACGACCACTTTTGATTCTCAGTGTTCTCAATAAACGTAGTTTTTATTACATAAGCAGCCTGGAATGTGGCTTATTAGCATACGAGGACCTTGTTAAAACTTGTTTCAAGAAAAGAAAGGTGTTTCAGAGAATTTTATGCTCACAATGCACTGGTTGATGCTTATTAGCTCCACGACTGCCATGCCCCGAGGCCTATGTTAGGTTCGGCTCTCGCAGGGGGGTCTATGTTAGCTTCGGCTCTCGCATGGGCACAATGATTACCATGTTCAAGCTGGTGTCCTGGTATATGTCTAGGTTAACACATAAGAGTAGGAACAGAATGTTTATAGTACAGGCGTGAGACTAGCGCTTCACGATCCACGCAAACAAGTTGCAAGGCACAGTGTAGACCACAATCACAATGGACCCTTGGAAGTAGACCGGTGTTGGAGGTGGTTGTATGCCTGCCGGATGGATAAAATTTAAAATAAATCATCATTAAAGTCACTATAAACGGTCACTGCATCATAAATCATGGGTAATACATATCTGATAATTATTTTTTAACAATAAATTCTTAAATTTTAACATTTGGCACACGGCAGCATTGAACTTGGAGTGAAATATCAACTAAAATATCTACATTTACTGTTTGCAATTCAGATGAGTAGCATCCATGGGATTGAATTGGCAACTAGATTTTCATCTGTTCGCTGGTTCAACTAACTATGCTTCACCCAATCAAAACTAACTTTTTGGTAAAGAAAAAATCCAAAAAAAGAGATCTATTTAAAGTACATTGATGGTGCTACGTGAAAGAAAGTTTGAATTTGGTATCCCCATGAATCAGAACATATGAAAAATAAAAGGATTCAACCAACTAAAGCACCTGAAACTTTGGTTGCAAATGTATCTGAGTCAGTCCGATCCAAAAAAAGCCCAGAATCGAACCTAGTGCACTATTCATGGACAAAAGCACTAAACCAGATCAGGATCATTTTCAACTTCACCTGAATGTCAAGCTAACACATACCATCTAGATGTTTTAAGGTTAAGGAGGCATACAAAAATTGAAGCATTATTTAATGACTAAATCTTGCCTTGGGTCGGTGAGGCTCTCATAATTTTGTAAGGATCGACTTGAAGTTGCTGTATTATCTGTTGAAAATGTGACCTCTAAGGATATATCCATCAACTAAAAGTTTTAGAAACAGAAGTATATATGAAGAGAACATCTGCTGTGCAACCAAATCCAACAGCATCGCATATGCTCCTCCCTCTCAGCATATGCAGTACTCGTGTGCTTAACAAGGAAAAAGAAAGAGAAAGATTTGCAAATGCATAGTATAACGACTGCCATTGAACTCTAAACAGTTTCATTTGCCATGGTGACTCTAGAAACTAGAGTCATCATGATGGATGATTAAGAAAAAGGATGATAAGTATTTTGGTAATATACTATTAGTTCATACATCTTTCTTCTTATTTTTCTCTCAATCATCCTTCTACATGCAAGCTGCTAGGAGATTGTCCTCCCTACCTTAAAGAAGAAGGGGAAAAAATACAATAAAAGGTTAACATGACTAAGGTTGAAACGATTTTGTTGATTTTTTTAATTACTTGTAATAAGGCAGGCTATGTTTATCAAGAAAAAAAATCACATTTAAGTACTTGATAATTAAATGCTAATGCAAGATGATACCCACAAGAAATAATCCAGTTCTTCAAAGAACTATAATGATGCAATTCAAACAACAAGCGGTGCACAATATCTCAGAACAGGAATACCTCTGGTATCGATGATTACGACGCCCTTATAAACTACTAGATGCGCAACTCCTGGACCGCCACTATAAAAAAAAGAAGAAAGGATAACCCGGTTTGGAGGTAATCATCTGGTTGGATAGCCAAGAGAGAGAGAGAAGGGTCCTTTACTCTAAGTAGGACTGCCTGAAGAAAAGTTGGGAGAGGTCTTGTAATGAAAGCAAGAGATTTAACATGGTTTTCTACCAAGGAAGGCCACTATTGGCCTTAAGGATCATTGTGTTTGATTTGATATTTATACTCTCTGTTTTCAATAATCTCTAGGCATATCTTTGATTTTTATTACAACTGTGCGTCGCCAAATTTTTTTGTTGATAGTGATGTAATTATTATATTTGTTGGTTTCTTTATTTTTATAGATATCATTTCCTTATAGGTTGCAAAACTATCATCAACAATAATAACATTTCTATTGTTGAGCAAAAATGTTAGTTGCTTTGAGTAACATCAATATTGTTAGATTTGATATTTATACTCTCAGTTTACAATAAGGTTAAGTAACTTGATTTTTTTTGCAAATTAAGGTGGATGATCACGCTCGTTGATAACAATGTTATTATTATTTTTATTACATCTTTGCTTTTATAGATGTTGTTCTCTTATAAGTCGCCACATTATATTTAACAATAATAATGTTTCTTTTATTCAAAAGATTTTTTTTATAACGTTAAATCATTTGCATAACACTCTCCATTTTTATCTCCAAGACATACTTGAAAAGTCCAAGAGATCATATTTGAAATTTTAAATTTCAAACATAGATATTTGATTACTAACAAGGATTTAAAATTATTTATTTAAAAAATTTGAGAATTGCATCATATATTCATAATTGTTGATTTAAATCAGTGGGAGAAGGATCCATTTATGGAATAGAAATTCACACACGGCATAAACCGCTATTTTAAGGGAAGCGACACATATAAAATTCACAAACATATAAAGCAGCCAACAGTCCATTGCCCCGAGCCAAGCCCAAAATCTAAACCCAAAATCTGTCCAAGTGTACAGGGGATGCCAACCTCCACACATGCATGGTTTGATATTTTGTACATATCTAGCACCTAGTTCCTTTGGTTTACGCGTTTCATCTTCAGATACTAAGAGTGTGTTTGACAATTAACCTCAGATTTCAATTCCAAAGCTGATCTGGCTATGATCCCTTTTACGTGGGATGCATAGTGGAAACAAACACTGGATTTTACTACTATGTGAAAAAAGAGGATTTGTTTCCTAGGAACTTATGGCAAAAACATCGGATTAGAGGTTGAATGTGATGAGATCTGTCCTTAAATTCATGAATCTGAGATGGGCTGGAAATTTCCTGTAGCTGAGGCAATATATTTTAATTCTTTTAAATATTTCTGGTTTATCAAATGCAGAAATATATTTTTAACCGTTGAAGGCGTTTCCGGAAACATCTTTCCACCGCGAGAGAGAAATGTTTACAGAAATTTTTTTTTGCCCGTTAGGGCATAAACTCATCGCACGTTGGGCTCTGCTTATCTTCTCTTCGACGCTTCATCCTCCCCTACTGCCTCATAGGAGGAAGAGATTGAAGCGGCATTCTCATCAGTCTGACAAAGATCTTCATTCCGCTCTGAAAATCCTCCATCTCTTATTTTCTAGTTCTCTTATGTAGTCTGACGAAGCAGAACGAGAAGGTCGGCAAGAAGAGGAGGCACAAATCATCCTATCAATCTTCCAGAGATGATGATAAGTTTATTTTGTATTTTTATTAAATTCCCAACTTCTCTCGCTCTGTATCTCTCTAAGTCCTCACCATTGATTCCCTAGAGAAGCTTCTTTGCCGACTTCTTTCATTTTCCACTATGTCATCTTTGTGAGAAGATTCCGTCTCCTCTAAATGTGGTAATTCTATCCTTTGTTCCTGCTAGCACGAGCTATTCTCTGTTTTTGCTGTGGACCTGTTTTTATCTTGATTCTTAGAATAGCATTGCAATGTGAACATTCAGTGCTGCTATATCCATTTACTCCAATCAATCATATGCATATGTACTCATCACTGATGTGGAATCTGTATTCCATGACAATGCCACATTTTAGACATCTCTGTGTCCCTCTTTACAGGTTATGTGCTGGTTGCAACAATGAAATAGGTCATCACCGCTTCTTAAATTGCATGGGTGCGCTTTGGCATCTAGAATGTTTTTGCTGTTATTATTGCAATCAGCCTATACATGAAATGGAGGTATAAAACATTGGGATAGATGACTTTATCGTTTGTTGAATTTGTGGCTATTTTCTGTATGCAGCACTCTAATGCTGCACATGCTTTATACTATCTCTCTTTAAATCTGTTTGCATCCCAAAATTTTATTGGTTTTGGAGTGCTTAAAAAAAAAAGAGGTTTTGTTTTGAAATAGGAAAGAAATGGACTCGCCCGTTGGTACGAGGATCGACTGTTCCCGGTGCCTTTACCGGGGGTAATCAACCCAAGGGATATGTTTATCATTGATTCTATATGCGGTGTAAAAAAATATTGAAAGTTTGTTGTTTCAAACTTTTGAAAAGATTCTTGAAAAGTTACTTGAGAATATGAAATATTTTGGAGAAAACTAGAAGGAAATCCTTATGAATATCATTTGAAAAGCTTGAAAAATCATTTTGAAATCATTTTAGTGTTCTCTTAAGACTTAAGTAGGTTTTTGCTCTGATTCGGTTACCACCTAATTAGAGTTTCATCTCATCTTGCTTAAGCTCTTTTAGAAATGTGATTGTACTCATTTGTGATATTAAGTGAATGTGAATGCATGAATATGTTGATCCTACATAATTAAAAGATAATAAGGCATTCCTACCATGACATTCATCTAAATGCATTCCTACCATAACATACATCTAGGATTCTTGTTTTCATAATTATTCTATATAAGAATGAAAAGTTTTTAAAAATAGATTGAGGTTGTAGATCATCAAGCATGATTCCAATATTGAGTCATTACTTGGTTTGTGGTCTTAGTGAAGTCGGTAAATAAAAACATCATGAAAGGAAAATGTTAAAAAAAAATACAAGAGATAAAACACTGTCACAAAAAGAAAGAGATAGAGATTGAGAAATACATGCATATACGTGTACATATCATCACACATACACACATATGAAAGTTTAGGAGAAAAAGAGGTATTTGAAGAGAAAGAAAGGTTTGAGAGGGAAAGAAAAACATAGATACATATATATGGGTATGTATAAAAAATTTTGTATGGGAAGATATTTGTCTTGTAAAGAGGAATAAAATATTTAAAAAAGAGGAAATAGAGCGTATGTACATACGCATTCATGTACATGCAAAATTTGTAAAATGGATAGTGAAAGCATAGAGAGAGAGAGGAAGATGAGGGAGATCATCATGGGCACATATATGTATGTAACATGTATATACAAACGTGCATTCACAAGATTAGAAATCAAGAAATAACTTAAAATTACCGACTTCGAGTTTGATGTGGGCCGGAGGGGAGCTTGGACTCATGCAAGAGTTTAAGTTAAGTGTCTAAGGCCGCATTAGAAGGTTTCCTTTGAAAATGTTTTGGAAAATATGATTTATATAAACATTGAATGTTATTATTTGGTTTGTCACAAGGAATATATTTCTCCCACCGTTGGGTATGGAAGAAAAACAAGCAATATAACGAAACACTCATTAGGATTCTTAATTGGGTGATTAGGAAAGAAACTAGCGTAAAATGACATGCAAATGCATATTAACATGTATATTTTCGTGAGGATTTTTCTTGGGTTGGACATTCCCCAACCTCAAAAATTAATATGAAAATAAAGAACCCCAAACCACACTCTCATTCTTTCCATACATTCACATATAAATGGAAAACCAAGCAATTATGCATGGATATTATGTAGGCAATATTGAAAGAAAGAGAGATAGAGAGAGAAAAATTCACCTTCGGAGGGAGGGCATGATGTAACTATGAAATAATAAATCATCTCATCTTCCCATGCTCGTGGTGCACTAGAGCATAACCTCTTGACTCTAAAATAGAGATTGAGAGCTTTCTCCTTTGGCCGTGGGGAAATGAGGAAGAGAGAAAGGGGGAAGGAAAACAAGGCTATTTTAAATAAATAAAATAACATGATTCAAGCATGAAAATGAAAGGTCATCTCGTCTTCTCATGCTTTCGGTGCACTCGAGCATAGCCTTTTGACTCTAAAATAGAGATTAAGGGCTACCTCATACGACCAAGGGGAGAGGAAGAAGAGAGAAAAATAGGAGGAAGCAAAAGAATAACAAGAATGTTTTCATGAAAAGAAAGAGCATGATTTAATCATAAAATGAACTATCGTCTCATCTTCTCATGCTCTCAATGCACTTGAGCATAACTTCTTAACTCTTAAATAAAAGTTAGAAGACTATCTCGTACAGCTATGGGGAGATGAAGAAGAGAGAAAATGAAGAAACCAAAACAATGCTATATTCAATAAAAGAGAAAACATGATTCAATCATGAAATGAAAGATCATCTCATCTTTTCATGCTCCTGGTGTACTCGAGCATAGCCTCTTGTCTCTAAAATAGAGATCGAGTGTTATCTCCTTTGGCCATGAGGAGATAAAGATGAAAAGAAAATGAAGAAAGAAAGAGGTGAGATATTAATTGCATACCTCTAGTGACAATGATTTAGGGAAGATGAACACCTTAGCATGAAATGGTCCTAAACTTCCTTGAGTTGAAGTTCCAAAATGGTGAAGTTGTGGCCTCCAAGAGAGTTCTAACTTGATGAAGCTTGATCTCAAGTGTTGGAGAAGGAGAGAGGGAGTGAGAATGAAAGAGGAAGAGGGAAATGAAGGAAGATGACTAAAATTTCTAATTCCTCAAGTGAAAATTTGCTAGAGTCTCCCCAAGGACTCATCCCTCTCTCAAGAGGGGAAAATGAGAGAATTTATGGAGAGTTTTGGGAGCCAAAACTTAAAATTCAAATTTTTTGAATTTGATATTATTTTCATACGAATTTTGAATTATTTTGAAAAAGAAATGGTTTGAAAATGGGTATGATTGGCCATTAGGCCTGAAAATTCATTTTTGAGTTGTAGAGAGGGCTAATGCCCACTCAAAATGTCCCAAAAACATCGTGTGTGGCATACTAATGAGTGAGCGCGCATAGCGCTTGCATGTGTGAGCTTTTTTATTCATTTTTTCTTTTTTTTTTTAAACTTTAAATCAAATCAAATAAAATCTAATATTATAAAAATGCTATTTGTATAGAAATTATAAATATGTATTTTTTATTTAAAATGTAAAAATGGTTTCTTTGTTGAAAATGGGTGGCCAACTTCGTTTTCAGGGACCCTGAACTTGCTTCAAGTCCGATTTTGGTTCAGTCGGTTGTCAACTCGTTCGAGCGGGTGACTTGGTTGAGACCTTAAAATCAAGGGAGGGTCCGCGCACACACGACACTCAAATTTTATCATTTTGAATTTGATTTTGAATTTTGGGTTTGAAATACTTGATTTGGATCTAAACTTGGGTTTAAAATTCATTTTAGATCGAATAGACCTAAAATTTTAATAGCGACTTTTTTGAAAAATTTGGGGTGATAACAATATCAAAAGATTATGTAAATCTGAAAATATGTTTCCTTGTTATCAAACGAAGAAATAATTTTCTGGAAAGCTGGAAATATATTTCTTTATCATCAAACACAAAAATATATTTCTGCAAGCACACATCAAAATGGGAATCAAAAATATTTTTTCCAATCCTTCATTCCAGGAAATATATTTTCAGAAATATATTAACAATTCCAGATTTTCAGGCCATCAAACGGGCCCTAAAAGACTTCACTTATTGTCAAACAGAGAAGTTTTTGTTCATAAGACAAACATCATGCACATAGTACACAAAGTAGAAACAATGAAACACTTTATCTCTTATTAATTTGACCAAACCTACTTGGAGAAGCGCAGTAATGTCTTTTTGAATTTGCAGATCAGAATACATGAAATTCGACTGCCTTTGTGTTAAAAAATTGACTGGTATGTTGGTATAATTAAAAATATGATCCTGCTGCATTGATGCCTTGACTTGAACAAACTCAGCAAATTTCATACTCGTTCAGTCAAATCAAGTGCGCCACTCTTAATTGCGTCCTCCTGTAAACTTATGCCGATGCAAGTCAACTTGATGCAAAATAACTTCAAATGCCAATTAGTTTAGCCTAAGTGCGATATTAGGCAATGAAGTTGATAAAGTTGAGATTAATGATATGTTAATTTAAATTAAACACTTAATGGAGTTGGTAATCGCTGAAGACTCAACTTAGCTCAGACGTAGTGATGGTCTTGATCAATCTAGGCAATTCAGGTGGCCAGTCCATTTTTACCAAGTTCATGGTGCGTAGTCAGGTATGTGGTGGCCTTCACGCTTATCTGGTTGGGGATTTAAATTGTTACTTCACTTTTCTTCTAGCCTATGTACTTCCGAGTTGTCCATGTTTGCATGTTGTATTTGGAGACATATTAAGTGCTTAGAGGACATTTGTTTGCACTTGACCTAAAATCCTTAGGATTTAATGACCATAGACTTAAAATCAGACTTTCCTTTATCTGATCTTCAATCTGACATTTTCTCAATGGAAAAAAAAAGTGAAGGATTTCAGGATCCAACATAAGATCCTTATTTCCTGAATTACCAGTTTACCATAGATGTTTTGGCACATCAATCAAAAATATCTCGTATCAGATTTATATCAAATAGTTCAAATTTGAAGGAATCAAGTGACTTCTGAGGATTCACCCAATGCAATTGATTTATAAAGGAATGGGTTAGGTGTCAAACCCCTATAAATCTGTTGTCAATTGTGAAATGTATTTTCTTCATATTCAACTTTTACTGATATCTTACTGCCATTTATTTTTATGTCATACGTAGGTTAGTCGATGTGGTGGATCTAATATATATATATATATGTGTGTGTGTGTGTGTGGAAAAACTTTATATTGGTGGATCTAGTTTTTATATATATTTTCTGGAAAACTTTATATGGGTTTGGTTATCGAGATAGCTAGCTGTTGCTTGAAAGCGATCTCTTTCGAAATATATATATATATATATCTATATATATATATATATATATATATCTGTGTGTGTGTTTTTATTACATTTTAAATAAAAGACAAATTTACATGTGAAAAACATGGTCCATCATTTTGTTCTTATGGGTCATGTCACATATTCTCATGCCTTGCTCTAATGTGGGCCATGCAGTTTAACCACTTTTCATGATAAGTAGTGCAACTGGTCAGGTTGGATGGCATATTGTAGTCGTGTTGGTAGTTCAAATCTTGTCTCTCTTTTTGTTTTTAGAATGTAAAAACTAAACAGCCAAACATCTAAAACAAGCTCACCATCGCCATCATTCTACTTATCATTCTCAAAAACAACACTGAGCGCTAAAAGTTTTCCATTAATCAAATGAATAAAACATGGAAATATGGCTGGTGAGACACAGAGAAAATAAAGACAGCCCCTGCTTGCTAGCTGCCTTTTACCTTAGCAGGCCAAAGGCCACAAACCATATTTTACTTAAAAACATCTCGTACAAGAACTCGTTCCAAGTGTCAGGCAGCTTGTGCAGGCACCAATGGATAAGTCGGCGTAAGTCTCGGGGTCAGCCTTCTGCTCGGGGTTCGGAAGCTTGCCTTGCCAGATCGTGTAAACGGATGTATGTGCATCTTTCCGATACTCGGACAGGGTCGTCAAACCTTCATCGAGGAGGTCACGTTCGTCGCCACCACTAAGAGTCGCTGGTCCGTTCTCACCTCCATGTGTTCGGGATCGGCGAGGTCTCCAACAAGCACTTGATTCCATTCGGGTTGAACCAGTCCATACTCCTACAGCATCCAACATTATTATTAAGGGGAAAAGTTGCCCGCAATGCCGGCCATGCCCCTTCTACCGGGCCAAGCTTCTTTACAAATTAATTTTCAAGAATATGTTAGGTTTTGGCCAGAAAAACAGTTTGTTACAATTTGTTCTAAAGTTAGTGTATTTTTGTAAAACAATGTAAAAAACGATTAGGCCTGCAACACTTTTTAGCATACTTGATTTCGTTTAGCAACACTGGAACAAGTAGTTTTAATTTGCAATGTAAGTCTTACAATAATAAATCAGAGAAGTGCTTATGGATAGGGGCAAAGCAAAGGGGCCCCCTTAAGATTTTTGAAAAATAAGATGTTATACGTTGGAGAGAATTTAAATGACAGTTCAAAACCAGGTTTTTTTGGAGTATTTACACGCTCAAAACCTAGTTTTGTAAAATAGAGTAGGAAAGCCGATCCCCATTAGGTTAAAATTCATATAAAACTAGATTTTGGGTGTACCACCCAAACAAATAAACAAATTTTGAAAACTCATTAGAAAACTTAGGTTTTCATAAAACCTTTCCTAAATTTGTTTTGGAACATGGTGTCATCCGAATGACCCTTTAAAACTAAAAAAAATATATAAATTTTGTACCTTATAGGAAAAACTCCTAAGGATCTCAACGGATCAGATTTAAATCTGATTTATCCTGAATCATATATGCTATTTCGAATATTCATATATTCAGATAAATTCAGATTCTCATACGAATAAAGAAAAGTCATATCCAAATCCGAATTTGTACCTTATAAAAAAAGCCCCTAAGGATGTCTATGGATCTGATTTAAATCCTATATATTCTTAATCATATATGCTATTTCCGATATTCATATATTCAGATTCAAATTCAGATTCAGATACCAATAAAAAAAAGTCACATTTGAATCTGAATCCCAATTTTGAACTGGATTTTATCAATTTTGAAAATATAATAGCATTAAATACGAGATATTTGTCTAAAAATGAGTCTGATCCAAATCCATATTCATATTTGATCGGATATTTATATATATCTGAATCCGAACCAGATCGAATGCCATTTATTAAATCTGATTCCAATCTGATCTGATTTCTTAATCAAATATTAAATTTTTTCTATATTCTATTTTTTTGGATCGATTGAGTGAAATATCTGATTCAAATTGAAATTGTTAGTGGCCCATGTGAAAATATTTACTAAAACTTTATTTGGTAGGTCTCGGACAGTACCAACTCTCACATTATATATGGTAAAAAAAGAAAAAGAGAGTTCCATGGAGAGGACACATGCTGCAAAGGAAAACTTAGGTTCGTCTCTCGTCCATATTGGCATGGACCCACTTTGACCAAGTCCTCAGCATCCTTTCATATGCCACCGGTCTCTCGATCTTGTTGTATTACTTGGAGCCATTATCGAACGACCCCCCGCCTGTTTCCGGTGAGAAAGAATATGAAAAACATGGCTTGCAAACTTTTCTAAAGTAAAAAAAAAAATTACATATAACTTTAACATTATTTTAAATATAAACTAAGTTTAAGCATTAGGCCCGCTTGATGGCAGGAAAGAATTTAACGTGGTAAATTTAGCATAGAAAATAATGCTGGAAAAAAAATACCGGTGAAAATTTTTCTTCTTCCAATCTAAGGCCCTGTTTGATGACAGGGTAGTTTTTTGCAGGGTAAAATTAACAGTGTTTGGTGCACAAGGTAAAATACATGAGAGACTTTTTTCGTGATCATTTTCGTGAAGCAGATGAGATTGCCCTCATGAGAGATTCAGCATTCAGTAGATAAATAAATTATGGAAATTTCGGTACTGAGTATCAAATACTCTTAGTTTTATCTGAGAGGCAAAGTGCACTAGCAAAGGCAGGAGACCAATAGCAACAAAGAGGAGATGAAAGCTTTAAATGAACATCAACCATGAAAGATGGAAGAAAGACCACCATGTAAGGACATGACTGACGAAAATAGGTTTATAAGATTAGTGCAAGCTTAATGGAACTTTTGAGAGCTATAAGTCTTCTAGTGAGAAAAGTTTATTCACGAGAAAGAAAGTCAGTTTGTGATGAGAATTTTAATCCTATTGTGAAACAAAACTATCAAGGACCTTAACTGTAATGAGAAATTGAAACCAGCCAATAAAGAATTGATTGCACGAACCACAAGCTTAACTGTAATGAGGAATTATGAACATAGAACTACATTCTCAAGAACATGTAAATTTGGAAACATAGCTAAGTTCTAAATCATCATAGAAACCTGTCATTCCCCTGTTAGGTGTAGCAGACCGGGATGAGATCATGCAATTTTGCAATCCAAGTAGCCATTGTAATTGAATAGAACCAATCAAACAAACTAGAATTCACAGTTGTGCAGAAGGTTCATTTCAAATTCACTTGGCAAATCGTAAAACATAACTGGAACAAATCATTTCACAGGAACCAAATCAACCCTGGTGAACCTAGCATTGTGAATAAAAACTTCATACACTTTCCTGGGGAATTGACTTCATAGACCAAATTAAATCACCCCAGTATCAGAGTCATTGCAAACTGAAACTGGATAACCTAGTTCCCAATTTGTATGGTCATGCAACTGTACTATATTTCTGATTTCAAACTCGACGGACAATTCAGGGAAATTGAAAGGGAAAAAGACTCACAGTTGTGTGAAAGCCGCAAAGGTAACAAGATATCTGACAGGGTCTTCTAAGGTGCCCCAGAAACTTTTCTTGTAAGGGATCCCTTCGACCTTCATAGACAACGATGAATCATGCCCACGGAAGGAATAGTGGTGGAGTCTCTGCAGTATCCTCGGTATGATGAACCAAGCAATCACCATGGCAATCCCCGTGCCACCGACTGGTACCGCCACATCACTGAGAAACGGGGACAAATCGATCAACTGCTGACTATGAGATAGACAAGAGAGCAAGGGAGGAGTGGAAGGAGAGAGCGAGAGAGGAGAGGAAAGAGAGAGCGAGAGAGGAGACGAGAGTGGAGAGGAACCAGAGACTGAGAGAGGAGAGGGGAAGAGGCGATGGAGGGGAAAGAGGAGAGAAAATGAGCTGAGCTTTGAAGTTGGACTTTTGATCTAGTAAAAAATGAGTTGAAATCAGCCTATGAAATGAATTTTGAAATCGTATTTCTAAAACTAAAATTTTAAAACCAAACCTTCTGCCTTCCTCCACATCAAGGATGGGCTGGGGGAACAGTCTTATATTTTTCACCTCCAAGATGGACCTAAGAGAGAAATAGAGCAAAGCATCAATATGCATGCAATTTATTTCATGCACACATGCACTCACTCCATGAACGCACCCACTCATATTCACTAAAATCTAAGTGAATGAAGTTGGAGTTGCTTTCATGATTAAGTCATATTGTGACAAAAATGTGAGCACCTCGCTTATTTTGACGCAGAAGCACAAAATTTTCAAATTGGTTATAAAACACAAACTTCCAAAATCAATTTCAAAACGATTCCATTGGATTTTTCTCAAAATGAAACCGATTTTCAAATTCCAAAATTCTACTCAAGCATAAAAGTAAAAAAAAAAATCGAAGTTCCAATTTTTCCAATCAAGAAAATTCTCCTAACACTAGACTTGGACTCTCAATTTCCAATTTTCTAATCTCATTTCAAGATCAAAACCAAACAAATCAAATCAAATCTATCAAAATATCAAAACAAGATTCAAATATCAAAATCTTAAACCCAAAGATGTTTTCAAAAAGTGTGAATTGGTCGAGTTCCAACCATTCCAAACCCAAAATTTCATTCTCAAAGATCCGATTCTCAAAAATTTCAGCTAGACTTCAACTATTCAATCCAATTTTTCCAAATTCAATTTTGGCTTCAAAACCGAATTCCGGTTCCAAGGCATCCAAGAATTTTTCAAGTCAAATTTCAAATCCCAAAATCCAAACTATCTTTGAAATTCTAAGTCTAGCCCAAACTTTCAATTTTCAATTCCAAGATCCTAGTTTCAAATACAAAGTTTCAATTACCCAATCTCAATTCGATTCAAAATCCAATATTCTGATTCTCAATTTCCAATTCTAAATTCCAATTTTTGTGATAAACTCAAGGTTTAATTGCTAAAATCTATGATTAATTCGAAAATTCCTTTCCAAAGATAAACTCCCAATCTTCAAAATTTTGAAATGCAGAAATTATTTTCAATTCAATCCAAGTCCTTGTTTAAAATGAAGTTTAAAAATCTGAAATCCAATCTCCATACATGCATGTAGAAAAAAAATAACTTGTCAAGCTTGACAAAACTCAGACCATGGATCAATTACCCCTGTTAGTGGTGGCAGGGGTGGGTCCCTTTTTCTTAAAAATCTATTTTCATGCAAAACTTGATTTTTGCTGCTTCACGCGCAAACTTCCCAGCCCACACCGTGGGAAGTGGGGTGCGAACAATAAGCTCATAGGTATGCTCAACCCAATTTTTTTTGTTAAAAAGGGTCACATTTTTTAAACATATTTTTGAGAAGTAAAATCATGGCTTTTTAACTCATCAAGCTTTTATGCATTGTGATCTCTTAAATTTGTATGCTAATTCTGAATTTTGTTTTTATACATTGGGACAGGGAAGAACATAGTTCCTTCCATCCGTCAGCTTAGCTCTTTTTTTCATCCAATTGTAATAATCAATCAACATAAACTCAGTAGGTCGGAGTAAAAATCAATTGCAACCAAGAAAAAGAACACCAAATCCGATTGCAATCACAAAAGCCATTGATAGGAGTAAAGAAATACAGAAATATAAATTTATGAAAGAAATGCAAAAAAAAATATTCCAAAAAATTCCAGATTTAAGTAAATGAAGGACGTTAAGGTTGAACGATAATTGAGACACCATAAAAAGAAGCTTTAAGAAAGCGTTTTTCGCATAAAAATGCAGTTGCGTATCAAGTACTTAACCTACTGAGTGTTAAAAGTATATTTTAAAACATAAGCAGTCTTAACATTGAGTAGCTTTTTTCAATTTCTTCGAAAGGAAAAATACCTAGATACAACTTGTCATGAGCCTACTAAATAGATATTGCATAAGAAATAAGAATGAAAATGTCATAGCAATTAAATGATGATACGACATTCAATATGGCTATCTGTGTTGTGCTTTAGTTTTGGAGGCAAGAAAATTACCTTGGAAACAATCAAGTTAAAGTAAGTACCCTGGTGTGTGCCGGTGTCTTGCCATCTTGGTACACCAATACCCAATGGAGACAAATTTGTGCAGGTGAAAATGCCGAGTTAGGAGCCCAAAAAAAAAAAAACATAAGATTTATGAAGGGCGAGAAAATGACAATAAAAGTTACAAAACCGTCAGTATAAGTATTATCGACCGTGCATGCAATCTGTTAGTGTAGATGGTGTCGTTGAAGCATTCACTGACAGATATGTCAACCGTCGATATATCACTGTCAGCTAAACGTAGATTTTTTGTAGTGGCAGAAAGAACAAATTTTAGATCATTCTAACTTGCACAACATGAAGGCTGTTATAATGCCCAGGGTAAAGAACTGCACATAATTCAGGAAATGTTTACCTGCTGGTCAGCAAGTGGAGACACCTTAGCTCTAAGCCATCTATCGTTGATCTGATCAGTTCCGTCAATCTTTTCACGAGTCAAGCCTAATTACTTTTTCATATTTGAGGGATTTGGACCAATTATGTGTTGGTCAAGGGCTGTTCTTGAAGCCAGCTTGAGCTCTGCTCGAGTCTTAAAAGCGGCAGCTAAATCTTGAACCAACTTCGAGCACAAGAACAAGGACTCATGCTGCGCAGACCAGCCTGACTGCCCACAACCAGTGCCCGAGGCTCTACATTGGACATTTTTCAAATATTTCATGACTAAGTAATTTACAATGCATTTTAAGGTTCTTGGTCCTCAAATGCTTCAATTTTCCTTAATTTTGTTAGTCGTTGATTGTATTGTGATTCATTTGGATCTAATTTCATATTCTGGACCCTAACTCCACCCTAATTTAGATTTTTTATAGTTCAGATCTATATTCACTTGAAAAACTCATATAGACTTAAAATCCTAGTTCCAGATCCAAAACCAAGTATTTAGATCTAAATTTATGTCCAAATTCAAACATTGGATCCAAAACCAAGTTTTAGGTCCAGGTCTTCATCCAAATCATGGCACTAGATCGAAAATAGATCTATAGATCCATATCCAGAGTCAAATTCCCAGTTATAGATCCAAAAAATTTCCAAATTTAGATCCATGTCCAAATCCGAGTTCTATATCCAAAACCATCATTAATTCAAATTCAGATCCAAACGCCAGCTCTAGATCTAGATACAATCCAAATTAAATCCAAAACAAGCCTTAGATCCGAACCGCAAACAAGCTTTCAGAACCAAACCCAGATCCCTGTATAGGCAATTTTCTTTAAATAAAGGTAAGGGCCTAAGCCCCATAAATCTCATGAAGTAGTTTCAGTGGGCAACTGCTTAGACCCCAAAAACTCTACAAAATGGTCTTAAACTTGATCAGAACTGATCAATCAAATTCAGAAAAAAAGGAAACCCAAAACGTGCAAGGAAATTTTAAACTTGTTAGAAACGAAACCCACCAACTTTGGAACGTGAAATTGAAAGAAAACAGTTTCATTTACAAGGACACATTAATATATATATATATATATACTCTAACTTTTTAGTTTCGAAGAAAATGTCAAGAAAAAGATGACGAATATTTTTATCATTTAATATTAGTTTTTTTTTTCATGTTTTTTTCATCCTAATATTGTAAGGTTGATCAGCCTAACCCATCATCTACTTAAAAGCAAGGTCCCTTTGCTTGTGGCTTCAAACAAACATGCCTCCATTTGCAATGTTTTAATGAAAGGTATGAGTAAATGTTTGAAGTAAGCTTAACTTGAGAAACGAAATCATTAGTTAAAATAGTAAGAATGTGATTTGGTGAAAATGAGTAATCTTGATAAAGTACAATGCAGTTTTTTTTTTTTTTTTTCTTTTTTTTTTTTTTAGGGTTGACAAAATTAGCTGTCGACCCTTACTTGATGGTTTCCACAAAAGCGTAGCCCTTTTAGAAAGATTCATACAAGAGGTTGTCTTTTTTTTTCAAGTTATCCATAAAAGGACAAGGTCCAAAAAGAGACTGTCAAACGCAAGCAAACTTATGTATTTTACATATTTAAAATCAAGAAAATACACAGACACATCAATGCAACCCCGCCAGCCCACCAGCGACGTCAGGTGGGAGCTGCCGGATCTCCCTAGTCGGCGCCTCATAGAAGGAAACCCGAAAATTTACATCTCTTCATCCTCTTCATTATCAACTGTGGTTGTTGCTGCTGCTTTGTTGCTCATTGCGACGCAACTAGTGAAACTGTGCAGACTAAGATAGCAGACGAAGATAGTTCTGGGTGCCATTCCGCTGCATAGAACCCAACATTGGTATCAGAGCCATACTTGTTGAATTCCAGGTAAGTGAATTTCGACTACTGTAGTGCTTGTGCAGATTATATTAACTGTGAATGCATGTGTCGTCTGTGCATCATGCGTGTGTCATGCTGTGTATGCAGTTACTGAAAATAAAGCATGGCTAAAGTGAGTTGAAGCATGAAAGTATTGAATGGGTTTGGAAGTCTTTGTTTACTATAGTATGTCATTTTTTTTACTCTGTGTCTGTGAGAGTTTTTTTTACTCTGTGTCTGTGAGAGACTGAGAGAACGACAGTAACCAGAACTTGCTCTGCTCGATAAACAAGAGAATACTAAGAAAAACTAGGAAGAGTAAGGAATTTTACATGGAGAAATTAACTCTGCTCCCTCTTCCGTTGGACCCCAAATGACCGATTTCTTTATTCTCGACCTCTCTGCTCCAGCCTCCTTCTGCCGAAGGCGCCGCATAGAAGGAGAACGATTTTCTCTCGTTGGCGGGGGAAGAAGGCTGGAGTAGAGAGGTTGAGAATAAAGAAATCGGTCATTTGAGGTCCAGCGGAAGAGGGAGCTGAGTTAATTTCTCCATGTAAAATTCCTTACTCTTCCTAGTTTTTCTTAGTATTCTCTTGTTTATCGAGCAGAGCAAGTTCTGGTTACTGTCGTTTTCTTGGTCTCTCACAGACACAGAGTAAAAAAAAATGACATACTATAGAAAACAAAGACTTCCAAACCCAATCAATACTTTCATGCTTCAACTCACTTTAGCCTAGCATGCTTTATTTTCAGTAACTGCATACACAGCATGATACACAGAGGACACATGCATTCACAGGTAATATAATCTGCACAAGCACAGGCACCACAGTAGTCTAAATTCACTTACTGTAATTCGACAAGTATGGCTTTGATACCAATGTTGGGTTCTATGCAAATGGCACCCGTTCTCCAATCTTCATCTCCTATCTTCATCTGCGCAGCACTTTTGCGTCGCCATGAGCAACAAAGCAGCAGCAACAACCACGGTTGATGATGAAGAGGAAGAGGATGAAGAGACGTAAATTTCCGGGTCGCCTTTTATGAGACGCCGACAAGGGAGATCCGGCAGCTCCCATCTGAAGTCGCCGGTGGGCTGGCAGGGTTGCATCGATATATGTATGTGTATTTTCTTTGATTTTAAATATGTAAAATTCATTGCACACATAAGTTTGCTTGTGTTGGACAGTCTTTTTTTGGACCTTGCCATTTTATGACTTACCTTTTGCCTATAACTTGAAAAAAAAATACAACCTTTTGTATGAACACATAAGAGTAGGAACAGAATGTAGTGCAGTCGTGAGAACAGAATGTTTGCAAACAGAATGTTTGCAAACAAGTTGCAAGGCACACTGTAGACCAAAATCACAATGGACCCTTGGAAGTAGACCGGCGTTGGAGGTGGTTGTATGCCATGTAGTTGCCGGAAGGATAAAACTTAAAATAAATCGTTATTAAAGTCACTATAAACGGTCACTGCATCATAAATCATGGGTAATACATATCTGATAATTATTTTTAACAACAAATTCTTAAATTTTAACATTTGGCACACGGCAGCATTGAACTTGGAGTGAAATATCAACTAAAATATCTACATTTACTGTTTACAATTCAGATGAGTAGTCTCCATGGGATCGAATTGACAACTAGATTTTCGTCGCTCTGCTGATCAACTAACTATGCTTCACCCAATCAAAACTAACCTTTTGGTAAAGAAAAAATCGAAAAAAAAGATTCATTTAAAGTACATAGATGGTGCTACGTGAAAGAAAGTTTGAATTTGAAATCCCATGAATGAGGACATATGAAAAATAAAAGGATTCCACCAACTAAAGCACGTCAAAGTTTGGTTGCAAATGCGTCTGATTCAGTCCGATTCCAAAAAAGCCCAGAATCGAACCTGGTGCACTAGACATGGACAAAAGCACTAAACCAGATCAGGATCACTTTCAACTTCATCTGAAAGTCAAGCTAACACATACCATCCAGATGTTTTAAGGTTAAGGAGGCATATAAAAATTGAAGTGTTATTTAATAACTAAATCTTGCTTTGGGTCGGTGAGGCTCTCATAATTTTGTAAGGATCGACTTGAAGTTACTGTATTATCTATTGGAAATGTGATCTCTAAGGTAAATCCATCAACTAAAATTTTTAGAAACATAAGTATATATGAAGAGAACATCTGTTGTGCAACCAATTCCAATAGCGTCGCATATGCTCCTCCTTCCCACGCTTCACCCCTCTCAGCATATGCAATACTTATGTGCTTAACAAGGAAAAAGAAAGAGAAAGATTTGCAAATGCAAAGTATAAATACTGCTGCTGAACTCTAAACAGTTTTATTTGCCATGATGACTCTAGAAACCAGAAGATAAGATAATACCCAAAAGAAATCGTCTAGTTCTTCAAAGAACTTTAATGATGCAATTTAAAAAACAAGTGGTGCACAATATCTGAGAACAGGAATACCTCTAGTATCGATCATTACGACGCCCTTAGAAACTACTGGATGCGCAACTCCTGGACCGCCACTATAAGATAGAAGAAGAAAGGATAGCTCAATTTGGAGGTAATCGTCCGGTTGGATAGCTAGATAGAGAGAGAAGGGTCCTTCACTCTAAGTCGGACTGCCTGAAGAAAAATTGGGAGAGGTTTTGTAATGAAAGCATGAGATTTAACATGGTTTTCCACCAAGGAAGGCCACCAATGGCCTTTAGGATCATAGTGTTTGATTTGATATTTATACTCTCTGTTTACAATATCTCTAGGGATATCTTTGATTTTTATTACAATTGTGCATCGCCGAATTTCTTTGTTGATAGTGATGCAATTATTATATTTGTTGGTTTCTTTATTTTTATAGATATCATTTCCTTACAGGTTGCAAAATTATCATCAACAATAATAACATTTCTTTTGTTGAGCAAAAATTTTAGTTGCTTTGAGTAACATCAATATTGTTAGATTTGATATTTATACTCTCAGTTTACAATAAGGTCAAGAAACTTGATTTTTTTTGCAAATTCAGGTGGATGAACACGCTCGCTGATAACAATGTTATTATTATTTGTATTACATCTTTGCTTTTATAGATGTTGTTCTCTTATAAGTCGCCACATTATCTTTAACAATAATAATGTTTCTTTTATTGAGAAGATTTTTTTTTATAACGTTAAATCATTTGCATAACACTCTCCATTTTCACCTCCAAGACATACTTGAAAAATCCAAGAGATCATATTTGATATTTTAAATTTCAAATATAGATATTTGATTATAACAAGAATTCAAAATTATTTATTTAAAAAATTTGAGATTCACATCATATATTCATAATTGTTGATTTAAATCAATGGGCGAAGGATCAATTTATGGGAATAGAAATTCTCACACGGCATAAACCTCCATTTTAAGGAAAACGACACATATAAAATTCACAGACATATAAAGATTTCCTTTCAAAAGTGCGATAAAAAAACAAGGCACCAGAGAATGCATATCAAAGGTCCGGCCAGTTTGAATAAAGAAGGTATATTCTACTTTGGGTTTGCTCTTCACAAAGTAGTAAAGCTTCACATGGGTGTCAGCAATGCATACTACCAATGCAATGCAAGGAACCCATTAAAGGTTCAATTTGCCTAAACAATTACAAAAAGTTCAATGAAAATTAAAACAGCCAACAGCCCACTAGCCCGAGCCAAGCCCAAAATCTAAACCCAAACTCTGTCCAAGTGTACAAGGGATGCCAACCTCCACACATGCATGGTTCGATATTTTATACATATCTAGCACCTAGTTCCTTTGGTTCACGTTTTTCGTCTTCAGACACTAAGAGTGTGTTTGACAATTAACTTCAGATTTCAATTCCAAAGCTGATCTGGCTAAGATCCCTTTTACGTGGGATGCACAGCAGAAACAAACACTGGATTTTACTTCTATGTGAAGAAAGAGGATTTGTTTCCCATACACTTATGGCAAAAACATCGGATTTGAGGTTGAATGGGCTGAGATCTGTCCTTAAATTCATGAATTTGAGATTCCAGTGATCTCATATCCGAGGTTACCAAATGCTCCATAAAGAACTTCACTTATTGTCAAACAGAAGTTTTTGTTCATCAGACAAATAACATGCATGTAGTACACAAACAGTACACAAAGTGGAAACAATGAAGCACTTTATCTCTTATTAATTTGACCCAACCTACCTGAAGAAGCACAGTAATATTTTTTGAATTTCCAGATCAGAATACATGGAATTCAACTGCCTTAGTGTTCAAAAATTGACTGGTATGTTGAGTGCTATAATTAGAAATAAGATCCTGCTGCATTGATGCCTTGACTTGAACAAACTCAGCAAATTTCATACTTGTTTTGTCAAATCAAGTGCCCACTCTAATTTGATACTCCTAAGTGCGACATTAGGTGATGAAATTGATAAACTTGAGATTAACGGTATGTTAATTGAGATTAAACACTAAATGTAGTTGGTAATGGATGAAGACTCAACTTAGCTCAGACTTAGTGATGGCCTTGATCAATCTAGGCAACTCAGGTGGCCAGTCCATTTCTACCAAGTTTATGGTGCGTAGTCGGGTCTGTGGTGGCCTACTATGTCTAGCAGTCATCGGGTTTGCGTTGGTGGACTTAGTTGAGGTTGGTCAAACAGGCTTATCTGGTTGGGGATTTAAATGGTTACTTCACCCAGATTTTCTTCTAGTCTATGTAGTTCCGAGTTGTCCATGTTTGCATGTTGTTCTTGGGGACGTATTAAGTGCTTAGAGGACATTTGTTTGCACTTGATCTAAAATCCTCAGGGTTTAATAATCATGGACTTATCTTAAATTTGACATTTTCTCAATCCTAAAAAGAGGTGATGTAAGGATTTTAGGATCCAACGTAAGATCCTTAGTTTCATGAATTATCAGTTTTACCATAGATGTTTTGGCATATCAATCAAAAACATGTCATATCAGATTTATATCAAATAGTTTAAATTTGAAGGAATCAAGTGACTTATGAGAATTCACCCAATGCAATTGATTTTAAATCAATTGTGAAATGTATTTTCTTCATATTCAACTTTTACTAACATCTTACTGACATTTATTTTTATGTCATACGTAGGTTAGTTGATTTGGTGGATCTAATATATATATATATATATATATATATATATATATATATATATATATGTACATATTTTTTGGAAAACTTTATACGGGTTTGGTTATTAAGTTAGTCAGTTGTTGATCGAAAGCGATCTCATATATATATATATATATATGTGTGTGTGTGTGTGTGTGTGTGTGTTACATTTTGAATAAAAGACAAATTTATATGTAAAAAGTATGGTCCATCTTTTTGTTCTTATGGGTCATGTCACATAGTCTCATGTCTGGCCCTAACTTGGGCCATGCACTTTAACTACTTTTCATGATAAGTAGTGCATCCGGTCAGGTTGAATGTCATATTGTAGCTGTGTTGGTAGTTCAAATCTTGGAAGGTGCTATGTGCCCTTATTAGATGTTCTTGTCTCTCTCTTTCTGTTTTTAGATTATAAAAAATAAACAGCCAAACATCTTAAACAAGCTCACCGTCACCATCATTTTACTTATCATTCTCAATAATAACACTGAGCAATAGAAGTTTTCCATTAATCAAATGAATAAAGCATAGAAATACGACTGGTGAGACACAGAGAAAATATAGATAGCCCCTACTTGCATGCTGCCTTTTACCTTAGCTGGACAAAGGAGACAAACCATATTACACTAATAAATAAGGAGAAAAAACAAAACTCGTTCAAGAACTCATTCCAACTGTTGGGCAGCCAGCGCAGGCACCAATGGATATACAGTCAGCGTAAGTCTCGGGGTTGGCCTTCTGCTCGGGGTTCAGAAGCTTGCCTTGCCGGATGGTGTAAACGGATGTATGTGCGTCTTTCTGGTACTCAGACAAGGTCGTCAAACCTTCATCGAGGAGGTCACGTTCGTCGCCAGCACTAATAGTCGCCGGCAAGTGTGAGATGTTCTTCGGGATCGGCATGGTCTCCAACGAACACTTTATTCCGTTCGGGTTGAACCAGTCCATCCTCCTACAACATCCAGCATTATTATTTAGGGGAAAAGTTACCGGCAATGCGGGCTGTGCCCCTTCTACCGGGCCAAGGTTCTTTACAAATTAGTTTTCAAGAATATGTTAGGTTCTTGCGACAAAAACAGTTTGTTACAATTTGTTCTAAAGTTAGTGTATTTTTGTAAAAGATTGTAATACAATATTTTAGGAGTCTGCTTCATTCTTTAAACAAATTTATGAAACCATCAGGAGTAAAAAATTGAGCGCTTAGGCCTCCAACACTTTTTAGCATATTTGATTTGGTTTAGCAACACTGTAACAAGTAGTTTTAATTTGCAACGTAAGTCTTACAATAATAAATCAGAGAAGTGCTTATGGACAGGGGCAAAGCAAAGGCCCCCCCTAAGATTTTTGAAAAATAAGATGTTATATGTTGGAGAGAATTTAAATGACACTTCAAAACCAGTTTTTTTGGAGTATTTACACGCTCAAAACCTAGTTTTGTAAAATAGAGTAGAAAAGCTGATCCCCATTAGGTTAAAATTCATATAAAACTAGATTTTGGGTGTACCACCCAAACAAATAAACAAATTTTGAAAACTCATTAGAAAACCTAGGTTTTCATAAAGCCTTTGCACAATTTGTGTGGAACATGGTGTCATCAGAATGGCCCTTTAAAACTAAAAAAGATATATATATTTTGTTCCTTATAAAAAAGGTCCCTAAGGATGTCAAAGGATGGGATTTAAATCCAATATATCCTTAATCATATATGCTATTTCGGACATTCATATATTCAGATTCAAGTTCAGATTCGGATACAAATAAAGAAAAGTCATATTCGAATTCGAATCTGAATATGAATCTGATTTTTAGATTCATATTCAAATCCGAATTCCGATTTTGAACGGGATTTTATCAATTTTCAAAATATAATGGCATTAAATACAAGATATTTGTCTAAAAATGAATCCGATCCAAATCCATATCCATATCTGATTGGATTTTTTATTCCAATTTCTTAATGAAATATTAAATTTTTTCTATATTCAATCGATTATCTGATTCAAATTGACATCGTTAGTTGTCCATGTAAAAATATTTTCTAACACTTTATTTGGTAGGTCTCGGACAGAACCAACTCTCACATTAGATATGGTAAAAAAAAAACAAAAGAGATTTCCATGGAGAGGAGACATGCTGCAAAAGAAGACTTTGGTTCTTCTCTCGTCGATATTGGCATTGGCCACTTTGACCAAGTCCTCAGCACCCTTTCATATGCCACCGGTCTCTCGATCTCGTCGTATTCCGTGGAGCCATTCTCGGCCGTTTCTGGCGAGAAAGCGATCAGTAAGAGGAAACGAACATGCTCTACATCTTTGGGTGGTCGGAGTTGGAGTCCACCAAGAAAGGCGCCCAGTAGAACTCCACCGTTGCGTTACATTCCTGGATACCAAGATCAGTGACGTAATGATCAGGTAACACATATATATAATAACGAGCTATGCCCAGTAATGTACTGAATAGTGCCAAAGCAACTTAGTTTAGAGGATCCTTTTTCACATTAGATCGTTTACAGCAACCTCTATTGACTCTTTGACTACGAAGTAGGTCTTTCTTCTAATTGAATGCCAACAGTACCGTGCATTCAGTGAGGGAAGTAATTGAATCATTCAAAGGTTAGAGATGTTAATGCTCATGTAAGTTAATTAGTTTGAAAATTAGTCTGACCCAAATAATGACCAAGGGACCCGCATGCTCAGCACCAATTCATCGTTTCTTGAAGATTTTTTGTTTTCTAGCTACATAATCATTCATACCCCTATTATAATTCTAATACAAAAGTAAAAATAGGTACAAATTAGTAACCATATGAGTCCATAAACCTGGTTTGAGGATCTAATATGAAAAAAAAAATCAATTGCATGTGTTTCCTTTCAAGGGGCGTAGCATAGTTGGTTTGGTCGGAGATGGTAGCATGTTCCCAAAAGACAATTAAAGGTGGGGTACACTTTGTCGAATTGACGATATTATTATTCCAACTATCAACTTCTTCCATAATGATATTTACATTTCTTAGTATTGTCATGAAGCCATTTCATTCTTTTAACTGGTTGACGAAGAATTTGCAATATATATATATATATATATATATATATATATATATATATATATATATATATATTGAAACTACAAAGATAAAAAATGACAGAAGTGAGTAGTTACTTTTATGTATAATAACACTATATTTTTCAAATATCATGTCGTTTAGAAGTTTAAAATCATCTGCTGTACGAAAGTTGGCTTCTTTATTTGTGTCTTGTAATCATCATGAACATGCATAAGCAACTACACAAATGGGTACCAGAAATTAAAGAAGTTAAAATAGTTGGGGCAGGTCAACTACCCTTGAGTGGTCTCACCATGAACTATAAACTATAAAAAGGAACTGCTAGGAATGTTCCTCAAGTCAAGCCAACTCGGGCTCCATTCGAACTGGCTCATTAAGCTTGACTCGAACTTGACTCGTATGATAAACTAGTCAAGTTCGAGCTTAAATGATAACTCAAGTTTGTAAACGCATCGAGTTCGAGTTGGATGAACTCGACTCAATTAAACATGCTTAACACTAATACTTATTTTTGTAATTTCAAAAACATAAAATGGCTTAAAAAAATTGTGAAAATTTTAAGCATAAAATATATATTAAGAAACACTAGCGTAAGCAAGTTGAGCTCAAGCTTGAACTCAGTTAAAAAAGTCAAGCTCAAGTCGAGCTATATATGAGTCGCGTTGAGTTTGAGCCGGTCCAGCTCGAGCTCGGCTTGCTCATTGTACATCCCTATTAATAGCCTTTGAAAAAATTAGTTTCCAGGATTTTATCTGAAGGGTACTTCTGGAGTATTGATAAAAAAAGTTGATTTCTTTTTCTCAAGACGGATGTTCAGAACTTCATCTGGTTTGGAATGCTACTGAGAGGTTCACCAGAAATCTGAAATTGTTGAAGAAACAACAAGATGACCTTCTTTTCACATCTGGTCTTCTTGCTTTCATTTTCTATAGCTGCCAGATGGTTGCGGATTGGCAATCAAATTCAGATTTCGCTAAACGGGTTTCCCACCCTGTTTTGGGTCAATAGGCTGGTTGCTGATTCGAGTGGCATGGGTGTCAGCACCATAGGAAACGGGCCAATGGTTGGTTTTTGGTTAGAATGGCATGGGTGACAAGCTCGGTGGAAGAGCAATGTATTAGCTCACTTGCAGCACAGGTTCTTATGCAGCACACGTTCAAATGCAAGTACCAACTTAGCTAATGCAATACCCTGATCATGATATGCTCATATATAAGGAGTCTAGGGATTCAAATGAGTTGGATTTCTAACTTCATGCTGGGTTTAATCTAATTGAATTCAGATTCAGATTTGATTACTAAAAAAAAAGGAAAAAAGGTGCCAAATCACTAGTTAAATCATATGTATGTATGCTATAATGTTTAGACGAAAGTCACATATTATTTTTGCATTTTAAACTATAGTTTTTTACAGGGAGCTTGAAAATGTGGTAATGCTTTAAAAAAATTAAAAATCTTTAAAATTTATGAAAAAAACCAATGAGTGAGAAAGTAATAAGATAACATAAAAAAATATAACATCAAGAAACAAAAATAAGAAAATGGAAACAATCAGTTTGTTATTAAAAAAAAAAGTCAAAAAACATGTAAAAACATGCAAAACACCTTTTTTTTTTGTTTTATGTTTTTTCAAAGAAACGACCATTTTGCAGTTTTATGTTGGGCCGGTCAAGACCCGAAACCCGAATTTGTATCCGGTCCGGTTAAAACTAAAAAAAAAAATATAAAATAAAAACTTTTAATACAAAATATATTTTTAATAATAAAGTATATACCATTATTAAAATAAAAATAATATTAACTCGTACCAAATTGAATCGAGTTCTGCTTCATAATAAAAAATATTAAATAGCATACCAAACCCAATCATGCCCCATCAAACCGACTCGGTTCGACCGGTTACGTTATCAGGTAGGCTGGTCTTTTTGGATCCAAATTCGAACCCAATCAGATCAAGTACCGAGTTCTGTCAAGTACTCGGCCCAGCCCAAACTGATATATTTATCATGCTTTTAACACGTTTTTAAAATTATGTTTGTTGAAATAGGCTTCCAAGAATCTATGCTTCGTAAATAATTCATGTTGGTCTTAGATGACATATGGGAGCTTGATTGGTGGGAGGGAGAGGTAGAGATGAACTGGTCATGCAATGGTTAGCTCATGGATTGATTGAGAAAAGGGAAGCGATTGATGCTGGAGTGACTGCAAATCAATGTATTAATGATTTGATAAAGCGATGTTTGATTGAAGAAACTGAAAAAAGCAACTGAAACTATATGATATTTTACATGATCTTGCCTTATATATAGGTCAGAAAGGAATATAGTCGTACCTCTGCTACTGAGCACTCACCATCTATCTCTACTCAACATAACGGATCGAAACTGTGGAGACATTGAATTTGAATAATATTAGGCTTGGGCAAGCTTAGCAATTTGCCGACCTTAAAACAGTTTCTTGTATGTGATGATAGAAAAAACACAAGGAGAACTACAAGGCTTGAAGCACAATTACTTAAGGAGAAGCCTTGTAGTGATGATAGAATAAAAGGTTTGTGGGAAACATTAAAAGCAACCGCTGCAGAAAAAGCGCAATTACTTAAGGAGAAGCTTGGTCTAATCATTTTGGAATTACACTTTCAGATACAAGGTGTTGACAAAGTCACTAGTGCTTCTGAACAAAGCGGTGTGTTGGAGGCTTTGCAACCTCCAGTTGTAGGGAGTAAGTCATTGGAAATCCTAGAGGTCATTGGTTGCCCACCAGTGCAATGGGCTCAACAGAATTGGTGACATGGCTGCTCTCAAGTCATTGATTGTAGAGTACTCTAATAGTCCGAAGACACTAGCTCACATGCCGAATCGTTTAAACAGAGTGAAAAGTTATATTTTA
This sequence comes from Nymphaea colorata, assembly GCF_008831285.2. Taxonomy (NCBI): domain Eukaryota; kingdom Viridiplantae; phylum Streptophyta; class Magnoliopsida; order Nymphaeales; family Nymphaeaceae; genus Nymphaea; species Nymphaea colorata. The sequence goes on along the minus strand of NC_045138.2, from coordinate 4,667,160 downwards.
CTGATGAACTGTCTCGCTGCCGATAGAGATTTTACCGAAGGCCACTAACATGTAAAATAATAGATTATTACCGATGCGAGAGGGTGTCGGTAATAGTCAATGTCAGCCTACGTTTAGGTCACGCTGGTGATACCTTTCACCAACGTTTCTGTCCAGTGTGTCGGTGACGATTTTTAATGGTACTCCCTTTATCAACAAAAGAACAAAATGTCAGTAAAACCATTAGCGACATGCATTCTATTTTCACCGACATTTTGTAGCCTGACTCGCAGCAGCCATGGTGAGCTCGTCATCATGCTCTATCAAGTCAAAGTCATATGCTCAATATTTCTGTTATTTTGCAATAATCAGCTTGGTCGACCACTAGCATGCCAAATTTCTGGTCGCTTGACACTACAAACCAGACCCTAAGTAGTCCGATTTACATATTAAAAGAATACGTGCATCTCAATTCTCACAACTAATCCAAAGTAAATTTTCTATTTTTGAAAGTTGGGAAATGGCGTATTCAAGCTGAGTTTCGTCCATAAACAAAAATCTGATTTTTGAAGAGTCCTCCAACCTGTGCAAAATTGGAAAAAGAAGACCACTATGGCTTGGAAGAAAATGTTGTTCATTCGTCTATGTTATTGAATGTTTTAATGATGTATGCAAAGAAAAAAAGATGAGTGAAGCCTGAATGGTTTCCTTACTCCCTGGATGAGCAAGGAATCAGACTTCATTATCTCTTCAAATCGATTCCACCAAGAATCTGATTCACTCGATTTATATCAATTGAAATGAACCCCTCTCAACCCATTCATTTCTGAAATTTTCAGAAATCATCATGATTTTGAAAATCAGCAATTAACAAAAATATCTAATCTTGTTGTGTTTCAAAAAGAAATCCCTAGATCCAAAACAAAGACTTCCATCAAGTTCAAAACCACAAAAGAAATTCAATTTTTTACAAAACCCATTTGGGAATACGCATTTACAAAATTTTAATGATCTTCAAAAATCATGCCACTTTCAAGAATCAATATATATCAAGCTATTTCCACAATCAAAACTCAAACATCAATATATCAAAATGCTTCATCTTAGACGAATTCACAAAAATGATATTCCTGCCCAATGAGCAAATTTTTCAAAACTGGAATGTTCCAAATTTTCAAACAAATAAATTTCTTTTGCCTATGATCTAGTAAAAGATGAGTTGAAATCAGCCAATCAAATGAATTTTGAAATCCTACTTCCAAAACTAAAATTTTAAAACCTAAGCTTATGTGCTCATCCACATCAAGGATGTGCTTGGGGAACAGTCTTGTACTTTTCACCTCCAAAATGGACCAAATTTAATTATGCACGGTGAGAAATAGTGTGAAGCATCAATATACATGCAGTTTATTCCGTGCATACATGCACTCATCCATGAATGCACCCACTCATATTCACTAAAAATCTAAGAGAATCAAGTCGGAGTTGCTTCCATGATTAAGCCATACTGTGACAAAAAATTGAGCACCTCGCTTATTTTGACGCAGAAGCATAAAATTTCCAACATGGTTATAAACCTGAACTTTCAAAATGAATTTCAAAACGATTCCATTGGATTTTTCTCAAAATCAAACCGATTTTCAAATCCAAAAATCTACTCACGCAAATTTTCATAACCTTTAATAAAATTAAAAAAAAAAATCAAAGTTTCAAATTTTCCAATCCAGAAAATTCTCCTAAAACTAAACTTGGACTCCCAATTCCCAATTTTCTAATCCCATTTCAAGATCAAAACCAACCAAATCAAATCAAATCTCTCAAAATACCAAAACTAGATTCAAAGATCAAAATCTTAAACCGCAAGATGTTTTCAAAAATTCTGAATTGGTCGAGTTCCAACAATTCCAAACCAAAAATTTCAATATCAAATATCCGATTCCCAAAAATTTCAGCTAGACTTCAACTATTCAGTCCAATTTTTCTAAATTCAATTTTGGCTTCCAAACTGAATTCCGGTTCCAAGGCTTCCAAGAATTTTCAAGTCACATTTCAAATCCCAAAATCCAAACTTTCTTTGAAATTCTAAAGTCTAGCCCAAACTTTCAATTTTCAATTCCAAGATGCTAGTTTCAAGAACAAAGCTTCAATTACCCAATCCCCAATTGGATTCAAAATCTAATATTCTAATTCTCAATTTCCAATTCTAAATTTGGGATCAACTCAAGGTTCAATTGCTAAAAATACATGATTAATTAAAAAGTTCCTTTTAAAGGATGAACTCCCAATCTTCAAAATTTTGAAGTACTGAAATATTTTCAATCAAATCCAAGTCTTTGCTTAAAATGAACTTTTAAAATCCGAATTCCAATCCTCACACATGGTGCAGGAAAAAAGAAAACTTGTCAAGCTTGAGAAAACTCAGATCTTGGATCGATTACCCAATTAATGGTGGCAAGGGTGGTTCCCTCTGAAAATCTATTTTCAAGCAAAACTTGATTTTTCCAAATTTTTATCAGCCTACAATGTGATAAGTGGGGTGCGAACAATAAGCTCATAGGTATGTTCAACCAAATTTTTGTTGTTGAAAAAGGCCACTTTTTATACATATTTTTAAGAAGTAAAATTATGGTTTTTTAACTCATCAAGCTTTTATGCATTGCGATCTCTTGAATTTTTATGCTAATTTAATTTGTTTTTATACATTGGGACAGGGACGATCTCTTGAGTCAAAGCCCACCGAGTTAGCTGGGATTGTCAACTAAGTACGTTTTCTTTTTTGTTGTGCACTGGTTAATAAAGAAGTTTGTATTTTTTTGAATTGTGAAATATAGTATACTTTACTAAATATACAAACATACTCATATTACATTTCATTCACTTTTATTTGATGATAAAATCAAATACGAAGTCTCAACAGACTTGCCTTATTCTTTTATTAATTATTGAAAACATGCACAATTGAGATTTAATCTTTGTTGCCGAGTCCACTCTCTGACCCCACGAATAATATATGTACAATTGAGATCCTCATTTTACTTCTTACATTAGCAAAATACTTGATCCAATTAAGATTGGTGAGAAAGGTCACATACCAAATCTATGGACCTCAAATCCTGAGGGTCTCATTTTTCATTAGGGATCGCTGATTTTGGAACGAGTCCAAGCTGAAATCACCTCCCCTGATTTTATGATCTGCAATCACTGGTATTTAGACCTCAAAAAAAAATTACATGTAAATTTTTACAAAAATTTCTGATGTAAAAAATTTTAAAAAAATTATTTTCAGAGTAGTTAAAAATTTTGAAACTATAATTCGGCCCCTAATGAAAAATTCCTGACTCTGCCCCTGCTTGTATCTTCGATGACAATGAAGAAATAAGGAAAAGGCAAATGAGAGAGGAAAAAAACGGTCGATAAAGTCTTTATCACGAACGGAGAGCATGAGAAGCTAAAAGTGAAAGGGGCAAGACCACGTGCAGTGGGTACTTAAAAGGGCCAAGGCCCCTGCCGACCAATCCTTCCCTCTGCCTCTGTGTGTGATGGAATGGAATGAAGATTCTAGGATGAGTGTTATCGTGTTTGATGAAAGGAATCAGGCTTGGTGCTGGGGCGGACCCTCACACACACACCCCCCCTCACCCCGACTCCTTTCAAAAAGTTCAAAAATTTATATGTATATTTCAAAAACTTTAGTTTAACATAAGTGAAAATTTTGAAAATTGTTAAACTTTTGAAACTACAGTTTGGTTCTTGCAACATAGCATTCCTGGCTCCGCCTCTAGTTTGATATTAGTTAATATTTTCCCTCTTAGTAGAGACACACTAGGATATGTTGTTCCTTTTTGTAGTTTGAGAGGCCATGGCAATGTTGAGAAACTGAGGTGCTTGTGGCTTTCTTATTCCCCCAAGTTCAAGCCCTTGGTGGACATCGTTCACCCACGAAATGCAGTTACGGCAATGTGCAGGAACAGTATGCTCAAACAAAATTTTGGATTTTGACTGGTGGACACTTTGGATTAAATTCATTTCACAATTGTCATTTTGCATTAGTTTGTGGGATGGGCCGAAGCCACAGATATACCAAATCTTTTGTGGCATCCTTGAGTACGTAATCGGCCCTCAATAGCCAAATGAAGTACCCATCCGGCTCCCATGGGAGTTTGGTTCTTCCATATTTGAGGACATCAAGGCTCCTCAGTCTTCCTTACTCGCACTCTTTTATAGATCTCAGCTCTGGTCATCTTGTGAGTTTCTACAGAGTCCCAGCACAGTTTAGTCAGTCCCCACTGATAATGACATGTTCCCAAAATTTAGTGTGAAGCATTTAATCCAAAATTTTGTTAGATGGTGGGTTTGAGCATACAACACATACTCTGGTGAAAGCCTGATGTGTGTGTGTGTGTGTTTGTGTGTATGTGTGCATGTGTACATATACGGATTTCTCCAACTGTCAAGATGCTCTGGCTTCTCAAACACAGTCTCATGCACATATACACTGTCAAATGGGCGCTAGCATCTGCTAACAATTAATCGACTCAATGAATACATGTTCACGCGAAAATGTTGTGCTTGTGCCATGTTTACTGCAAGTGCTTACCTTCTACTGCTTCTACACCTCCCTCTCTAGTAATGGATATAGATAAAATTTTGATCTAATCACCTTAATTTCCAATCTTCCATGTCACCTTAATTTCCAATCTATCAGGCTAAGAGTAATGAACTCTTGTGCCAAGTGTGTGTGTTTGTGTGTGTGTGCATGTGTACATATATGGATTTCTCCAATCTTCTCAAACACAGTCTCATGCACATATACACTGTCAAATGGGTGCTAGCATCTGCTAACAATTAATCGACTTAATGAATACATGTTCATGCGAAAATATTGTGCTTGTGCCATGTTTACTGGAAGTTTCTACTGCTTCTACACCTCCCTCTCTAGTAATGGATATAGACATGATTTTGATCCAATCAATAGATATGATTTGATCCAATCAAAATACACGACACATATTAAAACATGCGAATGCAATAAAAATGCAAACTAGATCCAACTCTTATGTCTGTGAGTTAGATCCATACATCTTCAAATAGAATTACAGAATGCTGAGATGTAGATATGCAAGTTTGAAACCATTCTGCCCAACTGCAAAGTGAAAATCTTATATTATAAGAGTTGTTTATATTTTTATTGTTAAAAAATTATTTGAATAAGAATTACTGCTAAATAAATCTGAAAAAAAATCCCCAACCCTAATATTTCATGCCACCTTAATTTCCAATGTATCTGACTAAGGTCAGCGAGACGTTTTACATTTTGTGCCAAAGTACACACCTTGAGTAATAAATTCATTAGTTTATTTGAAGGTCTTGAGTTCGATCCAACCTGGTCCTCAAGGCCCCGTGTTCCCTCAACACGCGCTATTTGACCCACCAGGTTGGGACGACTGGTCTGTCATTGTTAAGGAGCGAAACGTGGATAAACATGTTGATTGACAGTAGGCTTTCAAAACAAAGGATAATTTAGATAATAATTGAAGCGACAATATCATGGGAGGGCCATCCTTGGAGACATTATCAATACATGGCACTCCATCCCTGTCCCATTCCCTCAGTCAATCAAGTTAACAATTGAGGTCACAATATGTCTGAAAATCATTATACTCCAGCCCCAATATTTTATTACTTTTATTACCAAATTTGAATTATATATATATATATATATATATATATATATATATATATATATATATATATATATTGACACACACACATGAAGAGACAGTGACAGCAGATGTGCACTCAGATCTGATTGTAGAATAGGTCAGTGACGGAGCTTCACACGGGTCATTTGGAGCGGGTGAAGATGATAACTAATTGAAAACTCTTTGCTTTCATTTGTACATGTTTCCTTCTTTTAAATTCAATTTGTGCTCTTGTTCTTCACTAAACTTGAAGTTTTCCTCAGGGAATAGAGCTTATACTTTAATTACTGCTTCAGAGAGAGAGAGAGAGAGAGAGAGAGAGAGATTTGATCTTTTATGTTTTGTCAACAAATGTTTCTTTTTATTTACCATTCCAAAGTTCAGCGTCTGAAGGTTTGATCTTTTATATTTATTTGTAGTTCTGAAATGTCTAAGCTGGCGGCTTAATGGTTCAGTTTTATTCGTTTCCTTGTTTTGTTTTCAATGGAAAACCTGATTAACACCACAAAAAAAAAAGAAGAATAGATTTACCATTGGAGAAATGCGTTCGTAAAAATTGCAAAGCCATCAGCATTAGTTGTAGCCACAATTTGATGAACATCAGAATCAGAAGGTTAAACTTTCCATTTTTATTAGGGTCTCTACACTTCAGTAAGTTAAGAAGATAGAGAAGATGGCATGACAAGATACAACAAACTATTATAGGCAATGCCAGGATTTTTTTTACGAGCGGGCCAAATGGTTCAATGAAATGCAATGAAAGGGGCTGGGTTTTGTGAGTTGGGTCCGGGTAAGGTCAAACTGAACCCAAATCCAAACAATACATGATGGTAACAAAAAGTTTCTAATTTTTTTTGTGTAGTTATTTTTTTCAATTAGTTGGGGTGGGGCCATGAGCTTAGGCGGCCCTCCCTCCTTCCACCGTTGATATATACTTACACTTGACCTTTTGCACTCTTCACCTTGTAAAAGAAATTGACATTTGACGATGGTGTCATGAGTGATGGTACCAAATACATCATCTTTGAAGTAAAAAATCAAATTGTCTATGTTCCAATAACCTTTCTTAAGCTTTGAGAGGCAGGCAATCTGTTCCTGCACATTGCTGCAAATGCATTGCACATTGCTGAAAATGCATTTCGTGGGTGAACGACGTCAACCAAGGGCTTGAGTTTGGGGGAACAAGAAAGCCACAAGTGCCACAGTTTCTGGACATTGCTGTAAACTACAAGAAGGAACAACGTATCCTGGTGTGTCTCTACTAAGTGAGAAAATATTAACTAATATCAAACTGGAGGTGGAGCCAATAATGTTTTGTTGCAAGAGCCAAACTATAGTTTCAAAATTTAAACAATTTTCTAAATTTTCACTTATGTTAAACTAAGTTTTTTGAAATATACTTATAAATTTTTGAATTTTTTGAATCAAGGAGTGCGGGTAGGGGTGGGGGTGAGGGTCCGCTCTAGCACCAAGCCCATTCCATTCCATCACACAGAGAGGCGGAGGGAAGGAGGGGCCGACAGGGATCTTGGCCCACCTCAGATTTTAAAAATTTTGGAAAAAATTATATGTAAATATCAAAAAATTTAGTTTAGTGTGTAAAAAAATTGAAAATCCTCTATTTTGGCCTCTATTGAATTTTTGAAACTATAGACTGGCCCTTGCGACAAAAAATTTCCTGGCTCCGACCCTGATCACACATGCTTCATAACTAGAATCGGGACAACGGTTCCCATTCCAGTGATTCCTTGAAACAATTTTCTGGAAACAAGTTACCAGTTAAAGGTGTCCAAAGGATCAAACTATACGTCAAGGACAAATTTATATGGATAAAATTATTCAATGGTACATACTTCTAATCAACTATGCCCTTTTTTAAGTACCCACTGCCCGTGATCTTGCCCTTTCAGTTTTAGCTTCTCATGCTCTCTGTACGTAACTTTATCGACAGTGTTCTTTTTCCTCTCTCATTTGTCTTTTCCTTATTCTTTGTTACTGTTAGGGGTGAAAACGAGCCGAGTCAAGCCTGAGTTCAGCCAGCTCGAGCTCGGCTCAACTAATGAAATCACGAGCTTGAGCAGCCGAGCTTGAGAATAGATCGGTGGAAGTAACTCGAGCTCGACTCGACAGTTTTTTCTTCAGCTCGAGCTCGAGTCTAAGGCTCGATAAACTCATTTACTGCATCAGGGGCGACAGGAGAAGGTGGATCTCATAAGAAGAGGGAAGAATCTAAGAACAGAAACTCGCTTCCTCCCATGAGGGTTTATAAAATGGGAAAAGCTCATACTCTAAAACCCTCACCTGCTCGAGCAATGGGGTTTCAAGAAACCCTCGCTCACTCAACCCTTGACAAGCGTGGGTTTTTAAGGGTTTCAGAAACCCTTTGAGAAAGAGGTTCAAGAAACCCTCGCTCGCTTGAGCGATAGGGTTTCAGAAACCCTCGCTCAAGTAAGCGAGGATAGCAAAGAAACTCACTCGCTCAACCCTCGTTGAGTGAGGACTTCTAAAACCCACGCTTGAATGAGGATTTTCTGAAGCCTTGGGAGTTTAAGATTGAGAGACAGAGAAAGTATATCACCATGGGCATTGGCTCATCTTAGCAGACGAGAAGTGATTTGCAGCCTCACCGATTGCTGGTCGTCGGTGAGATGGTGCCGGCCTTCCATTTGGATGAAAACAAAGAAAGTCAGGAGTGAGAACACATGTTGAGAAATTGAACTGTTTGCATCCCAAAAATTCATTGGTTTTTGGGGTGCTCCAGAAAATGCGGTTTTTGTTTTGAAATATAAAAGAAAGGGACTCTCCCGTCGATACAAGGATCGACCTTTCCCGGCGCATTTACCGGGGGGTAATCAACCAAAAGGCTATGTTTACATTGATGCATATTGTTTTAACTTAAACATCTTTTTTATACTATGTGCAGTGTGGAAAAATATTAAAAGTTTGATGTTTCAAACTTATGAAAAGATTCTTGAATAGTTGCTTGAGAATGTGAAATATTTTGGGAAAAACTATAAGGAAATCCTTATGAATATCATTTGGAAAACTTGAAAAATCATTTTGAAATCATTTTAGTGTTCTCTTAAGACTTTACGTAGGTTTGAGATTTTACTATAATTTGGTTACCACCTAGTTAGAGTTCTGTCACGTCTTGCTTAAGTTCTTTTACAGATGTGAATGTGTGCTCATTTGTGATATTAAGTGAATATGATTGCATGAATGCATTGATCGTACATGATTAAAAGATAATAATGCGTTCTTTTACAGATGTGAATGTGTGCTCGTTTGTGATATTAAGTAAATGTGATTGCATGAATGCATTGATCGTACATGATTAAAAGATAATTAGGCATTCCTACCATGACATTCATCTAAGATTCTTGTTTTCATAATTATTATATATATAAGAAAGAAAAGTTTTTGAAAATGGATTGGGGTTGTAGACCATCAAATATGATTCCAATATTGGGTCATTCCTTAGTTTGTGGTCTTAATGAAGTTGGCAAATAAAAAAATAAAATCTTAAATGGTAAGAGAAAAATATTGAAATGATGGAAAAGATGAAAGACTTTCATAGAGAGAAATATAGAAGAGAGAGAGAAAGAGATCTTGAAAATCAAAAAATTAGATATCTAAAAGAAAGATAGATACGTATTCATATACATACATACATATATGTGAATATATATATACATATGGATACATATATGAAACCTTGTGAAAATGAGGTTTAAATCAAATAGAGAGAAAAAGATCATTTTAGAAAGAAAGAGATATTTAAAAATGGAATACATGTATATATATATATTCATGTGTACGTATATGAAAGTTTGTAAAAGTGTATTAAATCATAGATAGAGAACAACAAAGAAAGATATTCATTTGTACCCATATGCATATAACATGTATATACACATACGTCTTCATGAATATGAAAATCAAGAAATAACTTGAAAATAGCTGACTTCAATTTTTGATGTAGGCCATTGGGGAATTTGGGCTAATGCAAGAACCTAAGTTAGGTCTCCAAGGCCCCATTAGAGAAGGTATTTCGTTTTGAAAATCTTTTGGAAAACTTGATTCTAAATATTTTGGTGTGTGAATAAAAACCATAACTATTACAAGAAAATTGATTTCTCCCACCATTGGGTATGGAAGAAAACCAAACCACACGATAAGGTTCTCATTAGGGTTCTTAGTCGGATGATTAAAAATGAAACTAGTGAACAAAATGACATGCAAATGCATATTAAAATGTACATATTTCATGAGAGTTTTTCCCGGGTTGGACAAGTCCTAAACTCAAAAATCACAAGAAGAAATCCCAACCCCAAATACTCATTCTCACCATGCATTTTCTCCTTGATTAAGGGAAGATTAAAATATCATGCATGAGCATCATTTCAAGCATGAATGATGAATGAAGATAATATATCTAGTATATTTTTGGAGATAAATGAAGAAATGAAATTTGTTATGTCTTACTCATACTCCCGGTGCTGTCAAGAGTAGTTCTTGATTCCAGATCATTTGAGCTATCTTGCTCAGCCATGAGAGGAGGCAAGATGAAAAGGAGGAAATGAAAAGGGAGGATTGCATACATCAGATATGAATGATATTGGAAATGAGCCATGGAGAGGTGACAAGAGGAAATGAAAATAGAAATGGAGGAAGATTACATACCTCGAATGTGATTGATATTAGGAAGAAAAATTATCACCCTTTATTTGAATGATCTTAGACCTCATTGAATGAAGCTCTAAGACGATAACGATATGGCCTCCAAGAAATTTTCGTGCTCCCTTGAAGAGTTATTGTTTGATGAAGCTTGCTCCAAGTTGAAGAAGGAGAGAGAATGAGAATGGAAGAGGAAGAGGGAAATGGAGGAAGAGGACAAAAATTTCCAAGTCCTCAAGTGAAAATTTGCTAGAGCTTCTTCAAGGGCTAGCTCATTGCTCAAGAGGGGGAAAATGGTGGCTATTTATAGAGGATTTTGTAGCCAAACTCAAAATTCAAATTCTTTTGAATTTCAAATAATTTTGAAAAGGAAATGGGTTTGAAATAAGTATTGATTGGCCATTAGGCTTGGAAATTCATTTTTTTGGGGGCGTAGTTAGGGCTAATGGCCTTTAAAAATGTTCAAAAATGGCCTCCAAATATCAATTTTTGAAGACAAATGGGGCCTGTGCACAAGGCAGGCCCCAGAGGATGTTTTGGCAGTGCACGTGCGTCATGCTCGCGGTCGCACGCTGCGTGATGCATTAGCATGCGAAGGTGCATGGGAGCGCAAAAAAAAGTTTTTTTTTAACTTAAATAAAATTTGATAAAACAAAAATAAAAATGTTGTTGATATAGGAAGCATAAAATATTTTTTTTATTTAAAATGGGTAAAAGAAAAATTTTTGTTGAACATGGGCGGTCGACTCCATTTTGAGCAACTCCGAACTTGCTCCAAATCCGATTTTCGTTCAGTCATTTGTCGACTCATTCAAGCGTGTGACTTGGGTTTTAAAACATGTTTTGGCATGGAAATGAGACCTTAGAACAAAGGAAAGTCCGTGCTCACGCGACGCTCAAACTTTGTCATTTCGAATGCGATTTTGAATTTTGGGTTTGATTCAGATCTAAACTTGTGTTTAAAAATTCATTTTAGATCGAATAGACACAAGTTTGTTTTGGGTCTAGGATTAAATCCAAATACAGTATTTTTTGAAAAATTTGGGGTGATAACAGGAACTCAAAACAGAAGAAACAAAATATGTAGTAATTGCATTTTGCTATTTGCTTTTTACTTGAGCCGAGTCAAGCTTAAAAGTCCAAGTTCAGTGAAGTCAAACTTGGCTCGACTAAAAAGAAGAGTTGAAATACGAGCTTGAACTCGGCTCGTGTACTAAAACAGCCAACTCAAACTCGATTTTAAGCCAAGTTTTAACGAGCCGAGCTCGAGTTGCTCGGCTCGTTGTTCACCCTTAGTTGCCATCGAAGATACAAGCATGGGTAGGGACAAGAATTTTTCATTAAGGGCGGAATTATGGTCTCAAAATTTTTAACAGATTTTTTTTCTAAAAGTTTTACATCAGAAATTTTTCTAAAAATTTACATGTATTTTTTTTTTTGAGGTCTAAATACCAGCAATGGGAGATTGTAAAATCGGGGAAGACGAGTTCAGCTTGGACTCGCTGGAAAATCAGTTGAGTATGGGACCTTAATCACCAATCATAATTAGATCAAGTCTTTTGCTAACATAAGAAGTAAAATGAGAATCTCAATTGTAGATATATTAGATTGATTTAAGATCCTTATGGGTAGAGACAAGAATTTTTCATTAGGGGCCGAATTATAGTTTCAAAATTTTTAACAATTTTTTTTTACATCAGAAATTTTTCTAAAAATTTACATGTATTTTTTTTTTTGAGGTCTAAATACCAGCAATGGGAGATTGTAAAATCGGGGAAGATGAGTTCAGCTTGGACTCGCTGGAAAATCAGTTCAGTATGGAACCTTTCTCACCAATCATAATTAGATAAAGTCTTTTGCTAACGTAAGAAGTAAAATGAGAATCTCAATTGTAGATATATTAGATTGATTTAAGATCCTTAGTTTGATGAACTATATTTATTGCTGTGGATCTTTCATCACATCAACTTATTGCTGTGGATCTTTCATCACATCAACAAATGCTCACACCAACAAACGTTTACCACATCATGCCTACATAGATTAAAATGCGAACTAACCAAATACCCTTTATAGTTTTGAGATTTTGCTTCGTCTTGTTTCATAAAAAGTCATCCCATACCCCAAAGAGGCTGCTTGCATGTTGCCTACTCTTTCATTGTTCCCCAGTTTATACTGAGTAATTCAACATGGTGAAGTAACAAACTTTTCATTGCTCCTTTTCTGAGCAAAGAACCAAATTTTTCCATCTTACCTTCGATAGGAACTAAAAGGAGAGAACATAGTTGGTAAACATGTGACTCGGACTCAGATAGGTTGAAGACTGGGTTATGGGGTCAGAGAGTGGACTCGGCAACTCGGCTGATTATATCATAAATATTTATTCTGCATGTTTTCAATAATTAATAAATGAAAGAGGTAAGTCTGTTGAGACTTCATATTAAATTTTTGTTATCAAATAAAAATGAATGACATGTAATATGAGTATGTGTATATATTTAATAAAGTATACTATATTTCACAATTTAAAAAATACAAACTTCAGTACTGACCAATGCACAATTAAAAAAAACCTGAAAGATTCATATAAAAGGTTGTCTTTTTTTTTCAAGTTATCGGCCAAAGGTAAACCATAAAAGGACAAGGTCCAAAAAAAGACTGTCCAACACAAGCAAACTTATGTGTGCAATGAATTTTACAAATTTAAAATCAAAGAAAATACACATACATATATCGATGCAAACCTGTCAGCCCACCGGCGACGTGAGGTGGGAGCTGCTGGATTTCCCTAGTCGGCGCCTTATAGAAGGAAACCCGGAAATTTACATCTCTTCATCCACTTCCTCTTCATCATCAACCGTGGTTGTTGCTGCTGCTTTGTGGCTCATGGCGATGCAACTAATGAAAGTGCTGCGCAGACGAAGATAGGAGAACGGTTGCCATTCCGCTGCATAAAACCCAACATTGGTATCAAAGCCATACTTGTCGAATTCCAGCAAGTGAATTTCAACTACTGTGGTGCTTGTGCAAATTATATTACCTGTGAATGCATGTATGTCGTCTGTGCATCATGAGTGTATCATGCTGTGATGCATTTACTGAAAATAAAGCATGCTAGGCTAAAGTTAGTTGAAGCATGAAGCATGAAAGTATTGATTGGGTTTGGAAGACTTTGTTTTCTACAATATGTCATTTTTTTTTACTGTGTCTGTGAAAGACGGACAGAACGACAGTAAGCAGAACTTGCTCTGCTCGATAAACAAGAGAATACTAAGAAAAACCAGGAAGAGTAAGGAATTTTACATGGAGAAATTAACTCTGCCCCCTCTTCCGTTGGACCCCAAATGACCGATTTCTTTATTCTCGACCTCTCTGCTCCAGCCTCCTTCTGCCGACTAGCGACCACTGTCTTCTCACATTCCCTGTTTAGGGACACGAAGATCAGTCTGTGCTAGACACAGGGTAATCTATGTTCAGCGTGTCTAGCACAAACTGATCTTTGTGTCCCTAAACAGGGAATGCAAGTTTCTTGTGTGCAACAATGGGGAAAACACAACGCATGCACAATGGGTGAAAACACAACCTCTACCGAACCTCTACCCTTTTCTCCTGCCAAAAATATCAACTTTAGCATTATCTTATACATTGTTGTTATCTTACACCTATTTGTTATCTCATACAGGTTACCTCATACTTATTTGCTATCTCATCTCTATTTATTATCTCATACATATTAGTTATTTTATGCACTTTTTATCTCTCTCTTACACACACACACATATGCCACCGGCCAGCTCTCATGAGTGGCCTTCTCCTTCTTCCACTTCCACCACCTGCCGCTGCTGCTCTACCACTAGCTTGCAGCCTCCCCACCACCCCCACCGTGACCGCACACCTTCGTTGCACACTGCTATGGACCGGCGTGCCACCATGGGCACACCGCTGTCCATTGGCCAATCTCTCTCCTTTCACCATCATTTACACCCAAAGTTGGAGTCTACCACCAGCCTCCCAAAAATGCGGGTCAAAGTTTGTCTATTTCCTCACGGCCGACCACTGCAAGCTCCTTTGTGCACGTCAGTCCTTGCCCAAGCCATGCCTGCTCACCCGCGCAAAGGCTAATACCAGTAGTTTGGTCTTCAGAGGAAGACCTGCTAGAACCCAGTGTAGAAGACAAGTTCGAGCACCGGAGAACAAGTCCCCAGCCAATTGTAAGTTGGTTGGATTGTTACCACTTGGCACTCCGACACACACACACACACCAACGTTGGCCCTACGCTTACCGGCCACTACCTCTCTCTCTCTCTCTCTCTCTCTATTTAGACCACCCTTCCTTAGCAGCCACCAGGCTTGACAAGGTCATCCGCTGCCAGCCACCTGTCGTCCCTTGCTGGTAGCCGCCTCCTATTAAGCATGGCCAGGCCGACTTGCCCTTGTCGAGCTGGTGCTCCAGCCCAGCTGGTCCGGCTCTTTTGGCTGCACACCAAGCCAGAGTCTTGATACTGGCATGTCCTGTCCAAAAGCCTCACCAGCATTGAATGAACAGCTAATGCCTGTGCACCACCAGGCTGCATTTGAACAGTCTTGATACTGGCATGTCCTGTCCAAAATCACTACACGTACCAGGCTCTAGTCAGCATGCAGTCGACGCCACCACCACCTACTGCCTTCCTCTTCTCCTACGTGCTTAGGGTTGGTTATTGGCAGAGCCGACCCTTTCCCATTTGACAACCCAGGCCAGGCCCAAGCCCTGCCTGATTCCAATAACCCGACCAGCATTAAACAAACTTGCTACGGCCTGCACACTACTGGGCTGCATGTGGCCAGTCACTGGCCTACAGCATGTGGCCAGTCACTGGCCTACACACTCAGAGGCCATCCATGGCCAGGCTCTAGTCGGCACACAGTCGATGCCTGGGCTGAGGCCTAAGCCCTGCCCAATTCAATTTTAGCAAACAAAAATTAAAATATTTATATTATATATATATAAATATCAAAGTTATTTAAAATTAGTAATTAATATTTTATTAGGCTGAGGCGGGCCAAGCCTGATTCATTGCCACTGCTTCGGCCTTCTCACCATCTTGCAGCCTCAGCCTCTGCCTGGTCGAGCTTATTTTATTGTAATATAAAATAATATATAAATATCATTAATCGTAGTAAAATATTATAACCGAGCTTAGTCAGGCGCACCTAGGCTGGACAGATAATTTCTCAAACTGGCCCGCTAACTTATCAAGCTGGCCCGGGAAATTTTTTTTGAGCCCAAGTTGGGCCAAGTACCAAGTAGTCGACCCCACACCCAGCCATACCTAAGTGGACCCATAGGCAAAGAAGTTAAGGGACTCATGATGTAGTTGGGAGGTTTAATTAGGGACTGCCCTTAGGTTAGGTTGCCAAGTTTTGAGCTCCTCATCAAGTCCTTGAAGCCTTGGTCCATGGTACCCTCCTTGCCTATTTTTCTATCTCTTCCTTCTCACATGATTTGGGCCCTTCCTTCACTCTCTCTTTCTTTCTCTCTCTCACTCTCTTCCTTTTATCTCTCTCTTAAAAGGTTTCTTTCTTTATCATGTATGTGTCCCTCTCTCTTCCCTTTCCATTTAATTTATCAATAAAATAGTTTTTTCTGTCAATGTTATTAATTTCTCTTTTTCTTAGATCTCTCTTTGTCTTTTCAATTTCTCTCTTAAAATTCCTCTTTTTCTCTTTCTTTTATTAATATATTTGCCTTTGATTTCTCTCTTACTATTTCTCTCTTTTATTAACCACACCTATCTCTTTCCCTCTCTCTCTCTCTTTATTTATTTCTGTTCTGTTTTATTAATCTTCCTCTTTCTTCTTGATTTCTCTATCTTCTATTCTTTCTCTCACTTCATTTCCTCTCCTAAAATCTTTATTTCTCTCTCCATTATTCAACACACTCTCTCTCTATCTTGGATTTCTCTTTGAAAATATTTTTTTTCTTTTTTCTTTTGTTAATCTCTAGCTTTCTTTCTTCCATCTCTCTTAAAACCTTTTTTTCCCACTCCTTTTATTAATTGCTAATGCCACTCTCTTGGATTTCACTTTTTTTTTGTCTCTTCTATCTCCCTTCAATTTCTCTTAAAATGTCTCCATCTCTCTTTTTATTAATCCATGTACCTCTTTTTTTATTGATCTTTTAAAATATCTTATTCTCTTTATTTTATTAATTTCTCTCTCTTTGATCTAAATATGAGCCTTGGATCCAAATTAGATGTAACATAGATCCAAAATCCAAACTCTAGATGCATATCCTTTTTTGTATCCAATTCCTTAATCCAATCCAATTTTAGATCCAATTTTTAAAAGAGATAACAAAACTGTCATGCCAAAGATTTGGATGCATCAGATTTGCCTCAACTGCTCGAAAAAATGAGTGAGCCACTTAAAGATGTTAAGGATCATCACGGTAAAGAGCAGCAACGTGGTATTGCATCCTCATTATTGGATTGTGACTGAGTTAGTGATCATGTGCCCATGAATTGCTGTAATCTTACCAATTATTCTTCTATGTCCAGAAAAAAAAATCTGTCTTTATTGCTAATGGGTCTCCAAGCCTGCTCTACGAAAGGATTGACGGATTCGATCAGACCAACGATAGATGGCTTATAGCTAAGGTGTCTCTACTTGCTGACCAGCAGGTAAAATTCTCCTGAATTAAGTACAATGCTTTACCCTGGTCATTATATTGTGCAAGTTATTTACTAATGTGGCGAAACCATCAGTAAAAGTTGCCTTGTTAATTTACCGACGGTTTGGAACTGTCATTAAAGTTTCAGAGTTTGTTGACAAGATAAGTGGACATATACTGATGGTAGACATATCTGTCAGTGAAAGCTTCAGCAACACCATCTACACTAACAGATTGCATGTGTGGTCGGTAATACTTATACTGATGACTTTCTAGCTTTTATTGGCATTTTCTGGCAGTTAGTAAAACTTAAGTTTTGTTTTTTTTTTTTTTTGCTCCTAACTGGGCATTTTTACCTGCAGCAAATTTGTCTCTTAGTGTATCAAGATGGCAACATGGATACACACCAGGGTACTTACTTTCACTTGATTGTTTCCAAGGTAATTTTCTTGCCTACAAAATTGAAGCACAACAGGTTGGAATATTGATTACGGTATCATCATTCAATTGCTATTTGACATTTTTATTTTTATTTCTTGTGCAATATCTATGTGGTTGGGATGTGGATGTTGATGCCTAGACAGTGCAGAGCTACCGTTGCCCACACCAGTTTCTTAAATTTCTTTATTTTTTAAATGAGCATCTTTAAAAATTTATCCTTGTATTATATATAAGTGCCCCACCAGATATGAGTATTTTTAAATGAGTGCCTGTTAAGCGGTTAATAGAAGGAAGGAGACTCTGTACTGGGAAACCCAATTCATGAGGATGTCGATGCTGCCTTGGAGACGTTTCTTTGGTGCTGGCTTCCCAACTTTGATGGTTACCATTTCAGTGGTTTCCATCTTTATTGATTTCCTTCCCTCCTTATTACTTACCAAAGTTTCATACCTTGTAATGGTATCTACACTCACTATAAAAATGATGCTCTACCATGTAACGAGTGTAGCAGGAAATATTCTCATTCAATAAGAGCTCCCTCCTCCTTCCCATGGACGTAGGCAATTGAATGCCGAACCACATATATGATTGTCTCTAGTATTTATATTCTTCTTTTTTTTATGGTATCAGAGAGAGGTTCCTTTCGAATGGTCTCTCCTTTACGAGGAATTTCTTGAGGATCGTCCTCTGTTCTGGTTCAAGGAGAAGAAGTGGCCGTTGCTGATCTGTTCTGGTTCAAGGAGAAGAAGTGGCTGTCACTGATCTATCTTTTTCTTGCCTAAATCAACGACTGCCGGCGAGGCTCTCTGTTTTTGCTCGTGGTGAGATAGGAGCTCGTGGTGTCTTGGTGCGGGCTCGTCATCATTGCAGTTGGTTCTTTTCAGCGTCCATGGGAGAAGGGCTTGGCGTTAGTCGCTGCATCAGCGTCCACGCGAGAAGAGCTCGGCGTTGGTTGCTGCATCAGCATCCATGCGAGAGGGCTCGTCGTCGTTACTGCATCGGCATCCATGCGAGATGGCTCATCGTCGTTACGCCAACGACCCCATTGCTGCATCGGTTCTCTGAGTGATTGGGCGGGAGTTGTGCCCCTTTTCTCCTTCAACCCCTTTTGTGTGGTGATCTTTGTTGAGGCCTCATCCGTCTGCCTCGTCTCTTTAACACACATCAGGGTTTGAAGCACCACCATCCCCGAGGCGGAGAGGAGCGAAGAATCTTTTATCAATCTTTTCTCCATGGCCGAAGGCGGAACTTCAGGAAGCAACAATGCAACCTACCATCAGCAAACGAACGTGCTTGAAAGTGCTAACCGAGCCCTCAAAATTACCACCGAACCTTTAAATGGGTTCAACTACCTAACATGGGCCAAGTCTGCTAAACTTTTCCTCAGTGGAAAGGCAAAATTTGGTCATGTAACTGTTAGTAAACCAAAGCCACCAGAATAAGATCCGAAGCTAGAAGAGTGGGAATCAAACGATCATACAGTTATGTCATGGCTTCTAAATTCTATGGACACAAAGATTGCTCGAAGTTTTTATTTTTTGGAAACGGCAAAGGAAATATGGGAAGCTGCTCACGATCTTTTTAGTCAGCAATACAATGTTGCCAGAAGATATCAGATTACTCAAGAAATCAATAATTTAAAGCAAGGAAACATGTCGTATACTGAATATCTTGGACAGTTACGTGCACTTTGGGATGAATGGGACTCTTATACACCAGCAGCCACCGATGCAGCAACTCTTCCGAAGAATAGAGAAAGCGATAAAATCTTTCAAATGTTGGCTGGTCTTAGGCCAAAATACGAACAACTTCGTAGCCAGGTACTTATGAATGCTGATCTTCCTAAGTTAAACACAATATGTTCTATCATCATGCGTGAAGAATGTCGTCGTCGTGTCATGAATCCTTTGAATAATAATGATGATGACTCTCAAGCCGCTATGATTTCAAAACAAAAAGACATTGGTACATCTTCTAACTCTGATTTCAAAGGGAGAAAGAAGTTTTTCTGTACCTATTGCAAGAAGGACAATCACACACGGGAGAAATGTTGGAAGCTTAACAAAAAACAGGGTCCTATGGTAAAGACAAACAGAGCAGCACAAGCCTTTCATGAGGAAACTGGAACTCCAGTGACGATGGAAAAACTATCACAACTGTTGCAAGGTTTTATAAAACAAAACACTGCAACCCTAGCCACCACGGACACCAACGACGGACCAGGTACATGCAGTTTCCTTTCACATTTAGATGAAAATTCTTGGATGGTTCTGGTGCATCAGATAATATGACTGGTTTTAAAAGTATAATATCTAATATTAAAGATAGTGTCGACATTAAACCAGTTACTATTGCTAATGGTGGAAAAATTAAGGTTTGTGGTAAAGGAGAAATGCAGTTTTTTGAAAAAGAAAGTTCGATTGATGCTTTATATATGCCGGAATTAGCCTCTAATCTTATGTCTGTAAGCAAAATTACAAAAGCTTACAATTGCTATGTGATCTTCTCGCCTTCAAAGGTTGTGTTTCAGGATCGGACCATGGGGGCGACGATTGGTGAAGGGACTGAATTTCATGGACTCTATTACTTGAATCGCGTGAATATGGCTCTTGCTTCCAGTAGAAATAAAGATGAAGAGGAGCATTGGCACTCCAGGTTAGGTCACCCGTCCAGTTATGTAATGAGTATTTTGAAGCCTGAAATTAAGTTTGATTACAATACTTCTGAGGTCTGCCGGGAATTATCCACTTTCAATGTACCTTTTGATGTCATGGTACCAAGGCATATTCCCCTCTTGGATATGATAGACATGCGTCGTCGTTTCAAAAGCAGAGCATTCCAATCTTTCAATATCAAAATAACAGATTGCTTCATTGGTTCGAAAGGTGATAGTGCACCCTAAGCTCGCGAGGCCATCCGCAATAGGGGTTACCTTCTCTCTTTACGTGAGCCAGTTGTACTTCTTCAAATTGACGGATTAAGGAGGTAACAATTTCTTGATATGGCACCAAATTTTCGTCTTTGACTTGCCATTCTCCATTCACTTGGTTTATAATAAACCGAGAGTCGCCGAAGGCATGCACTCTTTTCACTTGAAAACTCAACAAAGAACGAAGTCCTTGTATGAGGACTTCATATTCAGTTATGTTATGGGTACATGGAAAATCAAGTTTCAAAGAGTACGGGATCATTTCGTTTTTCGAAGTGATGAGTAAAATGCCTATGCCTGCTCCCATCACATTTCTGGACCCATCAAAGTACATCTTCCATATCGAAACTGTTTCAAATCTTAGTATATGTTCATCTGGAAACTCATCATTTGTTCTGATTTCTTCGTACTGAAGGAAGTCTGCTAGCTGATTCGCAATTGCTTGTCCTTTGATTGACTTTTGAGACAAATATTCATGATCATATTGCATCAACAGAACCTACCATTTGGCGATACGCCCATTAAGGAATGGTTGTTCTAAGATATACTTGAGAGGATTTAGCTTGGAGAGGATCTTGACCTTACAAGCTAATAAATAATGTCTCAACTTCTAACACATCCAAACCAATGCCAGACAAGTTTTCTCTATTGGAGAGTACTTCTTTTCGTACTGGACAAAAGTCTTGCTAATGTAATAGATTGCATGCTCGATGCGACTTCCTTCCTCATATTGTGCCAAAAAGCCGCCACATGCTGACTCATTCACTGTGATGTAAAGCAACAATAGTCTACCCAAGACTGGTGGTTCTAAAATTGACGGATTTAGAAGGTATTTTTTGATCATTTCGAATGACTGTTGGCATTCAAAACCCCTTGTAAACCTGACACCTTTCCTCAGCAGCTGGTTGAATGGTTCGCATCTCATGGCCAGATCAGAAATGAATCATCTGATGGATTGGATTCATCCTTGCAAGCTTCGCAACTCCTTGATATTGGTAGGTGGAGGCATATCGATGATGGCTTTAGCTTTGGTAAGATCCATCTCGATCCCCCGTTTATTGACCATGAACACAAAAGTTTGTCCGATTCAACCCCAAACACACATTTTTGAGGATTCAAATGAAGCTTGTACTGTAAGAGTCTCTCAAATACTTGGGCGAGAGTTTCAATGTGGTCTTCTCTTGCTTTAGATTTAATCAGTATGTCATCGATATATGCATCCATGATTTTGTGTATTTGGTCATGGAAGGTAGCGGCCATAGCTCTTTGATAAGTTGCTCCAGCGTTTTTCAACCCAAACGGCATCACCGTATAACAGAAAGTGCCCCAAAGTGTAGTAAAAGCGGTCTTAGGTTGATCATTGACTACTAATTTGATTTGGTTATAGCCCGAATATCCATCCATAAAAGAGAACGTTGCGTGTCATGCGGTACTATCAACCAATAGATCGATGTTTGGAAGTGGATAATCATCTTTTGGTGTGCCTTTGTTCAGGTCTCGAAAGTCGATGCATAATCTGACTTTACCATTTTTCTTGGGGACAACAATGATATGAGCCAACCACTCGGGGTAGTCAATGGCACGAATCAAATTTGCCCTTAGTAGGTCTTATAATCCTTCTTTTACTGGTCCTTCTAGTCGAGGATCAAGCTTGCACAACTTTTGCTTAACTGGCTTTCAATTAGGATTTAAAGGCAAACGATGTTCAACCAACTGGGGGTCTAATCCCGACATATCTTCATAAGTCCAAGCAAATGCTTCTTGGTTACTTATAAGAAAGTCCACCAGTATTTTCCTCTCGTCTACTGACAAACTAGTACCAATTTGAATGATTTGAGGGTCTTTGCTGGTTTCAATATTAATCTCTTCGATTGGATCATTAACCATGGATGATGGATGTTCTTCTTTCTGAATCTGAGTAAATTTTGGTAACTCTGACTCGGGTATTGTCATAGGTTCCATTTCACCGACTGCTTGTTTGACAAATGCTTTTTGGAGAGACTTCCAAGGAAAAAGAAGAAATTGAGACATGTTGAATTTTGACATCCAGTAAAGAAGAGGATAAAAGGAAAGTTGAACAAAATTAAATTGATAACAAAAGATTACTTTGCATTGCATATTGAAACGAAGTTTTTAGTTCATAGAGGGGGGTCCTCTCATAGGACCAGACAAAAAGAAGTACAAAAAAAGTTCAAGATTACAAAATTCGTGGGAGGATTTGAAACAAAGGTGAACACTACCAGCCAACAAGATCTTCAAATTTCTTCATGGTATCCTAGTCCCCTGGTATTCATCTGAAAAGGGATATTGATTGGCTGCAAGAGACCATCTTCATTCTTCCCAAGGCCTCTGAACGGACGATAACCACCTTTGAGAAGCAGCTGAAATCCCTTAGGGTTTTTCCTGAAATGAACATACAGTGTTTTTGGTAACTTGCATGGTTGCTTGAAACAGTATGGGCACTCCCCAATAATTCACCTATCTCCATTTTCTGCATCTATTCTTCCAAAGGTCTGTCCTTTGTTATTCTTATGCTCGGTACATCCACCGAATCAGTTGACCTAGGGAGCATGGGTTGCACCAACCTCTCGACCGAATCCTTAGCACCTACGGTGATGACTTATGGGCCAAAATTCCATTTGAGGCACAGATAAAGAGTGGATGGGATCCCTCGTACTTGGTGGATCCAAGGTCGTCCCAACAGCAAGTTATATGATGGTGGTACATCTACCATATGGAATACAATGCGATGACTGGTATTTTCAATGATCATGTTCATGTCAATGGTACCTTTACTGCTCATGCCTCGACCATCATATCTATAAATCTTGATATCATTAGAGCGGTATTTGTCTTCACGGAACCCCAAAGCTTTGGCCGTAAGATCAAGACAAATATTCAAGCCACTTCCTACATCAATCAATATATGTGGCACAGTCATCCCATTAACCTGGAGGACGATGTAAAGAGCCTCTTCATGATAATAACCCATTTTGAGAGGTCTTTTCCTGAAAAGGTAATTGACTGGTCCTTAAATGCCTAAATACACTCTCCTTCAACGATGCGCTCTTCCAAGGGGAGGACCTCACCCAAGTAGCACGAATCTCCATATGAAGAGTCACCTAACAATTTATCATCGCCGCTTTGCAGGATAAAGGTCTTTGGGATTATGAGAAGTTTTTTGGGTGAACTTTCCGTCTTGCTACTCATCATAACATTAAAATTCAGTGGTTTCTCACCTTGATCTGTCATCATGACCTTGTGTGGACTGCTTCCCTCACATGGTCGGATGTGCTCCTGTGGATGATATGGGAGTGGAGTGCCTGTGGTGATCATGGCCACTGCCACATTCCCATGGTCAGGAAATGGATTCTTCAGCACCTCAGGGATGCTATCATCACCAACCTGGAGATCCATGTTGATGAAGTCCTGGATAATATTTCTGAGGACAAAACAATCCTCAGTGTCATGACCAGGGGCCCTATGAAACTTACACAATTTTTCTTTATTTCCTCCCATCATTTTCGGAGGCTCTAACATTTTTGGCAAGACTATAGTTCCTTTAGCAATGAGGTATTCCAGAATCTTCTCGCGAGACTGACTGAGAGGAGTGAATTTTCGGTCATAACTCCAGTCTGGGTGTTTGTTTTTTCTTTCATCATTGCCTTTGGAAAACTGCGTGTTCTTCTTGAGACTGACTTCCTTGTCATGCTTGTAGTTGTTATTGTTGTCTTTTTGAATGCCAGTGTTAGATATGAACTGTGCAGGAAACTGTGTCCTCTCTCCTTTCTTATTATCCTCATACTTAGGAGTAATGATTCCATCAAAATCACCCTCCTCAATTCCTTCCTCTATGAAATTCGCTTGTTCAATCAATTTAGCAAAGGTCTTGATTGGGGCATTGCGGATAAGACTTTTTAAGGGCTGAGCAAAATTCTTTTTGATGAGCGACAAAGCTTGAGTTTCAGAAATGGGCTCCTTTATCTTGTTGCATTGAATTCTCCATTTTTGGACGAATTCTCGAGCCTTTTCTCCTTGTTTCTGACGGAGACTGCAAATGGTACTAAGGGTTGGAGCCATGGGAGCATTTTGATCAAATCTTTTGACAAACATATTAATCAACTTGTCAAATTCCTTGAGTTCGATTGGATTGACATTTTCTTTGTACCATTGTGCGGCGATCCCTTCAAGACTTCTTGGAAAATAGCGAAACAAAGATCTATTATTTGCTCAAATTTTATAGCAATCATTGAAGAAAGTTCAAAGATGAACATGTAGGCAGGTGGTTCCATCATATCTGACGAACCCCCTGGGTAAGCCTTTCACGTCCTCATCTCCTTCAATACCGAGGTAATAATCCTCGCTTGAGTATGAGCGTTTTCCTTTCCCCCTAGTTCAACATTGTTCTTCCTTTTCTCCATTTCATAGAACCTGCGCTTAGTTGGACTTTCATCATCACTTGACTTGATTAATTCTGGCTTTGTCTTTTTCTTTTTGCCCTTGATCTCCTTTACTCTCTCTTTAGAACTTTCATTGTCCGAGCTACTGCTGAGGACATGCTTCCTTGTCTTTTCGCCCCTTTTAGTTGGCTTTTTCTTTCTCTTAAGTTTCTCTTCTGAACTTCCAGTGGTGATAGGGCTAGGTGAGCTGCTTTTTGCCATAATTTATTTTCCTTTCTTGCTTTTCTTCGTTGTCTTTTTCTTATTGAGAGGAAGCAACACAGGTTTTTCCTCCTTGCTAGTTGTTGAATCTAAACTCAAATGGCCTTCATCTTGGTCTGTAGGGGAAGATTTGTTGTTTTTCTTCTTTCTCTTTTGCTTGGTAGCCTTTTCATTTTTTGGCTCTGAAGCAATCATCAAGGTCTTTTGTTCTTCTTGCACTTTCATGAATCGCTCCATGAATAACCGGAACATATGGTAGCCTTCTAGCTCTATTGCTGAGAGATCAAGTGTTTCTGGCCTAAGCTCGGAAGATGAAGCCTCGTTCTCAGGAGCCTGTTTAGCTTGCGATCTGGTTTCAACCATCTTGTTGGCTTTCAAATATTTACCTTATGACACAAGAAAATGGGCGTTATTGAAGGGAAATGATGACAAAATGAAGGTTCATATTGCATTAAAAGTTTTGAAAGTTACATTCAAAGACACTAATAAAGAAGACAATGACAGAAGGAATACAAAGTTGACAACATAAAACCTTTTAGGGAAGGATGGATAGTGGTCGGTTGGCATCCCATCACTCATCATATTCCTTCTTCACCACTGGGCTCGTGAACCAAGTGTATGATATCTGTGCCTTCCATTCTTGTCGAACTACTGCAAACAATGCCGTCCATTGAAGAGAACTAAGGTCAAATTCGAGAATAGCTCCAATTGGTGCATGCACAGAGACCATCTTCTGCCTTTGAGAGAATTGTCTCATACATCTATCAGCACAATAATCAGTTATGAAATGGAGGCCCAAGAGTGTAGTACGCCCATGAGGATGGTGAGTGTAACAAAGCGGGCCCTGATGACGATCACAATAGTCCCAAATGATCTCATTTCCATCTAACTGCTCAATTAAACGGCGTTGTTGTTCTAAAATTGTCAATGCTCCATCAGTGTTTCTGAATAGACTGGCTTGGGGTCCCACATGCTTGAGAAAGCACAATTGCAAAGCATATGTGCATCATTCTATGAAGTCAATATCTCCAATGGTGAAACGGGTGAGTCATCGGTAAAGGAAGGCTAAGGCTGTCATTGCTACTGCCAAGTGTCGGGTCCCACTATGCCCCCAAACCTAAAAAAATTAGGCAATACGAACATCTAGGAGGTCACTTCCATTGGTAAAAAGGATCACTCCTACTGTGCAGAGCATCATGCAATGTTTAATTCTTCTTATGGCTTTCCGAGGTAAAGTGGAAGGTTCAACATAGACTCTGAATTCTTCATACAAATTTTTCATGTTGATGCTTTGATTTTCATGGTTTTCTACTAAAGGACAAGTTTTTCGTTCAGTAAAGTGATCAATGAGGTCATTTGCATTGACATTGGTTGGGTTCATAAGGAATTGTTTTTCCAATAGATCATTTGGGTCACAAGTTGGGGTAGGGAGGTCAAGTATTTCGGCAAATTCATATAGTAATATTGTCATTTCTCCCCGTGGAAACCAAAAAGATGAGGTCCTTGGGTTCCAATGCTCGGCAATTGCATGTACCAAATTTCCATCAACTAACTGCATTCCTCCAGCTGCCAGTCTCTAGCCCACAATCTTCAAAGTAAGAAGGAAACATCCGAGAGAAGGTGGGATGTCAAGACCGATACCATTCGGGAGCCAAAGGTTTAGACTCAAGAGAGATGTAAGTAGACCGTTCGGGTCTTTCTCCAAAGAGGATATGATCATAAGAGAATGTGGCACCACATTGTAAAGAATACATCTTGAATGATGACTCTAAATGATAAAGATTGAATTAGTGAAAAGATTGACTAGGTTGACCAAGACAACGTAAAGTAGAGGTATGCAATGAGGTTGTAAAACATCACACAAGGTTTTACGCACATCCATATGTCGTTTGAAATAATTTTTTTAGAAAATAGGTATAGGTACCTAATTGAGATAATTTTGTGTCACGATGGTCCAATATCAAGTTATGCTTATATACTTTAGCTAAATGGCTTAGTACGAGCATAGATTCTTCCATAGGCAATTAAGGGTAGGGTTTATCAACTTCTCCTTGATCGCTCGTCGATATACCACAAATTACGACTCATGGTACTAACGAGGGGGCTTTTCCACCCAAGGTGTGGTCTAGTTGTAAGGCTTAGTCTTGTGCTACCGCCAAAGACCATGTCCGGCAACATGATGCCCAAGACTAATAGGGATGATGAATTTTGAAATATGAAAAATCATGTAAAATGAGTTCTCTCTAATGCAATGTTGCCTAAGATGATGATTGAAATAAATATAAGAGCAAACATTGTTTTCAAACAAATCTTAAATTGAGGAGGGTTGTATTTGATATTAGATCTAAGTGAACATGATTGATCCTCCTCAATTAGTCATATATGCAAGATAGCAAACATAATCACCAAGCAATACAATGAAGTGCCAATGGGGTCAAGGTCAAAATAGGGGACATGCTTTATCATTGGCAATATGTGAGATGTTCAATTTAGTAAAAATGCATCAATTATAACCATAGCCAAACGATGACGGGTCCCATCACAGTCGCCATCTCTTTCCATCCACAAAAATTTAGTATTTGGAGTGCTCCAGAAAAATAAGATTTTTATTTGAAAATAAAATAGAAAGGGATTCGCCCATCGGTACAAGGATCAACCGTTCCCGGCACCTTTACCGAGGGTAATCAATCCAGGGGCTATGTTTATTATTGATGCATTTCATTTTGTCATAAACACCTTTTCTATATGCGGTCTAGAAGAATATTGGAAGTTTGATGTTTCAAACTTTTGAAAAGGTTCTTGAACAATTGCTTGAGAATGTGAAACATTTTGATGAAAACTAGAGTTGAGAAATCTTTTAAATATCATTTGAAAAGCTTGGGGAATCACTTTGAAGTCATTTTAGTGTTCCCTTAAGACTTTAAGTAGGCTTGAGATTTTGCTCTAATTCGGTCTTAATGAAGTCGGTAATTGAAAATGATTTTGGTGAAGAAAGATGTCCAAAAGAATGCAAAAGATGAGATATTTGATTGTAAGAAAAATTAGAGAAGGAGAAAGAGAAAGAGATCTTGAAAATCACAAAATCAAATATTTAAAAGGAAGAAAGATATGCATTCGTACACACATACACATATATATATATATGTATATCTATATACGTATAGATACATATATGTAAGGTTATGAAAATGAGGTTTTAATTTGAGTAGAGAAAGAAAATGAAGCTTTTAAAAGAAAGAGAGAAAGAGAGGGCGGTAGAAAAGATATATGGAAGATTGTAAAAACTTCATTGATTTGAATAAAGAGAAATATTTTAGAGGAAAAGAAATGGAGAATGATATATATATATATATATATATATATAAGAAATTTGTAGATAAAGGCATTTGACTTGAAAGGAGAAAAAGATTCTAGAGAGAGAAAAGTAAGAGATTCATATATATATATATATGCATTCATATTGATACAAAAACTTCAAAAGAGATATGTAAACATAGAGAAAGAATGATAAAGAGAATCATCAAATGCACATATATTTATATAACATGTATATACATGTATGCCTTCATGAGTCTAAAGATAAGTTAAATCATCTGACTTCAAATTTGATATAGGCCGGAAGGGTGCTTGGACTCATACAAGTGCTTAAGCTAAGTCCCCAAAGCCATATTAGAAAGGAATCTTTTGAAAGTATTTTGGAAAACATAAAACATAGTTATTTCATTAGTTGCAATGGAATATGTTTCATCCACCGTTGGGTATGAAAGAAACTCAAACCACACGATGGGGTGCTCACTAGGGTTCGTAATCGGTCGATTAAAAGGAAATTAACACGAAATGATACGAAAATGCACTTTAACATGTACAAATTCGTGAAGGTTCTTCTCGGGTTGGACAAGCCCCAACCTCAAAAATTAGTCAACATAATAATAAAGAGAGAATCCCAAACCACACTCTCATTCTCACCATGCATTCACATACAAATGGAAAATTAAGTAATAGCATATAAACAATATTCAAGGAAGGAAAGCAAGAGAAAAAGAGAGAGAGAGAGAGAGAGAGAAAGAGAGGGAGCATGATGGGGGGGAGAAAGAGAGAGAACATAATGGAGTGAGGGACAAAAAAAACATGATGTAAATAGAGATAGAACATGATGTAACAATGAAAAGATATACCATTTCATCATGCTCCCGGTACACTCAAGCATAGCCTCTTATCTCTAAAATAGAGATTGAGTGTCATCTTCTTTGGCCATGGCGAGATGAAGATGACAATAAAATAAAGACAATGTCATATTTAATGAAATAGAAAACATGATTTAAGCTTAAAATGAGAAATCATCTCATCTTTCCATGCTCCCAGTGCACTTGAGCATAGCCTCTTGTCTCTAAAATAGAGATTGAGTGCTATCTCCTTTGGCCATGAGGAGATGAAGATGAGAAGAACATGAAAATGGAAGACAATGCCATATTTAATAAAATACAAAGCATGATTTAAGCTTGAAATGAAAGATCATCTCATCTTTCCATGCTCCCGGTGCACTTGAACATAGCCTCTTCTCTCTCAAATAGAGATTGAGTGCCATCTCTTTTGGCCATAGGGAGATGAAGATGAGAAGAAAATAAAGAGAACAACAACCAAACTATATTCAAGAAAAAGAAATGACAATAAAAACAAGAATATATTAACGAAGAGAAAGAACAATAACAACAATACTATAATCAAGAAAAGAAAGAACATGATTTAATCATAGAATTGAAGATCATCTCATCTTCTTATGCTCCCGGTATACTTGAGCATAGCCTCTTGACTCTAAAATAGAGAGTGAGAGCTATCTCCTTTGGCCATGGGGAGAGGAAGAAGAAAGGAAAATGAAGAAAGAAAGAGATGAGATAATGATTACATACCTCTAGGGAGAATAACTTTTGGAAAAGTGAATACCTTAGCTTGAAGATCTCCTTGAGTGAAGCTCAAAGATGATGCCTCCAAGAGGGTTATGGCTTCCTCCAAGTTGGAGATAAATGGAAAGAGGAAGAGGGAGAGAGAGAGAGCTCAAGAGAAACTCTAAGCCTTCAAGTGAGAATACACTAGAGTTTCTCTCAAGGGACAACCTTGCCTAACGGGGGGGGAAGTGGGGGGTATTTATAGAAGATTTTTGAGCCAAAACCTAAAATTTAATTTTTTTTTTGTAAAAGACCAAAATTACTCTCTCAAAGGAGGTTCTTTGTCAAAAAGGAGGGGCAAATGGATCTTGTTTACTAAAAAAACCAAAATTGACCTCTAAATGGAGGTTCTTTGTCAAAAAAGATGGGCAAATGGGTCTTCTTTACCAAAAAGACAAAAATTGCCCTCTAAAAGGAGGTTCTTTGTCAGAAAGAAGGGACAAATGGGTCTTGTTTACCAAAAAGATAAAAATTACCCTTTAAAAGGAGGTTCTTTCTCAAAAGGAGGGGCAAATGGATATTATTTATCAAAAAGACCAAAATTGCCCCCCAGAAAAAGGTTTTTTGTCAAAAAGGAGGGGCAAATGGGTCTCAAATGCTTGATTTGGATTTGAACTTGGGTTTTTGGATCTAATTTAGATTTGGATTGTGGCTTTGGACCAATTTAGATCCAAAAATTGGGTTTTGTTTTTTTAATAAAAGAGGGCATTCTTTTTGGAAAAAATTTGAGGTAATTACAGTTACTCATTGCTTAAGAGGGGGGAAATGGGCAGTATTTATAGAGGATTTTGGAGCCAAACTCAAAATTCAAATTCTTTTGAATTTCAAATAATTTTGAATTATTTTGAAAAATAAATGGGTTTGAAATAAGTATTGATTGGCCATTAGGCTTGGAAATTCATTTTTTGGGGGCATAGGTAGGGCAAATGCCCTTAAAAAATGTTCAAAAAATGGCCTCCAAATATCAATTTTTGAAGACAAATGGGGTCTGCGCACAAGGCAGGCCCGGAAGGATGTTTTGGCTGCGCATGTGCACAGCAACGCATGACCGCACGGTCGCACGCGCTGTCAAGCATTGCATTAGCATGCGCAGGTGCGTGGGAGAGCAAAAAAAACGTTTTTTTTAATTTAAATAAAATTTGAAAAAATAAAATAAAAATGTTGTTGATATAGGAAGCATAAAAACATTTTTTTTATTTAAAATGGGTAAAAGAAAAGTTTTTGTTGAAAATAGGCGGTCGACTCCATTTTGAGTGACTCCAGACTCGCTCCAAATCTGATTTCGGTTCAGTCATTTGTCAACTCGTTCGAGCATGTGACTTGGGTTTCAAAACATGTTTTGGCATGGAAATGAGACCTTAGACAAAGGGAAGTCTATGCTCGCGCGACGCTCAAATTTTTGTCGTTTCGAATGTGATTTCAAATTTTGGGTTTGATTCGGATCTAAACTTGGGTTTAAAAATTCATTTTAGATCGATGTCCGTTTGTAGTTGGTGGGACTAATGGGTCAATGAAAGTTCAATGTTTGTTCATTCATTATGAGTGCTACTGTTAGTTCATATATTATGAAAGCTCTCCACCGAGAACCGGGTTGAAAGAAAAAAGGAAGAGGCTTCAGCCTCTTCAGGTATTCATACAAAATAAAGCAAAAAGCACAATTGTTTGATGAATTTAATACAAACCATCAATCAGTAAAGAAAAAACGGTGACCAGAGAATCATTTTCGTTACAATGGACCAACAGTATTCCTATAGACTAAAGTAAAATAGGCAGGTGTGATATGAATTTAATCCATAATACCACAGCAAAAGAGACAAAGTGTCGAGAACATCATTTTTTTTTTACAGTAGACAAAGGGTATTCGTACAAAAAAACAAAAACAAAAGGGTATTCATACAAAAAAAAAGCCAAAAAAAGACAGTTATGAAATCCACCAGTCAAAAAGACAGCGATAAGAGAATAATTTTATTTATGATAGACCAAATCTTATGAATTACATATTTTCAGGTTTATTCCCTTTTTAATAATTATTCCCATTTTCTAGAGAAACTTTCCAAGATACATATAAATATTTTACGACTCCTATGATATATGGATATGGTTGAGTGCTGAAATCGATAAATTTTTAAAAAGATTCTTGAATTAGATATTCTATTGGTTTAATTAAAAAGCAAGTCACCAACTGGGGCCCTTCGATTGCACACTACAAAGTATGCACACACAAAGGTAACATTTTAGCGGAACTTTCCGCTGTGTTATGAAAGGCTATGCATTTTTCACGACCAAATTATAAAAGAAGGTGACGACTTACAGCATGATCTGTTTGTTTTCTGTGACACAATTTTTAGCTAGTGGTGTGATTATTGTAGCGCTTTCGTTTCTATTCCATTTGGCTAAAAGGAATGATTTCAGTGCTCATCTCTTTTTTCTTTATTGGCAAAAACTATTGAACAAAGGGCATAAAGCTCTTTTTAACCCTTTGCTGTAGGTAGATGGTTGCTGAGAGATCTTAGGGTATTTTATTCATTAACCTTACAGTGTACCAAATACGGTTGCATGAAAATTTGTATATCAGTATGCCACATATAACCATGTTCGCAACGCTTGCAATAGTAGCATCAAAGACTGGATCGAAATGATTTTGTTGTTTCCTAGATTTAATGACTAGATCATTTGCCCATAACTATGACCGCTAAATATAAGTATAGAAGGGAAGGTCCAAACAAAGCCTAAGATAGCTAGTCGAATAGATATGGGTTTTTCGGCCTTATCTTTTTTGCCATGTTTGGATTCACCGTGTTTGGATGGAGGAAAACTTAAGAAAATGATTAATGGATGGAAGGGACAAGAAAGAAAAAGGAATTGAAAGAAAATTGGTGGGGAAAGAAAAGAAAAGGAGAAGAAAGAAAAATATATTATTATAAAAGTTTGTTTGCATATAAAAGAAAAGAAAAGAGATAATTTAATTTGATTTACAATAATGCCCTTAACACTTGAACTTATTATTTTAAGTAAAAATATTTTATTACATTACCCGATTCAATTGTGTTATATGTCTATTTCTTAAAAGCAAAATTATTGTACTTAACTTAATTTTTTATTTAATAGAAAATAACCAAATTAAATATTTTGGATGGTACTTAGCCAGAAATTCATGGGTTCTTTCTTATACTTAATTTTTCAACATTCTTTTAAATTTGGAAAAAAATATTTTTTAGAGATTGATAGCTTTAAATAATGAAAAAACTATGTTCATGTTTTTCTATTTCCTTTTCATTGTGCAGGTCCTAATTTTTCTGTATTGCTTAAACTTACATTATATTTAAAATTACAATAACGTTAAGTTATATTTAAGTTTTTTTCAGTTTAGGAAAGTTTGCAACTCATTTTTTTCATTTTATTTCTCGCTGGAGTCGAGGGGTCGTTCGAGAATGGCTCTATGGAATATGACGAGATCAAGAGGCCGGTGGCATCCGATCTGGTCCAGATTCAGATATATGCAAATATCCAATCACATATGGATATGGATTCGAATCAGATTCATTTTTAGACAAATATCTTGTATCTAATGCTATTATATTTTGAAAATTCATAAAATCCAGTTCAAAATTGGGATTCAGATTTGAATATGAATATAAAAATTAGATTTGTATTCAAATTTCAGATTCGGATATGACTTTTCTTTATTCGTATCTAAATCTGAATTTGAATCCGAAAATAGCAGATACGGTTAAGGATATATCGGATTTAAATCCAATCAGTTGACATACTTAGAGTTTTTTTATAAGGCACAAAATATATTTTTTTAATTTTAAAGTGTCATTCGGATGAAACCATGGTCTAAACAAGTTTTGGAAAGGTTTTATGAAAACCTATGTTTTCTAATGAGTTTTCAAAATTTGTTTATTTGTTTGGTGGTACACCCAAAATCTAGTTTTATATGAATTTTAACCTAATGGGGATTGCTTTTCTACTGTATTTTACAAAACTAGGTTTTGAGCTTGTAAAATACTCCAAAAAATCCTGGTTTGGAAGTGTCATTTAAATTCTTTCCAACATATAACATCTTATTTTTCAAAACACACACACACAGATATATATATATATATATATAAAGATAGCTTTCAAGCAACGGCTAGCGATCTTGATAACCAAACCCATAAGAAAATCTGGGTGAAGTAACAATTTAAATCTCCAACCAGATAAGCCTGTCTGACCAACCTCAACTAAGTCCACCAACACGAAGCCGGTGACTGCTAGACATTGAAGGCCACCACATACCCGACTACACGCCATGAACTTGGTAGAAATGGACTGGCCACCTGAGTTGCCTAGATTGATCAAGACCATCACTAGGTCTGAGCTAAGTTGAGTCTTGAGCCAAAACCGACTCCATTAATTGTTTAATTTCAATTAACATATCATTAATCTCAACTTTATCAAATTCAGTACCTAATATCGCACTTAGGCTAAACTAATTGTCATTTGAAATTATTTTGCATCAAGTTGACTTGCATCGGCATAAGTTTACAGGAGGACGCAATTAAGAGTGGCACACTTGATTTGACCGAACCAGTATCAAATTTGCTGAATTTGTTCAAGTCAAGGCATCAATGCAAGAGGATCTTATTTTTATTTATAGCACTCAACATATCAGTCAACTTTTGAACACAAAGGCAGTCGAATTCCATCTATTCTGATCTTGAAATTCAAAAAACATTACTGGGCTTCTCCAGATAGGTTAGGTCACATTAATAAGAGAAAGTGCTTCATTGTTTCTACTTTGTGTACTACGTGCATGTTGTTTGTCTAATGAGCAAAAACTTCTTTGTTTGACAATAAGTGAAGTTCTTTATAGAGCTTTAGGTAGCCTCGGATTTGAGATCACTAGAATCTCATATTCATGAATTTAAGGACAGATCTCATCCCATTCAACCTCAAATCCAATGTTTTTGTCATAAGTGCCTGGGAAACAAATCCAATTTTCTCACATAGTAGCAAAATCCAATGTTTGTTTCCACTGTGCATCCCACGTAAAAGGGATCTTAGGCAGATCAGCTTTGGAATTGAAATCTGAGTTTAATTGTCAAACACACTCTTAGTGGCTGAAGATGAAAGACGTGAACCAAAGGAACGAGGTGCCAGATAAGTACAAAATATCGAGCGATGCACGTGTGGAAGTCAGCATCCCTTGTACACTTGAACAGAGTTTGGGTTTGGATTTTGGGCTTGGCTCGGGGTAGTGGGCTGTTGGCTGCTTTAATTTCATTGAACTTTTTGTAATTGTTTAGGCAAATTGAACCTTTAATGGGTTCCTTGCATTGTATTGGTAATATGCATTCATGAAATCCATCTCATGCTTTACTACTTTGTGAAGAGCAAATCCAAAGTAGAATAATACATTCTTTACTCAAATTGGCCGGACGTTTGATGTGCATTCTATGGTGTCTTATTCTTTGATTGCTCTTTTGAAAGAAAACCTGTAGTGAATTCCATATGTGTCGTTTCCCTTAAAATAGTGGTTTATGCCGTGTGTGAATTTCTATTCCCATAAATTGATCGTTCTCTTGCTAATTCAAATCAATAATTTTGAAATATATAATGTGATTCTCAATTTTTTTAAATAAATGTTTTCAAATCCTTGTTAGTAATCAAATATCTAAATTTGAAATTTAAAATATCAAATATGATCTCTTAGATTTTTCAAGTATGTCTTGGAGGTGAAAATGGAAAGTGTTATGCAAATGATTTAGCGTTATAAAAAAAAAATCTTCTCAATGAAAGAAACATTATATTGTTAAAGATAATGTGGCGACTTATAAGAGAACAACATCAATAAAAGCAAAGATGTAATAAAAATAATAATAACATTGTTATCAACAGGCATGGTGATCCACCCGAATTAGCAAAAAAAAAAATCATTTCTTGACCTTATTGTCAACTGAGGGTATAAATACCAAATCTAGCAACATTCATGTAACGTAAAGCAACTAACATTTTTGCTCCACAAAAAAAAATGTTATTATTGTCGATGATAATTTTACAACCAATAAGTAAATGATATCTATAAAAATAAAGAAACCAACAAAAATAATAATTACATCGCTATCAACAAAGAAATTCGGCGACGCATAGTTGTAATAAAAATCAAAGATATGACTAGAGATTATTGGAAAAAGAGAGTATAAATATCAAATCAAACACTATGATCCTTAAGGCTAATGTTGCACTTCTGTGGTGGAAAACCACGTTAAATCTCATGCTTTCATTACAAGACCTCACCCAACTTTTCTTCAGGCAGTCCTCTACTTGGAGTGAAGGACCTTTCTCTCTCTTTCTCTCTGGCTATCCAACCGGCT
Organism: Nymphaea colorata; assembly: GCF_008831285.2. Classification (NCBI taxonomy): domain Eukaryota; kingdom Viridiplantae; phylum Streptophyta; class Magnoliopsida; order Nymphaeales; family Nymphaeaceae; genus Nymphaea; species Nymphaea colorata. Next base: position 4,630,817 of record NC_045138.2, on the reverse strand, counting down.
ATTACCTCCAAACCGGGTTATCCTTTCTTCATTCTTTTCATAGTGGCGGCCCTGGAGTTGCGCATCCAGTAGTTTCTAAGGGCATCGTAATCATCCATACCAGAGGTATTCCTGTTCTCAGATATTGTGCACCACATGTTTTTTGAATTGCATCATTGCAGTTCTTTGAAGAACTGGATGATTTCTTGTGGGTATTTATACTCTGGTTTCTAGAGTCACCATGGTACATGAATCTGTTTCGAGTTCAGCGGCAGTCGTTATACTCTGGATTTGCAAATCTTTCCCTTTCTTTTACCTTGTTAATCACACAAGTACTGCATATTCTGAGAGGGGTAAAGCGTGGTTGGGAGGAGCATATGCGACGCTGTTGGATTTTGTTGCACAGCAGATGTTCTCTTAATATATGCTTTTGTTTCTGAAAATTTTAGTTGATGGATTTATCCTTAGAAATCACCTTTTCAATAGATAATACAGTTAACTTCAACTCGATCCTTAGAAAATTATGAGAGCCTCACCAAAATCAAAGCAAGATTTAGTCATTAAATAATGCTTCAATTTTTATATGCCTCCTTAACCTTAAAGCATCGGGGTGGTATGTGGCATCTTGACTTTCAGGTGAAGTTGAAAGTGATCCTTATCTGGTTTAGTGCCTTTTTAAAATTTAAGAATTTGTTGTTAAAAAATAATTATCTGATATGTATTGCCCATGATTTATGATACAGTGACTGTTTATAGTGATTTTAATAACGATTTATTTAAAATTTTATCCATCCGGCAGCTACATCCCATACAACCACCTCCAACGCCAGTCTACTTCCAGGGGTCCATTGTGATTGTGATCTACAGTGTGCCTTGCAACTTGTTTGCGTGGATCATAAAGCGCTAGTCTCACACCTGTACTATAAACATTATGTTCCTACTCTTATGTGTTCTACCAGTCAATGGCGTCATTAGGTTTTTTATTCATGCAATCAACAATATCACATAGTTCCAGATACTATAAGAAAGTAAATTAATAGGCTGCTCATGGTGGAAATAGTCATTGAATTTCTGCATTGATTGACAAAAATGGTCAGGTCAAAATCGATTGCATAGTGGCGAGTGGAGATGCAAGGGATGTGATTTGTGAAACGGTGGACAAGCTTGGTGCTGTGATCTTGATCGTGGGTGAAAAGAAAAGGGTTGTTCAGTTCAAACTGCAACCTTTTTTGAAGTGAATTAGTCTGCCCCCTTGCTCCTGTGCTGCCTGCGCTGCGTGAGAGGTCTTGTTGGAACTCTTCCTTGAGTAGCGGAGCTACGTCCCAATGAAGCTCTGTGTTAAAAGAAGCTTCACACCCCATTGCTGCCAGTGCACCAATCCAGCTCCAGAAAAAACCATCGGAAACATTGTGTTTCCCTGCCCTGCGCCCAACCATTCACCATAAATGGGAAGAAAGGGGAAGGGGCGAACTGCGATGCCGCTTGTTGTGTTAAGTCATGTAGGTTCTTAGCCCAATCTGTGCATCTTGCACGCTCTTTCATTTGGCTGCCGCAGAACTTCTCCACAGCTCCAGCATCAGCAAATTTGCTTGGATCTTCTCCCCTCTGCAGCGCAGGATAGAGCTCTGGCAGGAGCAGACCCAGGTCTGCTCCTCCCTTCGGCCTTCTCCCCTCCAGAGCAGGTTGGCTCTTCCGCTTCTCCCCTCCACATCTTTTAGCCCTGCAGCAATTTTGGGTGTTCGGTTTTGGGCGTTTAATGTCTATTTGTTTGATTTATTTTTTATTTTGTCTACATCTCACCCTAAATATGCTAATTCCCCCTCAACTGAAAATGTGCTCTCAGGTGGATGACACCGGAAGCAGAGTTTCTCCACTTGACTTGTTCTCTCTTGTTTATGCTAATGGCATTTTTTTATTTGTTGTTGTTTTGTTCTTGTTTTTTGAGGTGGGATTGAAGTTGAGCACTACATGGGTTTCGTTGTTGTTTTCGCTTCTGTTCGTGTGGAGACCAAGGGATGAGCCTTTAGTCAGGCTGAGACCTTACACTTGATCAAGCAAGTGCAGCAGTTCTTCACAGCAAGATTAAAGTTGTACAAGAAAATGCTTAATGAACATTTCTTTCACTAATGAAGGATTACAAAGTTGGTTGGAAATAGCCTTCAAGATGATCAGGCAAAGAGACAAATGTTGGATGTATACGAGTGTGGGCAGAAGTGCGTGCCTCTCAATAACAGGGAGAAACGTATAACTGACTAAGGTGGGACGGATTCTTCACTTACTGTTCACTCGTCACGTGTTTACGTCGTTCCCAGTTTGATGGCAGATTGTTCGGAACATGGGAGTCCCACACAGTCGGTCTTTCCATGATCAAACGGTGCCCATAACCAATCGTGGCGCCATATAGAAAAAGGGCGGGGGCTTCACTCCCTTGTCATCCTGAAAGATCGACGCCTTTCTCTTTTGTCTTTCCTTCCTGCCCGTGGTTTCCTTCTCAACCCAGAAAACCCTACCCCGTGTCTCCCTATCTGTCCTCTCCTCCTCTCTTCTCCTCTGCTAGTGGAAGCCTTATCTGCAAGAAAACCTTAAATAATCTCCCTTCTCTCATATCTTGCCATTTTCATTTCTCTTTTGCGGGTTTACGCACGAAGCCCTAGCTTTCGCCCTTCAAAAGCTCTTTCTTCTATTGAAGTCTCTCTCTCTCTTTATCTCTAGAGAGATAGTGAGCTACTTAAAGCTCTTTCTCTCTCTCTCTATCTCTAGAGAGAGAGAGATTTCGATAGAAGAAAGAGCTTTTGAAGGGTGAAAGCTAGGGCTTCATGCGTAAACCCGCAAAGGAGAAATGAAACTGGCAAGATATCAGAGAAGGGAGATTATTTAGGGTTTTCTTGCAGATAAGGCTTCCACTAGGAGAGGAGAGGAGAGGAAAAGAGGACAGAGAGGGAGACATGGGTTAGGGTTTTCTGGGTTGAGAAGGAAACCACGAGCAGGAAGGAAAGACAAAAAGGAAAGGCATCGATCTTTCGGGATGACGAGGTATCGAAGCCCCTGCCCTTTTTCTATATGGTGCCACAATTGGTTACGGGCCATTTGGTCAGCGAAAGACCAGCTGTGCAAGACTCCCATGTTCCAAACAATCTGCTGTCAAACTGGGAACGACGCAAACACGTGACAAATGAACAGCAAGTGAAGAATCCGTCCCACCTTAGGCAGTTATACGTTTCTCCCTGTTGTTGAGAGGCACACGTTTAACACCTGTTTGATATCAGCAGCAAGACTCTCGTTTTTTGCACTCAGATAACGCTTGACTCTCTGAGCATGACTAGCCAGAAATTCAGAAATATGAATAAGGGCACTTTCCAGCCACGAAACCTAGTTGAATTTATGGGTCAATTCAGCATGCAACTAGCTAGTACATTGGATCTAATTTCAACACTCTATTATATGAAAGTAACTTTCATATCTCTTTCTTCTTCATCAAATCATAACACAAATTTTCTGTTTAAAGGAATAAAGACTAAATTCGAAGATACCATTCTCAAGCTGATAATGAAGATCTCGAATCTAAATAAAAAGAATTGACGTGGGAGAGCTGGTGGCATGTACAAGCGGGAACTTGATGTGGGAGAGCTAGTGACAATCCAAATTCTGTTACAACAAACCTATAATGACAAGGACAAATTTGAGCTTCCCCGTTCTGTCCACACTCATATACATCCAACATTGTCTCTTTGCCTGATCATCTTGAAGGCTATGTCCAACCAACTTTCTAATCCATCATTAGTAAAAGAAATCTTCATTAAGCATTTTCTTGTACAATTTTAATCTTGCTGTGACTAACTGCTGCACTTGCTTTATCAAGTGTAAGGTCAATCAAGTTAATAATTGAGGTCAGAATATATCTGAAAATCATTATACCCCAGCCCTAATATTTTTTTACGGAATTTGAATTATATATATATATATATATACACACACACACATGAAGAGAGAGTGACAGCAGCAGTGCACTCAGATCTGATTGTAGAATGGATCGATGCGGAGCTTTACACGGATCAGATCTTATAACGGATCCAAGATACAATTAGTTAGGATTATTTAAATGAACGGGTAGTTCATTTGGAGTGGGTGAAAATGATAACTAATTGAAAACTCTAAATTTATTTTGCTTTCATTTGTACATGTTTCCCTCTTTTAAATTCAATTTGTGCTTTTGTTCTCCACTACATTTGTAGTTTTCCACAGGGAATAGAGCTTATACTTTAATTACTGCTTCAGAGAGAGAGAGAGAGAGAGATTTGATCTTTCATGTTTTGTCAACAAATCTTTCTGTTTATTTACCGTTCCAAAGTTCAGCCTCTGAAGGTCTGATCTTTTATATTTTTGTTTAGTTCTGAAATGTCTAAGCTGGTGGCTTAATGGTTCAGTTTTATTCTTTTCCTTGTTTTGATTTCAATGGGAAACCTGACTAACACTACAAAAAAAAGAAAACAATAGTTTTACCATGGTAGAAATGCATTAGTAAAAATTGCAAAGCCATCAGCATAAGTTGTAGCCACAATTTAATGAACATCACAATCAAATCTATATGTAAAAATATTCAATGGATCAAACTATACGTAAAAGACAAATCTATATGGGTAAAATTATTCAAATGGTACATACTTTTAATCAACTATGCCCTTTTTTAAGTACCCACTGCCCGTGATCTCGCCCTGTCACTTTTAGCTTCTCATGATCTTTGTACGTAACTTTATTGACAGTGTTTTTTTCCTCTCCCATTTGTCTTTTCCTTATTTCATTGTTGCCGTCGAAGATACATGCAGGGGTAGAGTCAGGAATTTTTCATTAGGGGCCGAATTATAGTTTCAAAATTTTCAACAACAGCGAAAATAATTTTTTAAAAATTTCTACAGCAGAATTTTTTTTGTAAAAATTTACATGTAATTTTTTTTTTTAGGTCTAAACATGAGTTCAGCTTGGACTCGTTGGAAAATCAGTTTAGTGTGGGACCTTTCTCACCAATCATAATTATATCAAGTCTTTTGCTAATATAAGAAGTAAAATGAGAATCTTAATTGTAGATATATTAGTTTGGTTTAAGATCCATAGTTTGATCAACTATAATTATTGTTGTGGATCTTGTTGGATAGTGGATAAGATCCTTTCCCATTCATCTCGTAATTGTAAGGGGGCCCACGTGCAGTTACGTGCTTTACTGCAGTTACGAACTTTAATTCTCTCCTTAAGATCTCTCACTTGCTGGGATATGGGAAAACCTATGAGGTGGTACGTATTTATGCTCAGCAATACTCTGGCTTAGGGTTGAATCACTTGATTACCCTAATTGGCGCCTCATAGAAGCAAACCTGTGAACACATCACCTCTGCTTTTGTTTATCTCTTCTTCCTCTTCCTCTCCATTTGTTCACAGGTGCTACCTCTTTACACTAAGAGGCTATGGTTGACACACTGCTGGTGGTGTACCTGCTGCACAGAAGTGAAACAATCAGCAGACGCTGGACACCATTCCGCTGCATAGAACCCAACAGTGGTATCAGAGCCATATTTGCCGAATTCCAGTAAGTGAAATTTGATCTTGATCTTTGTGGTGCCTGTGGAGATCATACTACCTGCGTGTGCATGCTAGTCGCCTGTGTATCATGCTATTTTAAGCACTAGCTCCTGAAAATAATGCATGCTAGACTATATTGATTTGAAGCTAGACTATATTGATTTGAAGCATGAAGTATGTTAGTCTTAATTAGTTCTGAAACTCTCTGGTTTATGCATCACATGCTCCAACAGTGTTTTTGTGAGAGACACAGACCGAGAGGTTTCTGTTTCACACATTCTTTTTTTCCCTCTCGATGTCTCGGAGAAACCGAGAACAGAGCCTGCTCTGTTCATATAACGCTCTATTGCTAACACAAACCGATTTAGACCAGCGCCTCCTCGCAAACAGTAGCAGAGGTGTCGGCAAACAGTAGCAGAGCCTACTATGGTCAATATAAAACAGAGACATATGATGGAAAATTATATGTACCTTCTGTCTGTCGCTTTCAAACCCCTCTGTTTTCTAACAGACGTCCCCAGTCTAGAACCCTCTGTGTGGTGGTAAAAGAGTCGAGTTCGGGTAAATGGGGTAGATTACTACTGAAACCTCATGATAGTATGGTCTTTCCTCTTTTTCTCTAATGACCTTTCTCACAACGACCCATATGCCCAAATTTATTGAGATTTGTTGGCTCCCTGCTGCCTGCCGAGTATAGCTCCATCCATCTATCACACAGAGAAGGTCTTCTGGTTGCTGTGGTAACAGCAATATTTCTGGATCTTGTGTGTTATTTTGTGTGTGCATGACTTGATGGCGGTATAAAACCTTGTGTTTCTATGCTAACTAAAATCTTATTTGGATATGGATATTATGTTGAAACATGTTCATATTGGATTTGAATTTGGATCCTCTTTATTTTTTTAAATACATATCAATTCTAGTGTTGATATCATTGTGTTTGGATCCACATTGGTAAGATCTGAATTTAAATAGCCATTTGAATTTTTGTTTTGGATCAAATTGTTGCTTAAGATCCATATGTGTATTCAGTTTGAATCACAACATATTCAGATCTAAATTTGTCTAGATATTGGTTAAAAATCCACATCCTGTTTAGTCAAAGATATGTTATTATTCTCCCTTTACAGATATTCTTTGCCTTTTAGGGTCCATAGTGATATTAGATATGACAAAAATTTTGTTTTGCATACTCATCTAGATGTTGAATTTGGATCTCACACTAAACATTGCACTCTTTAGGAACATGATCTGATTTGACTTGTTCAAGACCTATATCTTGTTTATATTAGATCTAAACATATCATGATGTGCATTGATTTTTAAATCTAATGGTTTTACGAGTTAATACATTTTCAATGTGAGTAGCACTAGAGTGCTAAAAGATGACTTTCTTTGCTCCTTATAAAAGAATATTCTCAGCATAAAGATTATATTATTGTATATTGGTATGCTAAAAGGTGTAAATCAATACTCTTAGACATGGTGAGATCCATATAACATTGTGATTGGTTCATGATAGATTTAGATTCAGACTAACTTGTTTGGATCATTGATTCCATATACCATATATCTGTACTTACATTGAATTCAATATATCATCGTGTTTACTTTTTCGCATGCAGTTGAAGGGAACACTCTTAAGCATGATGAAAGCCATATTAATGAAATATTTTATTTGAAGATTTGTTGTACTATATGTTCTAGTACATGAAATTTTATTTGCCCTTACGAAAGATGGCTAGTAGACATGGATTTGGATCTAAACTAACTTGTTTGGATATGTGGAAAAAATTTATATCACTGTTTGCTTTGGTTCCAATTTGTGTTATCATGTTTGCCTTTGGATATAATCATATTGTAATGTGTGTTGTCATTCTAGATTCAAAGATTATTCTAGAGAACTATTGAATAAAGCTTCATTTGCTTCTCTTTTTTAGTAAAATGAATTTGTTTTTAATGCATGCTGAAGAGATGTAATGTAACACTCTTGGACCAAAATTGGCAAGAATGTATTTATTTGAAACTTTATAGCACTAAAGTGCTAATGCATGATAACTTGTTTTTCTCAAAAGAGAGATGGGTTAGCATTGATCCAAATATGGTCATTAAATCGTATTGTATAATATTACAATGAGGATCATGTGTTTTAATATCATATTAGTTGTATTGTGGAAATTATTAGTTTAGATCTATGGTAATATAATATGAATCTTTATATTCATATGACATTTGAGATTGGATCTATCCACCATATGTACATGGTCGATTCAAATTTGAATATATTTGGATATATAGTTAAACATCCATCTCCTATTTATATTAGATCCAAACACATTATGTTATTTGTTCATTTGTGGATCGAACTATGTTAGCATGCTACTAAGCGTTCTTGTTTGAGAATGAATTTGATTTTAATATTTGTCATGAGGTGTAAGATAACCATTTGCATCCCAAAAAATCATTAGTTTTGGTTTTTGGAGTGCACCAGAAAAATGAGGTTCTATTTTGAAATAGGAAAGAAAGGGACTCGCCCATCGGTAATCAATCCAAGGGCAATGTCTATTATTAATGCATTTTATTTAAATTGAACATCCTTTTCATTTTATATGTGGTGTATAAAAGTATTGAAAGTTTGATGTTTCAAACTTTTGAAAAGGTTTTTGAAGAATTGCTTGAGAATGTGAAACATTTGGTAAAAACTAGCATTGAGAAATCCTTATGGATATCATTTGGCAAACTTAAAAAATCACTTTGAAGTCATTTTAGTGTTCTCTTAATACTTTAAGTAGGTTTGATGTTTTACTCCAATTTGGTTACCAGTTAATTAGAACTCCATCTCATCTTAATTAAGTTCTTTTAGATATGTGATTGTGCTCATTTGTGATGTTAAGTGAGTAGGCATGCATGAATGCATTGATCATATATGATTAGAAGATAATAAGGCATTTCAACCATTACATTCATCTAAAAACATTCCTACCATAACATACATCTAAGATTTTTGTTTTCATAATTATCATATATAAGAAGGAAAAGTTTTTGAAAATGAATTGGTGTTGTCAACCATCAAGCATGAATCCAATTTTAGGTCATTACTTGATTTTTAGTCTTGATGAAGTCGGTAAATAAAAAGATCATGAGAGGAAAATGTTAAAAGAATAGAACAAATGAAATACTCTCATGAAAAGAAAGAGAGAGAGAGAAAGACATGCATATATGTGTACATACCATTAATTATACACGTATACAAAAATTTAAAAGAAAAAAGGTATTGATTTGAAAGGAAAGAGAGATTTTATAGGAAAAGAGAAATATACATACATATATATATAGGTATGTATAAGAAATTTTGTAAGGGAAGGTATTTGTTTTGAGAAGAGAAACAAAATATTCAAAAGAGAGGAAATAGATCACATATATATATATGCATTCATAAGTATATGAAAATTTGTAAAATAAAGTGTGAAAACATAGAGAGAGAAAGATTGCTCCAAGTTAAAGAGAGGAAATGGATTACATACCTCTTATGAGAATGATTTTGGAAAGAAAATGATCAACCTTGTTTGGAATTATCTTAGATTCACCTTCAATAGCTCCAAGATGATGAAGAGGAGACCTCCAAGAGATCTTTGTGCTCCCTTGAAGAGTTGTTGTTTGACGAAGCTTGCTCCAAGTTAAAGAAGGAAAGGGACTGAAAATGAAAGAGAAAGAGGGAAATGGAGGAAGAGAGTTAAGAAAACTCTAAGTCCTCAACTGAAAATTTGCTAGAGGTTCTCCATGGGCTAGCTCTTACCCAAGAGGGAAGAAAATGGGAGTATTTATAGAGGATTTTGGAGCCAAAACTAAAAACTTGATTTTTTTTTAATTTCATATCATTTTCATACGAATTTCAACTAATTTTGACTTATTTTCAATTTTTTTAAAAGGAATAGGCTTGAATTAAATGGGATTGGCAAGCCTTGCAAACACCATTTTGGGGTGTGGGTGTAGCTATTGCCCACCCAAAGAGGGGCGGTTTTGGACAAAAAGAGTGGGGGGGATGGGTCTGCAACAAGCAGGCCCAGGCAACAGCGCCCAGTGCTGTCGCGCGCGAGGTCGATTTTTTTTTTTAACATTAAATTTTTTGTTGAAAAATGGGTGGTCGACTCCGTTTTGAGTTACTCCGGGCTTGTTTCAAATCCGATTTGGTTCAGTCGGTTGTCGACTCATTCAAGTGTGCGACTTGGATGAGACCTTAAACCAAGGTCCGTGCCCGTGCGACACTCAAATTTTGTTGTGTCGACCTTGATTTCAAATTTTGGGCTTAAAATACTTGATTTGGATTTAATTTGAATTTTTGGATCTAATTTGGATCCATCAATTGGATTTTGTGCTTGAAAAAATTTGGGGTGATTACAATAACACTCATAAATATAATGAGATCTACACTAACTATATTCATATTGATATATTTCGAGATATATAATGCATGTTAAGGGTATTTCTAAAAATTGAACAACAAGTTTCTAAATGCATATGTATTGAATACCCAAATGAAAGTAGGGTATAAAATATTTTCATGCATAAGATTGAGGTCTTTGAATAATAACACCAAAGACAATGATCCAATGAGAGATCATATCGATTTACTGGATGATCTAATTTATTCAGAAGATCAGTCTGGCAATGAACCGTTTGAGAATCAGTTTGGTAATGAACCAACTGAGCATGATTCGTGTGAAGAATAGTTTGGTAATGAACCAACTGAGTATGATTCGTTTGAGGAACAGTTTGGTAATGAACCAACTCAACATGATTAGTCTGAGGATCAGTTTGGTAATGAACCGACTGATGATGAGTTTGATGATGAACCAACTGAAGCTTATTAGTGAGTTCATTGATCATCTTGAGTATTGATTTATGGATCGGTGAGGAAAATAACCAACTGAGTCCAATTCTTCTATTCTTTAGACATCGATAATAGTCCCAAAAGTCAAGAGCTACTTTGTTATATTTGAATTGTTGTTGCATGCATTTGTTGACGGAACTATATATTAACCTTGATGAAATAAATGGTAAATTTGACATGTAAGTAAATGATAGTTTTACTTGTGATAACTTGAAAACTTGCTTTCATATATAGGAAGTTAAATATTTGATACAAGTTTATATTGATAAAGACTATACAAGATGAAAAGTATTTGTATGATTAACTATGAGTTAATTGCTTTTTCTTTTAAATAGTCATACTAAAGATTAGACATATTGCTAATCAAGTAGATGACTATGTGAACATTTGAAAAGTGGTGGCACACTTGAATTTACCCTTTGCTCTGTTGGAAGACAACTATGTGTTTTGTCATGTGATTATGTATTGCATGAATTTAGAATGAATGTTTTGGAACTCATGTTGTTAAAGGAGTTAAGTAATTATGGAAAATAATAAAGGAAAATATACTATTTGCTTTCGATGTATATAAGTTTGTGTGTTGGACTTAATACAAGAAATATTTGGCTTGTCAGTATACATTAAGAAAATTCAGATTGGCCTTGTTTTAAGGTAGTTAAATGTTTTCAAATATATGAATGAAACAAAGATATATTCATATGATTGCTTGCAATTCTGACAAAAAGAATTCCTAATGATTTATTTGCCAAACATGTTGCTTGTATAGGGCTAAGAACATCATGGTTTGCCTCTTTGTGAGGTGGTTGAAAAATATCAAGGTTGAGTTCATTATTAAACAAGAAGAGAATATGCTTGTATGTTTCAAATGCATACTTGATTGCTAGCATTATTATGAAGAGAATTCTTGATGACTTTTTATGTAAAGCTTGTGGTCCACATGGGACTAAGTTTTAACATGTTATGATGGAAATACTTGTGTATGAAGAAAACCTTGTAACTAATGTGAAATATATTAAATACTTGAAAGGCTGCGATAGAAAGCCATTGAAAGGAAAACCCAGCTACAAACCTTGAACGAAAGTTTAAGTTACGATGAACAAACCAATTATAGAAAACCTTGTAACTAAAAATTAAGAAAACCTACAAACAGTGGAAGCAATATGATGGTCTCATGGCCAAGTGAGAGATGTTGAATAGTGGCCAAGAGCCCTTCCCATTCATCTCGTAACTGCAAGGGAGCCCACTTGCTGTTGTGTGCTTTGTTGCAGTTACGAACTTTAATTCTCTCCTTAAATCTCTCGCTTGCCGTAACCACCTGCTATGCTATGGGAAAACATCTGAGGCGGTACCTATTTATGCTCAGCAATACTCTGACTTAGGGTTGAATCACTTGATTTCCCTACTTGGCGCCTCATAGAAACAAACCCATGAACACATCACCTCTTCTTCTATTTATCTCTTCTTCTTCTTCCTCTTTATTTGTTCACAGGTACTACCTCTTTACACTGAGAGGTTATGGTTGACACGTTGATGTTGAACCTTCTGCACATAAGAGAGCCGATCGGCAAACGCCGGACACCATTCCGCTGCATAGAACCCAACAGATCATTCATCACATCAAGAAATGCTCACACAAACAAACGTTTACCACATCATGTCTATATAAATTAAAATGCGAACTAACCAAATACCCCTTATAGTTTGCTGGTTTTGCTTCGTCTTGTTTCTTAAAAAGTCAGCCCATACACAAAAGAGGCTGCTTGCATCTTGCTTACTGTTTCATTGTTCCCCAGTTTATACGCAGTAATTCAATCGGTTGGAGTAATGTTTGCATCCTCAAAAATTTTATTATTTTGGTTTTGGAGTGCTCCAGAAAAATGACTTTTTGTTTTGAAAGAAAGGAAGGGACTCGCCCGTTGGTACGAGGATCGACCGTTCCCGGTGCCTTTACCAGGGATAATCAATCCAAGGGTCATGTTTATTAGATGTATTTTATTTTAGCTTAAACATCTTTTCACTCTACATGCGGTGTAGTGTTTTGAGGAAATGTTGAAAATTTGATGTTTCAAGATTTTGAGAAAGTTTTGAAGAATCTTTTGAGAGTATAAACCATTTTGATTTGAGAAGTTTTGAATTAAGAAATCTTTGTAAATATCATTTTGAAGCATTTGAAGACCATCTTTTAGAAATCACTTTGGTGTTCTCTTAAGACTTTCAGTAGGTTTGAGATTTTTTTTTCTAATTCGGTTACCATTTAGTTATAGCTCCATCTCTTCTTGCTTAAGTTTTTTGAAGTGGTACTTGTGATCATAAGTGATATTAAGTGAATGTTAATGTATGGATGCATTGATCTTATATGATTAGTAGAAAGCAAAGCATTCGTATCACAACATTCATCTAAAGGCATTCCTACCACAATATACATTTAAGATTTTGGTTTTATAGTTAACATAATAATTTTTACAAAGAAGAAAAGTTTTTGAAATTAGATTGGAGTTGTAGACCATCAAACATGAATCCAATATTGGGTCACTACTTGAGTTGTCATCTTGATAAAGTCGGTAAATGAAAATCTTAGGAGAAAAATGTCCCAAAGGAATGAAACAAAGATGAGATACTCCCTTAGAAAAAAAGAAAGAGAGAAAGAGATTTCAAAGATCACTAACTGAAAGATCTTGAAAGATTGGAAGATAAGTATCTTCATAAGTATGTTCATACTTATATATATATATATATATATATATAAGCTTTTGAAGATGGAGTCTTAACTTTATAGGAAAAGAGAAACAAAGAAATACACACGTCTATGTGTGTGTATATTACCACACATATACATATACGGAAGTTTATAAAAAGAGAGTATTCATTGGAAGAAAAAATGAGACTTAAAGGAAAAGAAATAGAGAAATATATATATATATATATATATATATATATATATATATATGGAGAAAGAGAGAAAAATTGAGAGGGATAAGAAATTTATAGGAGTATTTACCTTGAAGAGAGAAATAAAAGATTCTAGAGAGAGAAAATAGAACACATGTATATATGCATTTATTTATATGTGAAAATTTGTAAAATAGAATATGAAAACCTATTGAGGGGATGAAGAATCATTATGTGCACATATATGTATATAGCATGTATATGTATATAACATGTATATACATATGTGTCTTCATGATATTAAAAATCAAAAAATGAGAAATAACCGACTTCAAGTTGGATGTAGGCCAGAGGGAAGCTTGGACTCATGCAAGAGCCTAAGCTAAATCTTCAATGCCACATTAGAAATGATTCTTTTGAAAATTATTTTGAAAAATGTGATTATAAACATAATACATAGTTATTTCATTGATTACAAGGGCATATATTTCTTCGACCATTGGTTATGGAAGAAAATCAAACCACATGATAAGAGGCTCATTAGCGTTATTAATAAGATGACTAAAAAGAAAATTAACGCAAAATAATACGCAAATGTATATTAACATGTACATATTAGTGAGGCGGGTTAGACAAGCCCCAATCTCAAAAATTAATCATCACAATAAGAAAGTGAAAATCTCAAACCACACTCATTCTCCCCGTGCATTCATATATACGAATAGAGAAAATTTAATCAACTATGCATAAATAATATCTCCAAAATAAAACAACATTCAAGTAATAGAGAGAGCGTGTTCAATCTTAGAGTGCAATATAATATCATCATCTCATGCTCCCGGTCCACTCGAGCATAGATCGTTGACTCTAAAATGGAGATTTGAGAGCTATTTCATATGGCTATGGGAAGATGAAGATAAAAGGAACAAGAGAAAGAAATTTGATGCTACATTCAAGAAAGAAAACATGATTTAATTATTGAAATATCATCTCATCTTCTTATGTTTCCGGTGCACTTGAGCATAGCTTCTTGACTCTAAAATAGAGACTTAAGCTATATCCTATGGCTATGGGGAAATGAAGAAGAGAGAAAATAAAAGAACAACAACAAGACTATATTCAAGAAAAAAAAGAGCAACAACAACAAAAATATATTCAAGAAAAGAAAGAGCATGATTTGATCAGGCAATGAAATATAATCTCATATTCTCATGCTCCCAGTGCACTCAAGAATAGCCTCTTGACTCTAAAATAAAGACTTGTGAACTATCTTCTATGGCCATGTGGAGGTGAAGATGATGGAAGACAATGGAATGATAACAAGACTATATTTAAGAAAAGAGAAAGCATGAATTAATCATGAAATGAAACATAACTCCATGTTTCATGCTCTCGATGCACTCAAGAATAGCTTCTTAACTCTAAAATAGATATTTGATAGCTATCTTATATGGCCATGAGGAGATGAAGAAGAGAGGCAATAAGGGAAAGATTGGAATGTAATGTTGATTACATACCTCTAATGAAAATGATAATGAACACCATTGCTTGGAATGATCTTAAATCCTCTTGAGTGAAGCTCCAAGGTGATAAAGATGATGCCTCCAAAAGAGTTGTGACTTGATGAAGCTTCCTTCCAAAGTTGGAGAAGAAGAAGAGGTGAGAGGGAAATAGGAAGAGAGCTAAAAACTATAAGTCCTCAGGTGAGAATTCACTAGATTTTCTCCAAGGGCTGGCTTATCCCCAAAAGAGAACATTGTGGGGATATTTATAGAGTTTTGAAGTCAAAACTCAAAATTTGATTTTTTTTTTTAATTTTACAATATTTTCATCCGAATTTCAAAGAATTTTGAATTATTTTCTTTTTTTTTCAAGAAAAATAGGTTTTGACTAAGTGGGATTGGACATTAGCCCTGAAAATACCTCTTTGGGGTGTGAGCAGGGCTATTGCTCTCCCAAAAATTTCAAAAACCGACCCCCTAGGGTCAGTTTTGCAAAGAAGAGGGGCCTGCACTAGCACGCAGCAGCGATCGCTTAAGAGACCGCTTCAGGCAACCGCGTAGCGTGATGCAACGCGATCGCGTGCAACACACCATCGTGCGACTCCATTTTCTAAGCAATAAAATAAAAGTTTTGCTAAAAATGGGCGCTCGACTCCATTTTAAGCGATTCTGAATTTGTTTTTAAATCCAATTTGGGTTCGAATAGTTGTCGATTCGTTTTAGCACACAAATTAAGTTTAAAAATGAGTTATGAAAATAAAAGGAGGGCCCATACATGCGCGCGCGGCTCTTATAGCACCTAACTTTCTCATTTTGAACTCGATTTTAGATTTTAATTTAGAAACGCTCGATTTGGATTTATTTTGAATTTTTTTGGGTCTAATTTGGATCCATGAATTGTATTTAGGATTTAAATTGCTTAAATTTGGATTTTGTGCTTGGAAAATTTGGGGTGATTACAAATAACAAACTTTTCATTGCTCCTTTTCTGAGCAAAGAACCAAAATTTTCCCTCTTACCTTCAGTAGGTACTAAAAGGAGAGAACATAGTTGGTAAACTTGTGACTCAGATCGGTTGAAGACTGGGTAATGGGGTTCGAGAGTGGACTCGGCAACTCAGCTGGTTATATAATAAATATTTATTGTGCACGTTTTCAATAATTAATAAATGAAAGAGGTAAGTCTGTTGAGACTTCATATTAGATTTTAACATCAAATAAAAGTGAATGACATGTAATATGAGTATGTGTGTATATTTAATAAAGTATACTATATTTCACAATTTACAAAATACAAACTTCAGTACTAACCAATGCACAATAAAAAAGAAAACATACTTAGTTGACAATCCCAGCTAACTCGGCAGGCTTTGACTCACAATAAAGGGACGATCCTAACGAACTTGGGTGACTTTAAAAATGTGGCCTTCTTTAACAACAAAATTTTGGTTGAACATAGCTATGTGCATACTGTTCTCACCCCACTTATCATGGTGTGAGCTGGGAAGTTTGCAAGTGAAGCAGAAAAAATCAAGTTTTGCTTGAAAATAGATTTTAAGAGAACTGCCCTTGCCACCATTAATACAGGTAATCGATCCAAGATCTGAGTTTTCTCAAGCTTGACAAGTTTTTTTTTTCACCTTGTGTGAGGATTGGAAATTGGATTTTTAAAGATCATTTTAAGCAAAGACTTGGATTTGATTGAAAATATTTCTGTATTTCAAAATTTTGAAGATTGGGAGTTCATCCTTGAGAAGGAATTTTTTAATTAATCAAGGATTTTTCGCAATTGAACCTTGAGTTGATCCCAAAAATTGCAATTGAGAATTGGAAATTGAGAATCAGAATATTGGATTTTGAATCGAATTGGGGATTGGGTAATTGAAGCTTTGTTCTTGAAACTAGGATCTTGGAATTGAAAATTGAAAGTTTGAGCTAGAGTTTAGAATTCCAAAGATAGTTTGGATCTTGGGATCTGAAATGTGACTTGGAAATTCTTGGAAGGCTTGGAACCGGAATTCAGTTTGGAAGCCAAAATTGAATTTGGAAAAATTGGATTGAATAGTTGAAGTCTAGCTGACGTTTTTGAGAATTGGATTTTTGAGATTGAAATTTTGGGTTTGGAATGGTTGGAACTCGAACAATTCAGAATTTTTCAAAACATCTTTGGATTTAAGATTTTGATATTTGAATCTAGTTTTTGTATTTTGAGAGATTTGATTTGATTTGGTTGGTTTTGGTCTTGAAATGAGATTAGAAAATTGGAAATTGAGAGTCCAAGTCTAGTCTTAGGAGAATTTTCTTGATTGGAAAAATTGGAATTTTGATTTTTTTTTTTTTTAATTTTGTTCAAGGTTATGAAAATTTGCTCGAGTAGATTTTTGGATTTGAAAATCATTTTGATTTTGAGAAAAATCCAATGGAATCGTTTTGAAATTGTTTTTGAAAGTTCGGGAATATAACCATGTTGAAAATTTTGTGCTTCTATGTCAGAATAAGCGAGGTGCTCAATTTTTTGTCGCAATATAACTTAATCATGGAAGCAACCAACTTGATTCACTTACATTTTAGTGAATATGAGTGGGTGCATGTATGTATGAAATAAACTGCATGTATATTCATCCTTCGCTCTATTTCTCTTCATGCATAATTTAATTTGATCCCATATAGACATAGGTCCATCTTGGAGGTGAAAAATATAAGACTGTTGCCCAAGCCTATCCTTGATGTGGAGGAGGACATAAGGTTTGGTTTTAAAAATTTAGTTTTGGAAATAGGATTTCAAATTTATTTGATAGGCTGATTTCAACTCATCTTTTACTAGATCATATTTAAAAGGAATTTATTTATTTGAAAATTTGGAAGATTTGAGATTTGATAAATTTTCTTGTTGGGCAGGAATATCATTTTTGCAAATTTGTCTAAGATGAAGCATTTTGAAATATTGATTTTTGAGTTTTGATTGTGGAAATAGCTTGATATATATTGATTTTTGAAAATGGCATGATTTTTGGAGATGATTGGAATTTTGGAAATGTGTATACCCAAATGGGTTTTTGTAAAAAATTGTACTTCTTTTGTGGTTTTGGACTTGATGGAAGCCTTAGTTTTGGATCCAGGGATTTCTTTTGAAACCCAACAAAACTAGATATTTTTGTTAATTGCTCACTTTCAAAATCGTCAGATTCCTCATTGTATTATGTAAAAAGTTTGGATGCATGAATATTTTTTTTTCAAAATCTGAAATTTTATTTAACCCATCCAAGTTTTCGTGATCTGACCATTGACTAGAAGTACAACTTGTTCATGCCATTAACCTTGCAGATTTTGCGGTGTTGTTGCAACTTGCACATCACCCACTCTAGTGGGGGGACTTTGACTGCCAACTTTGGCTTTGGCGAAGAATAGCAAGTGGAAGCAAATGGGTGATGCTCAACCAAACATACAGCACCTTGCGTGCGCCACCAGTCAATGGCTTCAATTTTGGCGTCTTTAGGTTTTCAATCACACAATCAATAATGGGCTGTTCATGGTGAAAATAGTGGTTGAATTTCTGCTTTGATTGACCAAAACGGTCAAGTCAAAATCGAGAGCATAGTGGCGAGTGGAGAAGCAAGGGACTTGATTTGTGAAATGGTGGACAAGCTTGGTGCTGACATCTTGATCGTATGTGGCCATCCACTTACTGCCACTAATAGGTATCTACTTCTTCCTTCCACTAACATATTCCAGCAGCGGAGCTAGAAATTTAGAGTCAAGTGCATACCTACCCATATGACTGACCACCTTCCAGCCGCTGGTGCAGCCAAGTGACCCAAATCCCTTGAGCTACATGTGATGGGTTGACACCATGGCAGACCCAGAAATTTAAATCGAGGGGCATAAATGTATGTAACATTTTAATTGTTGGAGGGGACCTGTTCTCCCTTGGCTGCTGACGAGAAATCTTTTGTAAAGCAAACATCCAGCGTTGCTGTTGGTACTCGTTAAGAATCAGTAAAAGCCCTTGATGTCCAAAAGTTAGAGTAGCTAAATTCGATTTGATGTCCGTTTCTAGTAATCCTATACAAACTTGACCATTTGCAATAAATCGAGGGGCATAAATGTATGTAACATTTTAATTGTTGGAGGGGACCTGTTATCCCTTGGCTGCTGACGAGAAACCTTTTGTAAAGCAAACATCCAGCGTTGCTGTTGGTACTCGTTAAGAATCAGTAAAAGCCCTTGATGTCCACAAGTTAGAGTAGCTAAATTCGATTTGATGTCGTTTCTAGTAATCCTATACAAACTTGACCATTTGCAATTCATTTTGTTCCCACATATAGAGAAAGCCCCAAGCGGTGTAGTGTAGTTGGTAGGACTGATGGGTCAACGAAAGTTCACTGTTAGTTCATTTATTATGAGTGCTACTGTTAGGGACTGCAAAAGATGGATGGGTTTAGTTGACATGTCACTGCTCTCCACCGAGAACTGGGTAAAAGGAAAAAAGGAAGAGGCTTCAGCCTCTTCAGGCATTCATATAAAGTAAAGCAAAAAGCACAGTTGTTTGATGAATTTAATACAAACCATCAATCAGTAAAAAAAAAATGGTGACCAGAGAATCATTTTCATTACAATAGACCAAGAGTATTCCTATAAACTAAAGGAAAAAAGGCAGTAGTGACATGAATTTAATCCATAATACCACAGCAAAAATGACAAAGTGTCCAGAACATCATTTTTTTTACGGTAGACAAAGGGTACTCGTACAAAACAAAACAAAAAAAGAAACAAAAGGTTATTCAAACAGAAAAAAGCCAAAAGAAGACAGTTATGAAATCCACCAGTCAAAAAGACAGTGATAAGAGAATAATTTTATTTATGATAGACCAAATATTATGGATTACATATTTTCAGGTTTATTCCCCTTTTAATAATTATTCTCATTTTCAAGAGAAACTTTCCAAGATACATATAAATATATTATGAAACCTGTGACATAATGGATATGCTTGAGTGCTGAAATCTATAAAATTTTAAAAAGATTCTTGAATTAGATATTCTATTAGTTTAATTAAAAAGCAAGTCGTCCAACTAGGGCGCTTCGATTGCACACCACAAAGTATGCACACACAAAGGTAACATTTTAACGGAACTTTCCGCTGTGTTATGGAAGGCCATGCGTTTTTCATGACCAAATTATAAAAGAAGGTGACGACTTGCTGCATGATATGTTTGTTTTCTGCGACACAATTTTACTCCTCGTGGTAGCAAGTGATGTGATTCTTGTAGCACCGTCGTTTCTATTCCATTTGGCTGAAAGGAATGACTTTAATGCTCATCTCTTTTTTTTTTATTGGCAAAAACTATAGAACAAAGGGCATAAAGCTCTTTTTCACCCTTAGCTGTAGGTAGATCGTTGCTGAGAGATCTTAGGGTATTCTATTCATAAACCTTATGGTGTACCAAAATAACAGTGCATGAAAATTAGTATACCAGTCTGCCACATATAACCATGTTCGCAATGCTTGTGATAGTAGCATCAAAGACTGGATCGAAATGATTTTGTTGCTTCCAAGATTTAATGACTAAATCATTTGCCTATAACTATGACCATAAATATAAGTATAGAAGGGAAGGTCCAAGCAAAGCCTAAGATAGCTAGTCCGAATAGATATGGGTTTTTCGGCCTTCGCTTTTTTGCCATGTTTGGATGGAGGAGAACTTAAGGAAATGATTAATGTTTGGAAGGGACAAGAAAGGAAAATAAATTGAAAGAAAATTGGTGGGGAAAGAAAAGAAAAGGAGAAGAAAGGGAAACATATTATTATAAAAGCTTGTTTGCATATAAAAGGAAAAAAAAAGAGATAATTTAAATTGATTTATAATAATTCCCTTAACACTTGAACTTATTATTTGAAGTAAAAATATTTGATTGCATGACCCGATTCAATAGTGCTATATGTTTGTTTCTTAAAAAAAAAATATTGTACTTAACTTAATTTTTTATTTGATATAAAATACCCAAATTAAATATTTTGGATGGTACTTAACCAGAAATTCATGGTTCCTTTCTTATACTTAATTTTTCAACATTCTTTAAAATTTGGAAAAAAATATTTGTTAGAGATTGATAGCTTTAAATAATGAAAAAAAAATATTCATGTTTTCCAATTTCCTTATCATTGTGCAGGTCCTAATTTTTCTGCAATGCTTAAACATAGATTATATTTAAAACTAAAATAACGTTAAAGTTATATTTAAGTTTTTTTTCAGTTTAGAAAAGTTTGCAAGTCATTTTTTTCATGGTCTTTCTCACCAGAAACGGCAGGCAGGGGTGAATACGACGAGATCGAGAGGCCGGTGGCATCCGATCTGGTTCAGATTCGGATATATATAAATATCCGATCAGATATGGATATGGATTCGGATCAGATTCATTTTTAGACAAATATCTTGTATCTAATGCTTTTATATTTTGAAAATTGATAAAATCCAGTTCAAAATTGGGATTCAGATATGATTTTTCTTTATTCGTATCCAAATCTGAATTTGAATCCGAAAATAACACATATGATTAAGGATATATCGGATTTAAATCCAATCCGTTGACATCCTTCGGGACTTTTTTTATAAGGCACAAAATATAATTTTTTTAATTTTAAAGGGTCATTCGGATGACACCAGGTTCCCAATAAGTTTTGGAAAGGTTTTATGAAAACCTAAGTTTTCTAATGAGTTTTCAAATTTGTATTTTTGTTGGGTGGTACACCAGAAATCTAGTTTTATATGAATTTTAACCTAATGGGGATCGGCTTTTCTACTCTATTTTACAAAACTAGGTTTTGAGCGTGTAAATACTCCAAAGAACCTGGCTTTGAAGTGTCATTTAAATTCTTTCCAACATATAACATCCAATTTTTCAAAAATCTTAAGGGGGGCCCTTTGCTTTGCCCCTGTCCATAAGCACTTCTCTGATTTATTTTTGCAAGTCTTACGTTGCAAATTAAAACAACTTGTTCCAGTGTTGGTAAACCAAATCAAATATGCTAACAAAGTGTGGGAGGCCTAAGCACTCATTTTTTTACTCCCGATGGTTTCATAAATTTGATTTAAAGAATGAAGCGGACTCGTAAGATATTGTATTACAATGTTTTACAAACATACACTCACTTTAGAACAAATTGTCACAAACTGTTTTTGTTGCCAAAACATAACATATTCTTGAAAACAAAATTGTAAAGAAGCTTGGCTCGGTAGAAGGGGCATGGCCGGCATTGCCGGCAGCTTGGAACAAGTTCTTGAACGAGTTTTGTTTTTTTTTTCTTTTTTCTTTTTTTGCTTAGTTTTTTAGTATAATATGGTTTGTCTCCTAGGTAAAAGCCAGGTACCAAGCAGGGGCTGTCTTTATTTTCTCTCTGTCTTACCAGCCGTATTTCCATGTTTTATCATTTGATTAACATTTGATTAATGGAAAACTTCTAGCGCTCAGTGTTATTATTGAGAATGATAAGTAAAATGATAGTGATGGTGACCTTGTTTTAGACGCCTGGCTGTTTATTTTTTGTATTCTAAAAACAAAGCGAGATAAACAAGAACATCTATAAGGGTGCATAGCACCTTCCAAGATTTGAACTACCAACATAGCTACAATATGACATCCAACCTAACCGGTTGCACTACTTACCACGAAAAGTGGTTAAAGTGCATGACCCACGTTAGAGCAAGACATGAGACTATGTGACATGACCGATAAGAACAAAAAGATGGACCATATTTTTCACATGTAAATGTCTCTTTTATTCAAAATGTAATACACACACACACACACATATATATATATATATATATATTTCGAAAAAGGTTGCTTTCAAGCAACAACTAGCGATCTTGATAACCACACCCATATAAAGTTTTCCAAAAAATATATATAAAAAACTAAATCCACCAATACAAAGTTTTTCAACAATAATATATATATATATATATATATATATTAGATCCACCAAATCGACTAACCTACATATGACATAAAAATAAATTGCAGTAAGATGTCAGTAGAAGATGAATATGAAGAAAATACATTTCATAATTGACAACAGATTTATGTGTTTGACACCTAACCGTTCATGTATAAATCAATTGCATTGGGTGAATCCTCAGAAGTCACTTGATTCCTTCAAATTTGAACTCTTTGATATAAATCTGATATGACATGTTTTTGACTGATGTGCCAAAACATCTATGGTAAAACTGATAATTCATGAAACTAAGGATCTTACATTGGACCCTAAAATCCTTACTTCACCTTTTTTTTTTGCATTGAGAAAATGTCAGATTTAAGATAGGAAAGTCTGATTTTTGGTCCACGGTTATTAAATTTTGAGGATTTTGGATCAAGTGCAAATAACGCTTTTCAATAGATAATAAAGTAACTTCAAGTCTATCCTTACAAAATTATGAGAGCCTCACTGAACCAAAGCAAGATTTAGTCATTAAATAACACCTCAGTTTTCATATACCTCCTTAACCTTAAAACATGGGGATGGTATGTGGCAGCTTGACTTTCAGGTGAAGTTGAAAGTGATCCTGATCTGGTTTAGTGCTTTTGTCCATGTCTAGTGCACTAGATTTGATTCTGGGATTTTTTTGAATCGGACTGAGTCAGGTCCATTTACAACCATAGTTTCAGGTGCTTTAGTAGGTGGAATCCTTTTATGTTTCATATGTTCTCATTCATGGGATACCAAATTTTCAAACTTTCTTTCACGTAGCACCATCAATGTACTTTAAATGGATCTCTTTTTTGGATTTTTTCTTTACCAAAGAGTTTGTTTTGATGGGTGAAGCATAGTTAGTTGAACCAAAGGACCGATGAAAATCTAGTTGTCAATTAAATCCCATGGAGACTACTCATCTGAATTGCAAACAGTAAATGTAGATATTTTAGTTGATATTTCACTCCAAGTTCAACGCTGCCGTGAGCCAAATGTTAAAATTTAAGAATTTGTTGTTAAAAAATAGTTATCTGATATGTATTGCCCATGATTTATGATACAGTGACTGTTTATAGTGACTTTAATAACGATTTATTTAAAACTTTATCCATCCGGCAGCTACATGCCATACAACCACCTCCAACGCCAGTCTACTTCCAAGGGTCCATTGTGATTGTGATCTACAGTGTTCCTTGCAACTTGTTTGCGTGGATCATGAAGCGCTAGTCTCACACCTGTACTATAAACATTCTATTCCTACTCTTATGTGTTCTACCAGTCAATAGCTTCAATTTTAGCTTCATTAGGTTTTTTCAATCACGCAATCAACAATATCACATAGGTCCAGATGCTATAAGAAAGTAAATTAATAGGCTGCTCATGGTGAAAATAGTGGTTGAATTTCTGCTTTGATTGACAAAAATGGTCAGGTCAAAATCGCGTGTACAGTGGCGAGTGGAGATGCAAGGGACGTTATTTGTGAAACGGTGGACAAGCTTGGTGCAGGCATCTTGATTGTGGGTGACAAGAAAACGGCTTGTTCAGTTCAAACTGCAACCTTTTCTGAACTGAATTAGTCTTCCCCCTTGCTCCTGTGCTGCATGTGCTGCGTGAGAGGTCTTGATGCAGTTCTTCTTTCCGGCTTGCAGGTACTCTCTTTCTCTCTCTCCCTCTCTCTCTCTCTCTCTCTCTCTCTTGCAGAAATAATTATGCATCACTAATTATGGCCAAGCTAGTTACTAATTTATTTAAAATGCATCAATAATTATGTATCAAAAATGGATCTCTTTTTTGGATTAATTCTTTACCAAAGAGTTAGTTTTGATGGGTGAACCATAGTTGAACAAGCGGACCGATGAAAATCTAGTTGTCAATTCAATCCCATGGAGACTACTCATCTGAATTGCAAACGTTAACTGTAAATATTTTAGTTGATATTTCATTCCAAGTTCAATGGTGCCCCGTGCCAAACGTTAAAATTTAAGAATTTGTTATGGTAGATTGCAAAAGATGGATGAAGTTGTGTGGTCCTTGATGGTTCCATCTGTTCTTGTGGGGACCAACCAAGGAAATTGAGTGGCTGAATAAGGGAGCTGGAGAAGAATGTGCATGGAAATATTTGATAGTTAATAGAAGGATAGCGCTGACTTTCCACACTATGTAGCATGGCCTTGTGGAAACTTTATCGAGAAGGAGAAAAAGGGCTTCCCCGTCGAGATCCCTAGTCCCCCTGTTTCTCTCTCTCTCATCCCACAAGAAGAGATGGAATTGGAGGCTCATTTTCATTTATTGCTCCGGATTTCTGTAAGGAAAAAAAGGTTAAAATAATTAAAAAATCTAAAAAAATAATATATATATATATATATATATACATATATATATATATACCCATCATTGATCTTGATTTCTCATTGAAAGGAAGAAATGAAACTCGCCGAAGGGCAGCTGAGAATCACACAGATGAATGCACAGGGGATCGATAACATGGATAAGAAAGAAAAATCCCCTCTTTTATTTTCAGGGTATTCCATTTTTACGTTTCTTTTGCTTGCATCACGTTTATTTTACTATGTAAAAGGACATTTTTTAGCAGCAACAAGCACAATCTCAACTACAAAACTATTACAGCAACATGCTTCCGCCAAAAGAAAAACTGAATAGCAACACCCAAAAATTGCTGCACAACCAACAAAGAGGATCAGTCCCCAAAGGTTGGGGCCATGTGGCGATCAACCAAAACATGGATCAACGATTAAGGCACTTCTAAGCACAATTACTGACCAATAAAAACCCTAAAGGAGGTACCCATCTATGATTATGGACATAAGAGGTGTTTCACTCTCCAAAATTTGTACCTTGCGTGCGCATGTGCATACGTCTCCCCAGTTAGCTCGTTGCTGAAGTTTAAAAGGAAACAAGCTGACCAATAGAACGTACATGATAAAGAGTAAAACAGACCTAAGCTATTTTAAAATGAACATATGCATGTTAGGGATTGGGGAGAAAGAATGTACCTTCAGTTTATGTTTAAGGAGGGACCATTGCCCGTCAAGTGGGCGGTGGCTGGAGTGAAGGCATGTGGCAGAATCCGTAGGAAGGGAGGTGTTAGGAGCGGAGGAGAGGAGATGGGGAGGGTCCAACCCAGTTTTCTGAGAGAAAGATGGGCAGATGGGATGGAGTATGTGTGCTAAATCAGGGAGGGAGAAAGTGGGGTGTGGAGGATCCGGACTAAGTGTGAACACGAGCCGAGTCGAGCTCAAGTTCAGTCAGCTCGAGCTCGGCTCGACTAAAGAAGACCTCAAGCTCGACTCGGCTCGAGCTCGAAAATAGCTCGACTACACTAGCTCGAACTCGACTCGATAGTCACGTGTCGAGCTCGAGCTCGACTCGATTAAGCTCGATAAACTCGTTTGGTACTCATCTTTACTTGATGAGCTCGAGCTTGATTAAGGATCGATTTAACTGTTCGAGTTCAGTGAACTCGAACTCGAATCGAATAGTTGAACGAGTCAAGTTGCGAACTTGAGCCCGACTCATTTAACAAATGATGCAGCTCGAACTCGCTTACAAGTCGAGCTCAAGCTGCTCGAGTCGTTGTTCACCCCTAATCTTGACCCTGACGACGCCGCTCCCAGAACATCCACGTCTGATCAGGGAATGCCGATCGAGTACACTGGTCTCATTGGCTGGCCGTTGCTAGAAACATGACCGGACCAA
This sequence comes from Nymphaea colorata, assembly GCF_008831285.2. NCBI lineage: Eukaryota > Viridiplantae > Streptophyta > Magnoliopsida > Nymphaeales > Nymphaeaceae > Nymphaea > Nymphaea colorata. Next base: position 4,604,293 of record NC_045138.2, on the reverse strand, counting down.
AAGGGGACGGAGCCGGGAGAGGGCTCTCTCTCTCTCTCTCTTCCTTTTCCTCTCTTCAACTGTTCCCAATTGATTGGGCTCCCTCCTCCATGCGAGTGGGTTCTCTCCATTGCCCCAACCAAACACTACAAATGCTTCCACATCCTGTCTTCTCCTTCCCTGTTGGAAGAATAACTTGTGCTCCTAGTCCCTAGTAAGCCTCGGATCCTCCACACCACACTTTCTCCCTCCCTGATTTAGCCCACATACTCCATCCCATCTGCCCATCTTTCCTCTTAGAAACGTGTCTTTGACCCTCCCCATCTCTTCTCTCCTCTGTTCCTAATGCCCCCCTTCCTACAGAATCTGCCCCATACCTTCACTCCCGCCACCGCCCGCTTGACGGGCAACGGTCTCTCCCTAAACATAAACTGAAGGTACATTCTTTCTCCCCAATCCCTAACATGCATATGTTAATTTTAAAATAGCTTAGGTCTGTTTTACTCTTTATCATGTACGTTCTATTGGTCAGCTCGTTTCCTTTTAAACTTCAGCCACGAGCTAACTGGGGAGATGTATGCACATGCGCACGCAAGGTACAGATTTTGGAGAGGGAAACACCTCTTATGTCCATAATCATAGATGGGTACCTCCTTCAGGGTTTTCATTGGTCAGTAATTGTGCTTAGAAGTGTCTTAATCGTTGATCCATGTTTTGGTTGATCGCCACATGGCCCCAACCTTTGGGGACTGATCCTCTTTGTTGGTTGTGCAGCAATTTTTGGGTGTTGCTATTCAGTTTTTCTTTTGGCGGAAGCATGTTTCTGTAATAGTTTTGTAGTTGAGATTGTGCTTGTTGCTGCTAAAAATTGTCCTTTTACATAGTAAAATAAACGTGATGCAAGAAAAAGAACCGTAAAAATGGAATACCCAGAAAATAAAAGTAGGGGATTTTTTGAATACCCAGAAAATAAAAGTAGGGGATTTTTCTTTCTTATGCATGTTATCGATCCCCTGTGCATTCATCTGTGTGATTCTCAGCTCCTCTTCAGCGAGTTTCATTTCTTCCTTTCAATGAGAAATCAGATCAATGATGGGTATATATATATACATATATATAATTTTCTTTTAGCTTCTTTTTATTATTTTAACCTTTTTTCCTTACAGAAATCCAGAGCAGTAAATGAAAATGAGCCTCCAATTCCATCTCTTCTTGTGGGATAAGAGAGAGAGAAGCAGGAGGGCTAGGGATCTCGACGGGAAAGTCCTTTTTCTCCTCCTGGATAAAGTTTCCAAAAGGCCATGCTAAATAGTGTGGAAAGTCTGTCCTATCCTTCTATTAACTATCAAATATTGACATGCACATTCTTCTCCAGCTCCCTTATTCAGTCACACAATTTCCTTGGTTGGTCACCACAAGAACAGATGGAACCATTAAGGACCACACAACTTCATCCAGTTTTTGCAATCTACCGCAACAAAATCGTAAATTTTAACATTTTGGCACAGGACAGCATTGAACTTGGAGTGAAATATCAACTAAAATATCTATATTTACCATTTGTAATTCAGATGAGAAGTCTCCATGGGATTGAATTGACAACTAGATTTCCATCAGTCCTTTGTTTCAACTAACTATGCTTCACCCATCAAAACTAACTCTTTGGTAAAGAAAATATCCAAAAAAGAGATTAATTTAAAGTACATTGATGGTGCTACGTGAAAGAAAGTTTGAATTTGGTATCCCATGAATGAGAACATATGATAAATAAAAGGATTCCACCAACTAAAGCACCTGAAACTATGGTTGTAAATGGATCGAATCTAGCGCACTAGACATGGACAAAAGCACTAAACCAGATCAGGATCACTTTCAACTTCACCTGAAAGTCAAGCTGCCACATACCATCCCCATGTTTTAAGGTTAAGGAGGCATATGCGGTAGTCGATGTGCTACCAGATCCAAAATCGTTGCATATGCTCCTCCCTCCCACGCTTCACTCCTCTCAGCATATGCAGTATAACGACTGCCGCTGAACTCTAAACAGTTTCATGTGCCATGGTGACTCTAAAAACCAGAGTATAAGATGATACCCAAAAGAAATCATCCAGTTCTTCAATGAACTGCAATGATGCAATTCAAAAAACAAGTGGTGCACAATATCTGAGAACTAGAACACCTCCATCATCGATGACTACAACGCCCTGATAAACTATTGGATGCGCAACTCCTGGACTGCCACTATAAAAAGGAAGAAGAAAGGACAACCTGGTTTGGAGTTAATCGTCCGGTTGGATAGCCAGAGAGAAAGGTCCTTCACTATAAGTAGGACTGCCTGAAGAAAAGTTGGGAGAAGTCTTGTAATGAAAGCATGAGATTTAACTTGGTTTTCCACCATGGAAGGCCACCATTGGCCTTAAGGATCATAGTGTTTGATTTGATACTTATACTCTCTTTTTCCAATAATCTCTAGGCATATCTTTGATTTTTATTACAACTATGTGTCGCCGAATTTGTTTGTTGATAGCGATGCAATTATTATTTTTGTTTGTTTCTTTATTTTTATAGATATCATTTCCTTATAGGCTGCAAAATTATCGTCGACAATAATAACATTTCTTTTGTTGAGCAAAAATGTTAGTTGCTTTACGTAACATCAATATTGTTAGTTTTGATATTTATACCCTCAGTTTACAATAAGGTCAAGAAACTTGATTTTTTTTGCAAATTCAGGTGGATGGCCACGCTCGTTGACAACAATGTTATTATTATTTTTATTACATCTTTGCTTTTATAGATGCTGTTCTCTTATAAGTTACCACTTTATAACGCTAAATCATTTGCATAACACTCTCCATTTTCACCTCCAAGACATACTTGAAAAATGCAAGAGATCATATTTGATCTTTTAAATTTCAAATATGGATATTTGATTACTAGCAATGATTTAAAATTATTTATTTAATAAATTTGAGAATCACATCATATATTCATAATTGCTGATTTGAATCAGCAGGAGAACCATCAATTTATGGGAATAGAAATTCACACACGGCAAAAACATCTATTTTAAGGGAAACAACACATACAGAATTTACAAACATATAAGAAACTAAAGGTTTTCTTTCAAAAGAGCAATCAAAGAACAAGACACCACAGAATGCACATCAAACGTCCTGCCAGTTTGAGTGAAGAAGGTATTATTCTACTTTGGGTTTGCAAGGAACCCACTAAAGGTTCAATTTGCCTAAACAATTACAAAAAGTTCAATGAAAATTAAAGTGGCCAACAGCCCACTGCCTCGAGCCAAGCCCAAAATCTAAACCCAAACTTTGTCCAAGTGTACAAGGCATTTCAACCTCCACACATGCATGGTTCGATATATTATACATATTTAGCACCTAGTTCCTTTGGTTCACGTCTGTCATCTTCAAACACTAAGAGTGTGTTTGACAATTAACCTCTGATTTCAATTTCAAAGCTGATCCGGCTAAGATCCTTTTTACGTGGGATGCACAATGGAAACAAACACTGAATTTTACTACTATGTGAAAAAAGAGGATTTGTTTCCTAGGAACTTATGGCGAAAACATCAAATTTGAGGTTGAATGGAATGAGAACTGACCTTCCTTTGGTTCACGTCTGTCATCTTCAGACACTAAGAGTGTGTTTGACAATTAACCTCAGATTTCAATTCCAAAGCTGATCTGGCTAAGGTCCTTTTTACGTGGGATGCACAATGGAAACAAACACTGAATTTTACTACTATGTGAAAAAAGACGATTTGTTTCCTAGGCACTTATGGCGGAAACATCAAATTTGAGGTTGAATGGAATGAGAACTGTCCTTAAATTCATGAATCAGAGATTCTAGCGATCTCAAATCCGAAGATACCAAATGCTCCATAAAGGACTTCACTTATTGTCAAACAGAGAAGTTTTAGTTCATCTGACAAACAACATGCACGTAGTACATAAATAGCACACAAAGTAGAAACAATGAAGCACTTTATCTCTTATTAATTTGGCCTAACCTACCTGGAGAAGCCTAGTAATGTTTTTTGAATTTCCAGATCAGAATACATGCAATTCGACTGCCTTTGCGTTCAAAAATTGACTTGACTGGTATGTTGAGTGCTATAATTAAAAATAAGATCTTGCTGCATTGATGCCTTGACTTGAACAAACTCAGCATATTTCATACTCGTTCGGTCAAATCAAGTGTGCCACTCTTAATTGTGTCCTCCTATAAACTAATGACAATGCAAGTCAACTTGATGGAAAACAGCTTCAAATGCCAATTTGTTTAGCCTAAGTGCGATATTAGGCAATGAAATTGATAAAGTTGAGATTAATGATATGTTAATTGAAATTGAACACTAAATGGAGTTGGTAATGGCTGAAGACTCAACTTAGCTCAGACCTAGTGATGGCCTTGATCAATTTGGGCAACTCAGGGGGACAGTCCATTTCTACCAAGTTCATGCTGCATAGTCGGGTATGTGGTGGCCTACTATGTCCAGCAGTCACCAGGTTTGCGTTGGTGGACTTAGTTGAGGTTGGTCTGACAGGCTTATCTGGTTGGAGATTTTAATTGTTACTTCACCCAGATTTTCTTCTAGCCTATGTACTTCCGAGTTGTCCATGTTTTCATGTTGTATTTGGAGACGTATTAAGTGCTCAAAGGACATTTGTTTGCATTTGATCTAAAATCCTCAGGATTTAATAACCATGGACTTAAAGTCGGACTCTCCTATCCTAAATCTGACATTTTCTCAATGCAAACAAAAAAGGTGAATCAAGGATTTCAGGATCCAACCTAAGATCCTTAGTTTCATGAATTATCAGTTTTACCATAGATGTTTTGGCACATCAGTCAAAAACATGTCATGTCAGATTTATATCAAATAGTTCAAATTTGAAGGAATCAAGTGACTTATGAGGATTCAACCAATGCAATTGATTTATAAAGGAACATGGTAGGTGTCAAACACCTATAAATATGTTGTCAATTGTGAAATGTATTTCCTTCATATTCAACTTTCACTGACATCTTACTCCCATTTATTTTTATGTCATACGTAGGTTAGTCAATTTTGTGGATTTAATTTATATATATATATATATTATTCTGAAAAGACTTTATATTTAGGAATCTAGTCTTTATATATATTTTCTGGAAAACTTTGTATGGGTTTGGTTATCAAGATCGCTAGCTGTTGCTTGAAAGTGATCTTTTTTGATACATATATATATATATATATATATATATATATATGTGTGCGTGTGTGTGTGTGTGTGTGTGTGTGTGTGTGTGTGTGTGTGTGTATTACATTTTGAATAAAAGAAAGATACATTTACATATGAATTATGGTCCATATTTTTGTTCATATGGGTCATGTCACATGGTCTCATGTCTTGCCTTAACGTGGGTCATGCACTTTAACCAATTTTGGTGGTAAGTAGTGCAACCGGTTAGATTGGATGTCATATTGTAGCTTTGTTGGTAGTTCAAATCTTGGAAGGTGCTATGCACCCTTATAGATGTTCTTGTTTCTCTCTCTTTGTTTTTAGAATACAAAAAATAAACAGCCAAACATCTAAAACTAGCTCGCCAATATCATCATTTTACTTATCATTCTCAATAACACTGAGCGGTAGAAGTTTTCCATTAATCAACTGACAAAACATGGAAATACGGCTGGTGAGACATAGAGAAAATGAAGACAGCCCCTGCTTGCTTGCTGCCTTTTACCTAGGAGACAAACCATATTACACTAAAAAAAAGCAAAAAAAAAAAAAAAACTCGTTCAAGAACTCGTTCCAAGTTGCCGGCAATGCCAGCCGTGCCCCTTCTACTGGGCCAAGCTTCTTTACAAATTTATTTTCAAGAATATGTTATGTTTTGGTGACAAAAACAGTTTGTGACAATTTGTTCTAAAGTTAGTGTATTTTTGTAAAACATTGTAATACCATATCTTGTGAGTCCGCTTCATTCTTCAAAACAAATTTATGAAACCACTGGGAGTAAAAAAATGAGCGCTTAGGCCTCCCACACTTTTTAGCATATTTGATTTGGTTTATCAACACTGGAACAAGTAGTTTTAATTTGCAATGTAAGTCTTACAATAATAAATCAGAGAAGTGCTTATGGACAGGGGCAAAGCAAAGGGGCCCCCTTAAGATTTTTGAAAAGTAGGATGTTATATGTTGGAAAAAATTTAAATGACACTTCAAAACCAGGTTTTTTGGAGTATTTACACGCTCAAAACCTAGTTTCGTAAAATAGAGTAGAAAAGCCGATCCCCCATTAGGTTAAAATTCATATAAAACTAGATTTTGGGTGTACCACCAAACAAATAAACAAATTTTGAAAACTCATTAGAAAACTTAGGTTTTCAAAAAACCTTTCCAAAACTTGATGTGATGAAAGATCCACAGCAATAAATGTAGTTTATCAAACTAAGGATCTTAAATCAAACTAATATATCTACAATTGAGATTCTCATTTTACTTCTTACATTAGCAAAAGATTTGATCTAATTATGATTGGTGCGAAAGGTCTCATACTAAACTGATTTTCCAACGAGTCCAAGCTGAACTCGTCTTCCCTGATTTTATGATCCCCAATTGCTGGTATTTAGACCCCCAAAAAAAAATTACATGTAAATTTTTACAAAAAATTCTGATGTGCAAATTTTTAAAAAATTATTTTTGCTGTTGTTAAAAATTTTGAAACTATAATTCTGCCCCTAATGAAAAATTTCTGACTCTACCCCTGCTTGTATCTTCGACGGCAACAAAGAAATAAGGAAAAGACAAATAAGAGAGGAAAAAAACACTATCGATAAAGTTATGTAAGAGAGCATGAGAAGCTAAAAGTGAAAGGGAGAGATCAAGGGCAGTGGGTACTTAAAAAAGGGTGTAGTAGATTAAAAGTGTGTATCATTGACTAATTATACCCATATAGATTTGTCTTTTATGTATAGTTTGATCCTTTGGAAACCTTCAACTGGTAACTTGTTTCCAGAAAATTGTTTCAAGGAATCACTCGCATGGGAACCGTTTTCCCCATTCTAGTTATGAGACATGCGTAATCAGGGTTGGAGCCAAGAATTTTTTGTCGTAGGGGCCAAACTATGGTTTTGAAATTTTAAAAGAGGCCAAAATAGAAAATTTAAATTTATATATATATATTAAACTAAAATTTTTTAGATTTACATATATATATATTTTTTTAGGTTTTTAAAATCTGAGGGGGACCAAGATCCCTGTCAAGCCCCTCCTTCCCTCCGCCTCTGTGTGTGATGGAATGGAATGAAGATTCTAAGATGAGTGTTTCTCGTGTTTGATGAATTGGAGCGAACCCTCACCCCCACCCGCATCCCTACCTGCACTTCTTGATTCAAAAAATTCAAAAATTTATATGTATATTCAAAAAATTTAGTTTAACATAAGTGAAAATTTAGAAAATTGTTTAAATTTTGAACTATAGTTTGGCTCTTGCAACGAAACATTCTTGGCTCCACCTCATGTTTGATATTAGTTAATATTTTCCCACTTAGTAGAGACACACCAGGATACGTTGTTCCTTTTTGTAGTTTATGGCAATGTCGAGAAACTCGGGTGCTTGTGGCTTTCTTGTTCCCCCAAACTCAAGCCCTTGGTGGACATCGTTCACCCATGAAATGCATTTGCAGCAATGTGTAGGAACAGATTGCCTACCTCTCAAAGCATACGAAAGGTTATTGAAACATAGTCAAATTGATTTATTACTTCAAAGATGATGTATTTGGTACCATCACTCATGAGGCCATTGTCAAATGTCAATTGCTTTTACAAGGTGAAGAGTGCAAAAAGGTCAAGTGTAAGTACATATCCAGGGGTGGACGGAGGGGGGCCCACCTGTTAAGAAATAGGATTTCTTAATTAGTTGTTACCTCTTAATTAGGTATTACCTTAGTTAGGACTTATTTTAGGATTTTGTTTATTTTTCCTTTTCTGTTTTCCTTTTATTTCTTATTTTTTATTTTTTATTTTTGTATCATTGAGCTAGTCGTTGGCAGTTCCAACAGCTCTATTAAGAGCCGTTGAAACTAGCCCAACGGCTAGTTCAGCCCCTTCCTCATCTTTCTCTCTTGTATAAATACTTGTAACTGTTTCTTGTAATGGAATGCTGTTTTTGACAGCCATGTGAAAACTATGTGTTCGGGAAACAAAAAATGGTCACCTTCTCCAAAGGTGGACGGCCTCCAAAGAAGGAAAAGTTAGAATTGGTGCATACTGATGTTTGGGGATCAGCTCTAGTTCGTTCTCTTGGAGGATCCCTATACTATGTCACATTTATTGATGATTGTACCAGAAAGGTATGGGTCTATTTTCTCAAGCATAAATCTCACGTGTTTAATGTTTTTAAAAGGTGAAAAGCAGAAGTAGAAAATCAGACCGAAAAGAAGACTAAATGTCTACGGTCAGACAATAGAGGTGAGTATGACAGTAGAGAGTTTAAAGACTTTTGTGCAGATCATGGGATTCGAACACAAAGGACGATCCCTAAAAAACCACAACAAAATAGGGTTGCTGAAAGAATGAACAGAACCCTTTGTGAAAGAGCAAGGAGCATGAGACTGTATTCAGGCTTGCCAAAGTTTTTTGGGCTGATGCAATCAGTACTGCTGCATATTTGATAAATCATGGGCCTTCTGCTCCTTTGGACTATGGGAAGAAGCCTGGATCGGCAAGGAGGCAAATCTTGCACACTTAAGAGTCTTTGGTTGTATCTCTTACATATATATAGACTCAGATAAAAGGGATAAATTAGATCCTAAGTTCAGGAAATGTTATTTCATTGGTTATGGAAATGATGAGTTTGGGTATCATTTTTTGGATGATAAAGCGAAGAAAATTATTAGACATAATGACGTAGTGTTCAATGAGATGGCTTTGTACAAAGACAATGATAGTCTTATGTCTGAGAATAATGAACATCGTGACATAAGTCAAGACATTGTAGAACTTGAAGATATCTCCAAAGATGATGTTGCAATTAAGACTCAAGTTGGAAACAGTTAGATGGAACAAGAGCGAAGCACATCCCAACCTCCATTGAGGAAATCAAGTAGAAGGCCAAAACCAAATCGAAGGTATTCTCGTTACTTACATTACTTGTTGTTAACTGATGCTGGAGAACCCGAGTGTTTTGATGAAGCAATGCAAGTTACAGATTCAGTTAAGTGGGAGTTAGCTATGAAAGAAGAGATGGACTCTCTACATGCTAACAGAACATGGAAATTAACTAAGCTTCCTTGTGGGAAGAAAGCATTGCAAAACAAATGGGTATACAGGATTAAAGAAGAAGCAGATGGAAGAAAAATGTACAAAGCAAGGTTAGTAGTGAAAGGTTTTCAACAGACAGAAGGTATAGATTATACAGAAATTTTCTCTCTTATTGTAAAACTAACTACTATAAGATTGGTATTAGGTTTAGTTGCATCTGAAAATTTATATTTGGAGCAACTAGATGTAAAAACTGCATTCCTTCTTGAGGATTTGGAGGAAGATATTTATATGGTGCAACCTGAAGGTTTCCATGTACTAGGAAAAGAAAGTCTTGTATGCAAGTTAGAGAAGAGTCTCTATGGTTTGAAGCAGGCATCGAGACAGTGGTACAAAAAGTTTGATAACTTCATGGGAAGAAATGCCTTTAAGAAGTGTGATATGGATCACTGTTGCTATTTCAAGAACTTTGATAGTTGTTATATCATTTTACTATTATATGTGGATGATATGCTTATTGCAAGCTCAAATTTGCAAGAGATCAATTCCTTGAAAGAACAACTATTAAAGGAGTTTGAAATGAAAGATCTAGGCGCTGTCAAACAAATCCTCGGGATGAGAATTAGTAGGGACAGTAAGACAGGTACCTTAAATTTGTCTCAACAAAATTATATTGAAAAGATCTTGTACAGGTATAAGATGCAAGATGTTAAACCTGTTAGTACGCCTCTTTCTAGTCATTTCAAATTGTCCAAGGATTTGTCACCTAAGACAAATGAAGAACATGAAGAAATGTCAATGATTCCATATGCTTTAGTAGTGGGTAACTTGATGTATGCTATGATTTGCATTAGACCAGACATCGCACAAGCTGTGGGAGCAGTGAGCAGATACATGGTTGAGCCTGGAAAGAAACATTGGGAGGCTGTGAAGTGGATATTACGATATTTGAAATTAACTTCAGGTATGAGCCTTTGTTTTAAGAAAAATGAATTACTTTTGCATGACTTTGTGGATGCAGATTTAGGTGGTGTTCTTGACAGTAGGAGGAGTACCACCGGGTACATTTACACCCTAGGAGGAACCTGTATGAGTTGGGTTTTACAGCTTCAAAAGTTGTTGCATTGTCTACTACTGAAGCTGAATATATTGAAATTACAGAAGCCAGTAAAGAGATGATTTGGCTAAAGACTATTCTAAAAGAATTGCATGTAAAGAGAGATAAGAGTGTTCTCTCTTGTGATAGTCAAAGTGCAATTCATTTAGCCAATAATTCAGTGTTCCATGCTAGAACAAAGCATATTGAATTGAAGTATCATTTCATTTGACATTTGTTGGAAGAGAAGATACTATCTCTTGAAAAAGTTCGTGGAATAGAGAATCCAGCAGACATGTTGACAAAGCCAGTGACTGCTGAGAAGTTGAGGTTATGTTTAACCTCAGTTGGTCTCTAAGGTTGAGTATGTGATGTACAAGCACTTGGATGGATCAAATTCCAAGTGGGAGATTGTTGGTGTATGGAACTTGATCCATACTGGACACTCATATGCAATACCGCAGATCCATTTAAGTCATTTTGTACAAATGCGGGTTTCACCCTAATCCTTATGTTGAGAGGAGGACCACAGTTTCTTTTTTGTGTGTGTGTCTTCTTCTCTAAGAGTGTCTGTGTTCAACTGTGAGTGAATAGAGAAAGATCTGTGCGACCGTGGAGGTAGGAGATTATTACTCCAAACCACGTAAATATTTGTCCTCTTCCTTGTTGCTTCTAACCCCCTCTTGAGAGTGAGAAAGAAGAATTTTGTGTTGTTCTAACAAAAGAGAGAGAGAGATTTTACTGCAAGGAAATTTTATGGCAGCAAGAAGAAGAGAAGACCTTGCTGAAGCTGCTCCTCGGATGTCGGTTGACTCCAAGGCTTTGCTGACCAAACGATTTTATATTCACAATGGTGAACTTTCCTTCTTTTTTTTCTGAATTATTTCCTTCCATTTTCCCATTTACTAGTTTAAAATCAAGGTAAAGAAAAGGGATTGTTCAGTTCAAACTGCAACCTTTTTTGAATTCCCCCTTGGTCCTGTGCTGCCTGTGCTGCGTGAGAGGTTTTGCTGCAACTCTTCCTTGAGTAGCGGAGCTACATCCCAATGAAGCTCTGTGTTAAAAGAAGCTTCATTGCTGCCAGTGTTGCCCATGCCAGACTTGCATTGGGCCCCACAGTGAACACCAATCCAGCTCCAGGCAAAAGCATCGGAAACATTGTGTTTCCCTGCCCCGCGCCCAACCATTCACCATAAAGGGGAAGGGGCGAACTGCGAAGCCGCTTGTTGTAATAGGTCATATAGGTTCTTCGCCCAATCTGTGCATCTTGCATGCTCTTTCTTTTCGCTGCTGCAGCACATCTCCTGCAATGACTGTTCATTTTAAACATTTATTCTCAATTTGTACCCTATCGGCTTATAAAAGGCTTTGCTCTTCTAGAGCTGTCAATGTTGACCCTAGAATTTGCAGATTTCAGTGAACCAATTAAACATCCACTAGGGTGATGCTAAAACCTTGTTACAAACTTTGGTGATAGAATGGAGGATCTTTCAGTGTTGAACAGAGAACATATATATATATATATATATATATACATCCTCACGCAAATGCCAGCCAAGCGTTTTGGCACTCAACTATGTAGAACGTCTGCATCACTGAACTAAGACAGCTATGGCTTTCTGACCTCCCCAATTTCATGTCTCTGGCGGACTTCAATAATATTACTCTCCAACAAAATGATGCAGTAGCTACAACATGTCTGAGGGGATGCAAAGGAACAGATCGCCTGTCTCTTCAAGCTTGAGTTGTTGACAATTGAAGCTGTTCTGCACTCGATCTGCTTCTGTTCCTATTTTCCCTTGTGAAGGCTGTCATGAAAACAAGAAGAAGATGGTCTTGGTTAGCTTAGATTCACGTTCAGTGTGAATTTAGCTAAAGGGGGAGCATGATTTCAGCATCTGCTGTTGGTCCTGTCAATATAGAGTTTTCATATTCTAAAATGTATCAAATATTATAAAGATAATTATGCAAAAAAGATTGTATCAACTTTTATGTTCTAATCAAAATTAGTAGTTTACATATATATATATATATATAGCATCCGCAATGGGCACGATGGCCATGGTCATTTTGTGGGTAATGCAAAAATCTGCTTTGCTTGTTACATGCAACAGCCTCGACATTAATTGTAACTGTTAGAAATGATTTATACCCCTCACAGCCACGGTGTTTACCTTGCCTGAACCCCAGTAGGCAGGAATGCTATAACCACAGCTCCTTGCCATGGTCAGATCTGCATGTTTTTGTTTAGTTGCAGTTCCTTTCTCTTCTTCAGATAAATCTTTCTTTCTTTTCATGTATTTGCAGTAAGAAAGATACCACCCTAAACAAGAGAGAATGTAAAAAGAGGGCAGATTTACTTTGGGTGAAAAAGGTGCCTATTTTACTTTGTTCATTACTCATACTCGACTTGAAAAAGAAACACTTTAAGAATTGTACTCTTAAAAGATATCAACCACCTGAAGAAGTCACAAGAGAAAACTTCAAAATAGAGGTGCAATGCTTCTAATTAACCTTCAATAGGATACAAAACCAGGCCTCCAAGCCTACACAAAACAAGCAAATAGCCACCCTTCATATAGAGGGAGACTACAGGAGAGAAGAGGAACTAGACATTGGACTAGTTCCAACGGCCATACATCTAGCTGTTGGGACTAGTCAAAGCCTAGTTAAAAAGAAAAAACATAAAATAAACAAAATGAAAAGTACATAAACAAAAAAGAAAATACATAAGGAAAAAATAAAAAATTACATAAATATCCAAATGTTCGCACCCCATCCCTTTTTCAATGGGGGTCGATTGTGAATCAGCAAAATTCTTTTAAAATTGAGGTTTTGAGGAGAAATTTTTAAGAGAAATGGATCCACCCATAGGTACGAGGTCCAACCGTTCCTACCGCCTTTAACAGGCGTAATTGAATCAAGGACTAAGGACCATTTGGATCATATACGAGTTTTTGATGCAAATCCTATATGCTTATGCATTGAGGCTTGGATTCAAGAACCAAAATTCATTTTGAATAAGTGATTTAAACTCGTTTTGAATATTGGAGGATTCTTAAGTTGGTTCAAAAAACCTTTGTTTTTGTACTATTTGAAATCCACAAATCTTGAGGATTTTGAAGATTGAGTTCTTTGTTGTGAGCTCAATATGATGAGTTGAAATGATGATCAACTTTTGGTAAAATAGCCAAGTTTCCTTAGCAAAGAAAATTGATTTTTAAATTCTTATTTTGCCAAATCATGTGATTTGGTTTGCTAGAATTCCTTTTTTTATATATATATAAAACCTAGGTTCCAAATTGTTAGAAAACGTGTTGTTTTTCAAACACACTTTGGCCAAGATTATGAATGCATTGCTTGTGTTTTCTTTTGAAGTTAAGAGAAGTTTAAAAATTCTTGTTGCAATATAACTTGGTCACTTTTTGCAACTCAAATTTGGATCACTTAACTTCTTGAGAATGTGCATGTGGTGCTATTGATTTTGAGTGAAAGTGAATGCATGAAATGAGAAGGGAAACTATATGAAACATTCATTCTTCTTTCTCTCATAATCTCTCAAGATTCATTCATATGAAATATACATTCTTCACTCTCCCATAATCTCTCAAAGTTCATCCATTGTAATTGCATGTCATACAATTTACACATAAAGATTGATTTTAATTAAAATGTAGGACTTTCTCTAAATGTGCTTATTATATGATTAAGCACATGAATTAGAGATGTAGTCCATAAGCTTGGAACTTAACATAAAATTATGAAAATGATGAAATATATACAAATGATGCCAAAATCAATTTTTGAAAAAGATGGGAGACGTAGATGACATCCATTTTTGTCTCAAGATATCCAAAAAATTAGATCTTATATTGATTTAGATGGCTGAAACTTGTGGACATTGATCCCAATAAAGGGCTTGTTTCTTAGATAGAAGTGAGAAGTCCTTCATCAAATTTCAGATTTCCTACTCATGAAATCGTCAACATTTTTGGATGGTTGTAGGATAGTTGGCATTTCAAATATGTAAACTTTGACATTCTTAAACCAATTCCTATAAAACATGGTATGATTTCAACAACATACATAGATCTTATTTATGGATTGCTGAAATTGAGCAAATTTTAAAATGAAATGAAAATGATCTCATAACTTGGTGTAATGAAAATCAAAATGATCTGTTTTCTTAAAACCAGTTTGCAAACGTGTTCCAACCTGATTTTAAGAGAGGAAAATGATTTTTAAGAAGAGATTGCACGTGTATATATATAACAATATATATATATATATATATGTGTCTTACTCTTCAAAATGGAATTTAATCAAGGGACCGCATGACTCATGAATCATGATGATTCATGGCTGGGTTCTTTTACATAGAAAGATTGAAAACTTGTTTACAATCTCCTCTACTACCCTTGATCAATTAAGTTGAAAGATATGAATCAAAGTGACTTTAAATAACAAGAAAAACGAAACAATGCTCAAGCTTGTTCATCCATCATTTCGCCATGCAAGAGTGGATCATATTCATAGGAATGTCCATCTCTAATAGGCATTTTCATCATATATGTTGTAGCAAAATCACTCTCTCACCGTGGGATTCTCTCATGGTAGGGAGTTTAAGATGGTATTAAGCTGGTTGTTTTGAAAGGGACGTAGCCTTGGGGCCCATTTCAAAATTTGATATATGAGTGTTTTTAAGAAAAACCAACGTATGCATGCATTATGCATTAACATGTAGATTGAATTGTATGTTTCCCCTAACTGGACATCATTCTCAGCTATAACATAAATGAAAATAATCCCTCCCACGAATTACTGAAATTAAAATGAACAACAAGAAGATAAAGTATATGAGAAATGACTTAAAATCACCTACCTTGTGGTTGGTCTTGATGTTTGATTTTCGCCTTCATTTGTTTTCTAAATCGAGCAATCCTAAGAAAGAATCCAAGCTTGGATTCGAGCTTAGCAAAGCTAGAAGTAGAATAGCTTGCTTGCTGGAATTTGGAGTAGTAAAGAGAGTTTCTCACTACAAAAATCCTAAGTAAGGGTCCACTTTAGCACCCTAACTTAGCAAAATCAGTAGGGAGAATAGAAGAAAATGAAGAAGGAAATGGGAGAAAGGGTGAAAAAGGCTTGAACGAAATCTTCTTCTCCTCCTTGGCCTCTCCCTCTTAGATCCTTAATTGATACTCCTTCAAAAATTTTGTCCTCCCTCTTGGTGGCCAAGGGGAGGCATATATAAAGGAGGAGGTGGGTTCAACCACCTCCTTAACTCACCTTAGGAACTTGCTTGAGAACTTATAAAATGAGTTAAAGAGGGTTTAAAGGCTCTAATTGACCATTTCTTTGCCCATTTACACGAACTAGGTGGGCTGGGCTAGGTTTGGTCAACATTGGTTCAGACCTAGCTGACCAACTTTGACCAAAATTTTGGATGAAAATGCCCTTGTACAGGGTTTTTCCTTATTTTGTGCTTTTTTTTTTGTTTGAAATCGAACTTGTTAGGTTAAAACCTAGTTACTAAACTTCAAATATCATTCAATTATGATAATCCAATTTAAATTTAAGTAAAATTTAAAAATTCTATCAAATTTGGCTTGAAAAGGGTATTTTCATCCATAAGTTGATTAGAAAAAGGATTTCAACTGAATCAAACTTTTTGTTTGAAATATTGAATTTTAATTTGGTATTTGATTTATGTATTTGATAAATCAAAATTGTATATGTGTCTTTTGTAAACCAATTTAGGCTATGTAATCTCAATTTGACCATGAAAGGGCAAAATTATCCAGATTGGTCAATTTCGACCAATTGACCTAAGTCAAAGCTCATTTTCGAGTAGTTTGATTTGTTTGAGGTAAGTTGATAAATTTGAGCTAAGAAAGCTCTTACTTGAGCTGAGTTGTAGTTCGACAGAGTTTAGTCAAAGCGGACTTGATTCGGTCAAAGTCTATTTTCGTCCATTAATTGGATCGTGAGATAGACCTACCTTTCTGGTCAATCTGAGCTCATGTTGACTAAACCTAGCCGAGATTGGTGCCATATTTGGGTGCACTAGGGTCAAACCTACTTGAATTAAGTAGGTTAGGTGAGTTTGACCTCCCTAGTTATTGCTTTTAGGAAATTGACTCCTCTTTAAAGAGGACCTTGCTAAAGAAGAGAGAGAGACATAAATGTCTCTATTTTCCTAGGTTTCTCATTCATTTTTCCTTGAAAATGACTTTTCTTCATTTAATTGAGATAAAATATCTTTTTTTTAAATAGAGGGGGTGTGACCCCTGTGGGGCTCTTGACCACACGGGCTAGGTGGGGCCCACACGTGGGTCCCACGTAGCATTTTAGATTGAATTAGATACAATTCTTGGATTTAAGTCAAAAATTGAATTTTGCAATTGGATTTGGATTTCAAATGATATTTGCAAATAGTTTGGACTCGTAATCCTGCATTGGAATTCGTATCACGGGTCAAATTCATGGTTTGAATCCAAATTGTGTTTAGATTCAAAATTGGCCTTGAAATTACAAATTTTCACAATTCCTTTGTGAAATTTTCACATTGCTTCACTTTTGATGTGGAAAAATTTGGGGTGTTAATAGATGCACCTCTTTGCTGTTAAGCAAGTTGAAGAATTTGCTTAATAGCAAAGATTTACGCACCAAATTTTTGCAAATTGAAATTGAAAAATCCATTTTCCAAATGATGTTTAAGCATCCTCACTCGAGGGGAAGTGCTAGGCATGGACCTGAAATAAGAAGATTTTCCTCCATCTCATTGGAGACTTTGTAGAGGAATTAATGTTGGTTGAAAATTTTTGCAATTGTGAAAGTTTTTGCATTTGATGCTTGGAGAACTTAGCTCTTGATGCCTTCTTAACAATTGGCAAGTGTTTTTTCTCTTTCTTTTTTTTTGTTGTTGTTTAGCCTTTCACCTTTTGGCTTTATTGTGTGAATTTTGATTTTCTTTTTGAGCCACCCTTCACTCTTGGGGAAAATTCCTCACCACCCCAAAAGCTACTACGGAGTTCCACCACTTTGGCGGTTTTGTGTAGTTTGCTTTGTGCAACATCAAGTCTATTGGGCTTTCTTCTAAACCCTTGTAGCAAGCTTTGGGCCGGTAACTCCTAGACCAGTTGGCCTTAAAGTACCAAGTGTAAAACACTCTTTGAACTTACTTGCTCGAATTCAGAAAGCTTTAGGAGACTTAATATAAGCAAAATATTCATGGATTGCTTTTTAGATTCACAACGTAAGCATAGGTCATATGCCCACCCGCGCCTACAGAGCTTTGAACCAGAGGAACAATTACACTCACACCGAGCTCATCGCTCAACTCATCTTGCTTGATAGTTTTTTCTTGCATCTTGCCAAGGTCTTTCAGGTCACAAGGGCTTTTTCTTATGGCGTCTCATGCTAGACCTTTACAATTGTCAATTGTCGGGACCAACATCAATTTCTATACATTAATCCCTCAATTTCATTGAAATTTCTTGTATAGTTCAAGTCAATGCCTTTGCTGTTGTCCTCAAGACATGGGCTGAGTTTGAAAATTTTTGGAAATTTTGATGCATTTCTAAAACTTTCTCTAAGGGATACTATGTCCCTTAGTTTATTTGAAAATTGGTAAGAATGTGCTTATCAAAACACAATTGTTTTGAAATTTTTGAATTACAAATTCAAGTTTAGAATTTCTTGAGATGCAAAGCATTAATCAGATCATGGATTTCGACCCCATCAGCACCAATCAGTCGATAAGAATTGTGAGGTAGAACCTCTTTGACGACATATGGTCCTTCCCAGTTCGGTGCCCATTTTTCTTTGGGTCTACTCCTGAGTAGAACTATAGATCTTAGTACAAGATCATTTACCTTGAATTTTCTTTCAATGACCGATTTGGCATAATGTCGGGCGACTCTCTTGCGATAGACTTCAGCATGCTATGCCGCTTATAGTCTTTTCTCATCTAAGAGGTCTAATTGAGCAAGTCTCTTCTTTTGGTACTTGCTAATTGGGAGTTCAATAAGTGCAGCAAATTTCATTGTTGGTTTTCGACATGTAATGGAAGGGCAATTTCCGTTCCATATACTAATTCTGCTGGTGTGGGTGTTCGAATTGTGGTTTGATATGCCCAGAGTGCATTGTGCATGTTCTCGTGCCAATCTCGACCTGTTTCAACAGTCCTTTTTAAAAAACGAATCAAAATCTTGTTGGTTGCTTCTGTCTGACCATTACCTTGAAGGTAATATGGCGCAGAAAAGTTATGTTGTATTTTGTGACAGAGATTGTGCACTTTCTCATTTTTAAAATGAGTACCATTGTTAGAAACGATAGTGTGTGGGATGCCAAATCTACACAAAAGCTTTTTGTGAATGAAGGACACTACATGTCGTCCTTTGACTGTTTTAAAGTGATTGCTTCGACCCATTTGGAGAAATAATCTGTAGCTGCAAGAAAATACCTGTGTCCATTTGAGGCTGGTGGATTGATTGGACCGACCACGTCGAAATCCCACATAGAGAACGGCCAGGGTGAGCTAACCGAATGAAGGTATGCTGCTGGAACATGAATTGATGGTGCATGCAACTGACATTTGATGCATTTCTTGAAAAATTGGTGACAGTCTCTCTGCATTGTGGGCCAATAGTACCTTGCTCTGACTATTTGTTTGACGAGGGTCTGATACCCTACATGTCCTCTACAAATTCCTTCATGAGCTTCTTGAATGATTTCTAATGTCTCATTTATATCGAGACATCTAGCATATTTTGTGTTGAATCTTCTTTTGTATAGAACGTCGGCTAAAATGAAATATTTTAATGACATATGCCTCAGGGCTCTTTGCTCCTTTCGAGACATTTCAGGTGGAAGTGTTCCTGTCTGGAGAAAATCTTTGATGTTCTGATACCATGGTATTTCTATGCTTTCTGCTTGTAACACCTGTTCTGGTATGACAAAAGATGGTTGTTCGAGTCTTTTGACTTCAAAAGATCTGATAGATTCTATAGGTTTGAAGGCAATGGTGGAGCCAAAACTGGCCAAACCGTCTGCAATCGGGTTAAATTCTCTTTTGACATGCAAGGGTTGATATTCCTCGAATTGTCTTAAGAGGAAAGTTGCTACTCTTGATATGGGATCAATTTCTGATCTTTGACTTGCCAATCTTCATTGACCTGACTGATAACTAAGAGAGAATCTCTAAAAATGTGAACTCTTTGCACTTTAAATTTGAGAAGCATTTTGATCCCTTGGATTAGGGCCTCATATTTTGTCATATTATGCATGCAAGAGAAATTTAATTTGAGGGAGTAAAGAATCATTTTCTTTTATGGTGAAATGAAAAGTATCTCAATGCCTGCCCCAGCTGTTCTTTTAGAACCATCGAAATGCATCTCCCAAGTCGGCTCTGGTTCGGTCGTTAGAATTTGCTCATTTGAAAAATCATCATTTGTTCTAATTTCTTTAGATAGGAAAATTTGCCAATTGATCTGCAATAGTTTGACCCTTGATTGATTTCTGTGACACATATTCTAAATCATATTGCATCCGTAGAACTTGCCACTTGGCTATCCTTCCATTCAAAAATGGTTGTTCAAGGATATATTTGAGTGGATTAAGTTTAGGTAAAATTTTAACTTCGCATGCCAGTAAGTAATGCCTTAATTTTTGACACATCCATACCAAGGCTAAGCAAGTTTTTTCCATGTGGGAATAACTTTTTTCATATTGCACAAATGTCTTACTGATGTAAGAAATGGCATGTTTGGAAGTAGATAGTCGTCCTTTGGTGTGGCTTTATTCAAATCTCTGAAATCGATGCAGAGTCGAATTATGCCATTTTTCTTTGGGACTACCACAATGTTTGCTAACCATTCATGATAGTTGATTGTTCGGATGAACCCTGCCTTTAGTGGGTCTTCTAGGCCTTCCTTAACTTGCCCCTCAAGACGAGGGTCTAGTTTCCTCAACTTTTGTTTAATTGGCTTGCATTCTGGTTTCAATGGTAGTCGATGTTCGACTAATTTTGTATCAAGTCCTGGCATGTCCTCATAAGTCAATGTAAAGGCTTCTTGATGCTCTTTGAGGAAGTCTATCAACTCTTTTCTTTCTTCTGCTGAGAGACTTGTTCCAATTTACAAAATCTTTGGACTCTCTTCCGTGCCAATATTAATTTCCTCAATCGGATCATTAATCAAAGGTGGTAGTTGATCTTGCTTTCTTATTTGGATGAACTCTGGACATTCTGCCTCAGTGAGTTTTGGATTTACCTCCTTAGAGAATTTTGATGTTTGATCCTCAGGTGCCATCCTTGTGGGATGAAAAATTGAAAATGGTAAGATTTGAATTGATGAGAGATCATTTGCATAGATGACAAAATGACAAATTTTGATTGTATATTCAAAGAAAGATGAGATTGACAAGACTTGACAAAGTTCAACACAACTTGACAAAATTAGGTTTGGTTGACCGCAATGAACTAGACATGACGATTTAGGACAAGGATAGATGGGCGGACTTCATCCCACCGTTTTACATACTCAGGACCCATTCCTAGACCAAGGACAAGATACAAGTGAGCAAATGATTCCCAACGTTGTTGGGCGTATGTGTATATTCCGAACCACTCTTTGGTATTTAGTTCACACTCTACAATGGTTCCTTCTGACTCAATTGGATATGCTTTCATTTGACGTAGTGATAATTGTCTGAGGCAACGCCCGGAATGGTATTCAACTATGAAGAATTGTCCCAATAGTAGACTTCCTCTGACTGGGTTGTAGGTGTATCTTGACTTGATGACTTCTTGATCAAAGAAGTCCCAAATGATGATGGAGTCATCCACTTCCTCCATCTTCTTGTGGTAGTGCTTCATACTGGATAACTGGCCGTCGGTGTTCTAAAAATAACATGATTGTTACCCCACATGTTTGTAGAACCATGCTTGTAGTGTGAAAACACATTCTTCTATCGAGTCTGTGTCCCCAATTGAGAATTTGGTCAGCCCTCTGTAAAGGAATGTTAAGGCTGCCATTGGCATGAAAATGTGATGGACTTTGACATGCCCCCATTTTCTGAAGAGGCGAGCTATGCAGAAATCCATTATGTGTTCTTCATTGTTGAAGAAGATAAGACCCGCAGTACAAGTCGCCATGGAGTTTTTGTACTTGTCTGCAACAATTCTAGATAGTAACGCAGGGTTGACAAATTGGGAATATGTTTCACCAAGTTCTTGTAGTTGAAGATATTGATGTTCATCTTTCTCTAGAAAAGACCAACTCCGTTTCCCTATGAGTTTACGAATCACTTCTAGAGTTTTGACTTGACCTTGGTTTACAAGGAACTGGTCTTCAATTGGACCACTTGGGTCACCTTTTGGTTCTGGCAAAACCCATAATGCTGGAGAACTCATCAAGAGTGATTGTCATTTCACCCCATGGAAACCAGAGTGTTGGTCCTTGGGTTCCATCTTTCGGCAACTGCATGGATTAGATTACCATTGATAGGTTGCATGGCAAGACTAAGTGCTTCTTCGAAACTGCAATGTTCTAAGTGGTCTGGAAACATACACCAAAAAGTTGGGTACCATGAAAGATACCACTGAGGTAGGTAGACTCCACTTGGGATGCTGCGAAGTTCGGATCGACCTTGACATGACCCGAATAGGATGTGGTCATATGGGAAAATGCTTTCTGAGTCCATCTATACAAGAGAAAATATTAGACTTTGACATGAATTGACCCAATAAAGACTCGAGAAGAGTTATAACATTGGGTTTGGACATGGACTTAGAGGCAAAGTAAAACAACATATACATCCAAGCAAGCAATTAACGAGAAATTGATAATGCATTCCCTAGGACTCTTGCCTATATGCATTGTTTTGAAAATTGGTCTTGAAACCTATGGAGAATAAATGGGAGAATCGTTCTTGATTTATCCAAATTCAAGGTATGCCTATATACCAAATTTATGGTACTGGCATAAACTCCTCCAAGGGTTTTCTAGATTTGGGCTCTCAAATTCTCCTTGTTCACCCATCGATATACTGGGACTATTGTATGTTTTGGTAATAATGGGGAGACTTCTCAGTCCAATTGGGTGGTCTAGTTGTAAGGCTATATCTTGGACTAATGTCCTAGAAATAGTCTGACAATATGACGACCGGGACATGATATAGGTAAGGATTTATTTTTCAAAATTCATGAGAAGATGTGATTGAAAAATTGAGAGCATTCATGGAATGCATACAATCCCTAAATTGAGGAGGGATATGATAAATTGAAATGAGAGAGGCTCATGGAATTTCTTCAATGTATACTACATGATGCCGGTATGCATGTTTATGAAGAATTTTGCGCAATTGATATCCGGCATTGTAAAATAACTTGTATGTGATCCAAATAGGTCCTTTGATGGATGATGACGGGTCCCACCGGGTGTGCCATCTGTTCGCACCCCATCCCTTTTTCAAAGGGGGTCTAATGCAAATCAGCAAAATTTTTTTTAAATTGAGGTTTTGAGGAAAACTTTTCTAGAGAAATGGATCCGCCCGTCGGTACGAGGTCCAACCATCCCTGCTGCCTTTAACAGGGGTAATTGGACCAAGAACTAAGGATCATTTGGATCTTATACGAGTTTTTGATGTAAATCTTATATGCTTATGCATTTAGGTTTGGGATTCAAGAACCAAAAATCATTTTGAATAAGTGATTTGAACTCGTTTTGAAGATTGGAGGATTCTTAAGTTGGTTCAAAAAAACCTTTGTTTTTGTGCTATTGAAATCTACAATTCTTGAGGATTTTGAAGATTGGAGATTGAGTTCTTTGTTGTGAGCTCAATCTGATGAGTTGAAATGATGATCAACTTTTGGTAAAATAGTCAAGTTTCCTTAGCAAAGAACATTGATTTTTGAATTCTTCTTTTGCCAAATCATGTGATTTAGTTTGGTAGAATTCATTTTTTTTTATAAAACCTAGGTTCCAAATTGTTAGAAAATGTGTTGTTTTCCAAACACACTTTGGACATGATTATGAATGCATTGCTTGTGTTTTCTTTTGAAGTTAAGAGAAGTTTACAAATTTTTGTTGCAATATGACTTGGTCACTTTTTGCAACTCCAATTTGAATCACTTAACTTCTTGAGAATGTGCATGTGGTGCTAATGATTTTTGAATGAAAGTGAATGCATGAAATGAAAAGGAAAACTATATGAAACATTCATTCTTCTCTCTCTCATAATCTCTCAAGATTCATTCATATAAAATATACATTCTTCACTCTCTCATAATCTCTCAAAGTTCATCCATTGTAATTGCATGTCATACAATTTACACATAAAGATTGATTTTAATTAAAATGTAGGACTTTCTCTAAATGTGCTTATTATATGATTAAGCACATGAATTACAGATGTAGTCCATAAGCTTGGGACTTAACATAAAATTATCAAAATGACGAAAAATGTACAAATGATGCCAAAATCAATTTTTGAAATAGATGGGAGACGTAGATGACATCCACTTTTGTCTCATGATATCCAAAAAATTAGATCTTGTATTGATTTAGATGGCTGAAAGTTGTGGACATTGATCTCAATAAAGGGCTTGTTTCTTAGATAGAAGTGAGAAGTCTTTCATCAAATTTCAGACTTCCTACTCATGAAATCGTCAACTTCTTTGGATGGTTCTAGGATAGTTGGCATTTCAAATATGTAAACTTTGACATTCTTAAGCCAATTCCTATAAAACATGCTATGATTTCAACAACATACATAGATCTTATGTATGGATTGCTGAAATTGAGCAAATTTTAAAATGAAATGAAAATGATCTCATAACTTGGTGTTATGAAAGTCAAAATGATCTGTTTTCTTAAAACCAGTTTGGAAATGTGTTCCAACCTGATTTTAAGAGAAGAAAACGATTTTTAAGAAGAGTTTGCATGTGTATATATATAACAATATATATATATACGTGTCTTACTCTTTAAAATGGAATTTAATCAAGGGACCGCATGACTCATGAATCATGATGATTCATGGCTGGGTTCTTTTACGTAGGAAGATTGAAAACTTGTTTCTAATCTCCTCTACTACCCTTGATCAATTAAGTTGAAAGATATGAATCAAAATGACTTTAAATAAGAAGGAAAACGAAACAATGTTCAAGCTTGTTCATCCATCATTTTGCCATGCAAGAGTGGATCATATTCATAAGAATGTATCCATCCCAAATAGGCATTTTCATCATATATGTTGTAGCAAAATCACTCTCTCACCGTGGGATTCTCTTATGGTAGGGAGTTTAAGATGGTATTAAGCTGCTTGTTTTGAAAGGGATGTGGCCGTGGGGCCTATTTCAAAATTTGATATATGGGTTCATTTTTAAGAAAAACCAATGTATGCATGCATTATGCATTAACATGTACATTGAATCGTATGTTTCCCTTAGGTGGACATCATTCCCAGCTATATCATAAATGAAAATAATCCCTCCCACGAATTACTGAAATTAAAATGAACCAAGAAGAAGCTAAATTATATGAGAAATTATTTAAAATGATCTACCTTGCAGTCGGTCTTGATGTTTGATCTTCGTCTTCACTTGTTTTCTAAATCAAGCAATCCTAAGCAAGAATCCAAGCTTGGATTCGAGCTTAGCAAAGTTAAAAGTAGAATAGCTTGCTTGCTGGAATTTGGAGTGGTAAAGTGTGCTTCTTACCACGAAAATCCTAAGTAAGGGTCCACTTAAGCACCCTAACTTAGCAAAATCAGTGGGGAAAATAGAAGAAAATGAAGAAGGAAATGGGAGAAAGGGTGAAGGAGGCTTGGACGAAATCTTTGATTCCTCAATTGGGATTTTAAGAGGAAAAAAATACGAACATCTAAAAATGGTAGGCCGAGCCAAAACACAAGTGGACAATGGTATGACAGAATGAAAAGAAAAAAATTGACTTACAATATTCAGGGTTTGAGTGATCACGTGTCACTATGGCAACATACATCTGGCACCATTTTCATTAGTTAGAACGCGATTTAGGAATTCTTTTCCTTCATTTTAATACCATTCATATTTTATTAGCTTATCTACCCCTGCATAAGCTCACTTAGCCTATAATGTTTATTTTTATTAATTGCCGATAGTTGTACTTGTTTGTAGAAAAAAATACTAAATTTTTGAACAAGATAAAACTTCTGGAGACAAAATCCGACCTTTTACAACTTATCAACAAAGCATCCAAAGCCCAAGCTTGTCTCTCTTCTTTTGCTGAATTTCTACAACTGGCGTGAAATAAAAGGAAAGTTTGACCAACTCCATGTTGGTCAATGCATGCGTTGGTCAATTTGTTGAGTTCCATTGCTCAATGTGCCGAAACATTCTCCCCTTTTGTTGGGAAGTGCGTTCAAGTTGAGCTAGGCAAAGTTGCTTGAGTTTCAAAATGCTGCTCGACCATGACTACTCGACTCGAGCACATGGAGGCTCGACTCGGCTCGACCAAGCTCCAGTTGAGATGGCTATCTCGCCTAGGTTTGAGTTTAAATGAGCACTTTATTAAAAAAATCATGTTTTTTTTTAGGTAGATGGGGAGACCTACCTCCTGCCAAGAGGAAGAATCCTACTAAGTCAACCATCTTTTCATAATAATAAAAGGAAACATCTTTTATGTATTTCTATCATCAGCTTAATTGAGCCGAGCCTCCTTATCTTGAGCTCAACTCGTTTTTATATGTGAGTTCAATCCTTAACATGAATTCAACTCATTTGTTAAATGACTTGAGCTTAAGCGATGGAGTTTGAGTCGATCCTGAGTTGGCCCGACTCCATGACCACCCGTATTTGTTGGTTGGAGAGCAAGTGTGTGTTTAACTTAAGATTATTGAAGAAGTCATCGCAAAACAAAAAGAAAAAAGACAACACAAGATAGCCAGCTCTTGTACTATGGGGACAAGATCATTTGTTATGAGCATGAATGGCAGAGCCTGAAATGAATGACTTCATGCCGGGTCAGCATAATAAGAAGAGGGGCTCGGGTCAGACGGCAGTTTGTGTCTGCAGCCAAAGCCCGGCCCGACTGTTCACAACCAAGTCCCGAGGTTGAATAAAAATATATTTTAATATAGTTTGACATATACATATAATTAACTATATATATATATATATATATTAAAAATAAGTTATGACGGACCTAGCTCGATAACCTCATTTGGGCCGACTTGAGCTTAAGTCAGGCAAGGAACCGGGTGCATATTGAGTGCTTAGGAATGTTGTCCCAGGAGGGATGATACCCGCTGGTACCAGATTCAAACGATTCGTTCATTGTTCAAGGATATACAATAATTTTCCTTTGAAATTCAAAAGAAGAATATCGCAGGAAGCAACAATCTCAAGTTCAAGGATTCCAAAGAATTACTTTAGAAAGCCTTTGACATAAAGGATTTGGGAAAATTAAAATGTCTTTGGTGATGAATATTGCTTAGTCAAGGAAATGATTATTTATGTCACAAAGAAAACATGTCACTGATCTGCCCAAAGAAATTGAACAACTTGGATGTTGTCCTGTAGATAGATCGGTGGTCATACCACAAAGAGGCTGTTACTGAGTGACAGGAGACCCTAGAAGTTTTAAGATATCAATGACTGGTAGGAAAGCTTATATATCTCACAGTTACAAGACCTGACATCACCTACGCAATAAATCTTGTTAATAAACATATTCATGATCCCACTCAGAAACATTGGGACATGGTTGGACGGACTCTCAAATATTTAAAAAAAATCAGCTGGCCAATGATTCATGTCAACATTAGAGCATATTCTGATGTAGATTGGGGAGGAAGCAGGGATCAAAAATCCACTATTGGAGATTGTATTTATGTCGAAGATAACGTGGCAAAGTAAGATACATTGAATCACTTCTAGGTCCACTGCATAAGCAGAATACAGGGCGATGGCCACTACAGCTAGTGAAATTACTTGAATTCCTCCCCTTTTATCTGAAATGGAATTAGAATTCGGTTCTCTCACACCAATGCACTATGATAATCAAGCTGCCATGCATATTGCAGCAAATGCTTTGTTCCATGAAAGAACAAAACATATGAAAATTGACTGTCACTTCATAAGAGAAAAGGTCAACATGAAGAAATCAGTACTATCTTCAGACCAAGTTCAAAGCGGCTTGCAGATGGATTAACCAAAGCAATATCAAGAAAACAGTTAAATGATGCTATTAACAAGTGGGGCTGCCATGACTTGTACGCCCCACTTGAGGGGGAGAGATGAGAAGTCGACGTTACAGCATCACACAAATAAATTTGTCAAGAATATCTTACCTTGTTGGTGTTAGCTTTTGTTACCATATACATTTCTTGTAGTCATTAATGTACCGTTGAGGATTGTACGCCTTCATTGTTACTCTTTTATTTCCTCTCAACAACTACATATATTCAGTGTAACGTGTAAAGAATTGTATGAAACAGAGCACCAAGCTGTGTGATGTTTTCATCGTGGATGTAGGATTTACAGATCCAAACCACGTAAATCTGGTTTATTCTCCTTCTCTACTTTTCTAAATCTCATCAGTTCTGGATTTGAAAGACAAGCTTGAATTGTTGATGATTGAAGCTGTCCTGCACTCAATCTGCAGCAGCAGTTAAGGGACCGTCGTACTGTTTCTGTTCCTGACATGCGATCTGTTTTCTTTTGTGAAGGCAGCCGACATGGATGAACTTAGCATAGGATTAGACTGTGAACAATTCAGAACAATATGGAGATGGTGATGGTCAGCTTAGATTGACGTTGGTGGTGTCAATATGGTAATGAACAAACATGCTTTTTTCTGGTGAACAAAAATAAGAAGCGTAATTTCCTAGATGAAAGCACAACCATGCAACCTAGTTTGAATATATGTACATTAATGTTGATAATCTATTTTATCCTTTCGACTGACACAATGATTGGAGTTCGGACTTGCTTGATTAAGCTCGGCTCATCTGTTAAACAAGACGAACTTGGGCTTAAATTAAAATTTCAGGTTCTTTAAAAAGTCGCATGTATTATGGGTAACAGCAAGGAAGGCCAAATTACTCATGTTGCAGAAAATTATAACAGAATCTTGAACATGTTAGTCCTAATGCAATGCAAGGGTGGATTCATTTTGACCATTATATATAATTCAAGAATATGCATGTTGAATCCATTTTCAAGATTATATGAACCCAATCACAGAAACGTGGTGCTTAGTTGTTGCACGCTATTTTAATTCCATTAGCTTGTTGTCGAGCTTCATCTCAAGCATGTGAAATCGACTTTTAGGTTTTAATTCACAAGCTTAAAGGAGTCGCACTCGAACATAGTCTACCAAGTCAAACATGAGCTAACCTTATAAAGCTTGACTTCACTCGTGTATGACCCTAACTGTTAACAATGTTTGTTGCAATGCCAACTGCAGGGCCTTTATTTGTGAAGGAATAAACCAGTGATACTAATGTTAAAGTTAGTTCTAGTAATATGTGATTCCTGTCAGAACCTTGCAAACCTGGGGCAATTGTTCTTTTTCTTTTCTTTTTTTTTTTTTGCAAGTCCAAATATGTAACACTCTGTAATTGTGATCTTGAGTTTGGATTTTGAAGAAAAAAATCATGCATCCAAACTTTTTCCAGATTTATTTAGCACCAATCATGGACCTTGCCAGCCTGTAGGGATCTACAACTGCTGTCATTATGCGGGAGCATGCAGTATATATATATATATATATATATATATATATATATAGAGAGAGAGAGAGAGAGAGAGGAGCCATAGCCACAGAGGTACTTAATGAACTGTACATTTCACCACTGTGTGACAATGAGAGTTTGATGGAAGAACTATTAATTTTTTTTTTGTGGGCTATTGTTGGATTTTGCTTCTTGCATCACTCGTTTTAACTGCAGCCTTCTATGCATGAAATCGACAAAGCTAACATGAAAGCAAATAGCTAAAATGGCTAGCAGCAAAACCTGGCCTGGCCGCGCAATTGGTCTGAACCAACCTTGCATGGCTGGTGCCACTTGATCTTACTTTGTTGCTATTGTTAGAGAGACCTTTCACACCTGGTACTGAGCTAATGGTTCTGTCAAACAGAGTTTGTTGAAAAACAACTGCTGAACTGCATTAGTATGAGTCCTACACAGCCTGATCCTAAGCCTAAACATGAAACACTCTGTAATGGTTATCATGGGGACATCATCATCTTTGTCTTTTCATAATAGGGATGACCAGCCTTGAGTTTGGATTTTTAAAAAAAAAAAAAGTCATGCATCCAAACTTTTTCTGGATTTATTTAGCACCAATCATATGGATCTTGCCAGCCTGTAGACATCTACAACTGCTGTAATTATGTGTCAGCATGCAGTGTCTGTATATATATATATATATATATAGAGAGAGAGAGAGAGAGGGAGAGAGGAGCCATTGCTACTGTGGTACTTAATGAACTGTACCTTTCACCACTGTGTGAAAATGAGAGTTTGATGGAAGAACAATTTTTTTTTTTTTGTGGGCTGTTGTTGGATTTTGCTTCTTGCATCACTTGTTTTAACTGCAGCCTTCTGTGCATGAAATCGAGAAAGCTAACATGAAGCAAATAGCTAAAAGGCTAAGACCAATAAGAACTTGCTCTTTGACAAACCACTCAAGGAAGTGATACCCTTAAGTTCTTCTGATTCCCTGCAGACTTCCTTTAATATCTTTTTCAGCAAACCCATACGATTTGGCTTCTCCGAAACACAAACCCACCACCAGCATTCCCAAACTGTTCTTTAACTTCATTAAAAACCATTTTTGCAAGAGTTGTTTTCCCAGTCCCGCCTTGACCTACAATGGATACAATAGAAACATCATCTTTTCGTGGCACACTACTCTCTGTAAAGCCATCAAACAAGAGTTCTTTTACTTTCTCTTTACCATCTGCCCTTCCCATGGGTGGTTGTGCAGTACTTATGAGATGGGTTGTCTCTCGAGGATTGTCATGTTCACCACCAATAGGATCCTCACTTAACTTTTGGTGTTGTCTTGAGCAAATCCATCATTTCCTTACGTTGTTCTATTTTATCAAGCTTTTGGTTGATATTTTTAATATCATTTGCAAGTTTGTAGGAAGCAGATACATGTTCCTTGAAGCAAGAACACATAGTGGTCCAGGGCTTGCTTACCTTGTTCCATGAAGTTATAGGATGCTTGTCCCTTTTGCAAAGTGCAATTCTGGTTTGGTATTCTTCAATGATATCCTGTGCATCATAAACAACGCCCTTCAGCTCTCCCTCTAGATCCCTGTTGCGCTCGTTGCTGAAAAATGGCTTTCGCTCTATGACTTTGATGGTCTTCTGCAAGCGTTCCAGCTTCTCCTGGATCTTCTCGAGTTCGACTTTGGCATTCCGGATGAGGTCCACCTTGTCTTTCAACAAACTCGTTACAGACTGGAACAGATTAGAAATGGCTGCTTCTGAAAGTGCATCGATTACTATTGCCATCTTCCCTGGTTTCTCAGTAGGTGGAAGAGGAAGAGGAAGAGGAAGAGGAGCAATTTTCAAGTGGAGAGAAAGAAAGGCAAAGAAGTAAAGATAGATACAAAGCGAGTGGGTCCGTTTAATTTGCTCCACCACCACATGATTGTCTTGTCAGTGAGAGAGAGTAAATGCAACAGCTCTCCCCCTCCCTTCAATTTACAAAACATGACAGCAAGTGGTTTTAATGTGAAAAGACATCCAGACCCTTGGGTTCCACACTCTAAGAACAATTCCATATGACTCTTTCTCACATCAGTACAGTTACCTGTTTTTATCTTTAGTCTGGTGAAACATGTTTATAATACTGGAGCTCATGATAAATATACTCAAGCACGCATTTTTTTATCTAGATGCGCTAAAGAAGAAATTAAATTTGTTAATTTACTTGTTGCTAAATAAATCTGGTGGAAAGATCCCCAACCCAAGCCTTCTACATCTCTTAGACTTCCCCATTTCAGCTTCATAAAATTTGTTAATCTTTTGCTTCTCTGATTTTATCATGTAAAAATAATGTGATATATACAATCTTGAAACCTAAGCTTGGGCGTCGGGCCGGGCCGCCACTGAGCCGGCCCGGTCGGACCCAGGTCCAGGCCGGGAAAAACCTGGCCCGGGCCGGCCTGACTCCCGCCCCTCCTCCTCCGTCTCCGGGTCTCCCTCTCCGCTCCCCCTCTCCCTCTTCCTCTCCCCCTCTCCCTCTCCCGCTCCCTCTCTCCTCTCTGCTCCGTCCCCCTCTCCCTCTCCCTCTCCCTCTCTGCTCCCGCTCCCCCTCTCCCTCTCCCTCTCCCTCTCCCTCTCCCTCTCTGCTCCTGCTCCCCCTCTCCCTCTCCCTCTCCCTCTCTGCTCCCGCTCCCCCTCTCCCTCTCAGATCCCGCTCCCCCTCTGCCTCTCCCCCTCTCCCTCTCCCTCTCCCTCTCTGCTCCGCTCCCCCTCTCCCTCTCCCTCCTCCTCCATCTCCCTTGCCGCTCCCCCTCCTCCCCCGTCTCCCTCCTCCTCCATCGTTGTTGCTGTGCCTGCAGTCGTTGTGGGCCGTCGGTAGGGACCCAATGAGAGGGCGGGGGGGAAAGGGGGTCCGGAGGGCAAGGGGAAAGGGGGTCGTGGAGGGGAAAGGGGGTCGTGGAGGGGGAAAGGGTTCGGGACGGCGGGCCGGGCCTGGGCGGAGACCCAGGCTATCGGGCCAGGCTGAGCAGCCCGGCCCGATGCCCACCCTTATTGAAACCAAATGTATTTCCATATTGAGTATGGCCATACATTAGCTACAAAAAATTCGCTGGCCTTCTTAATTATTTTTGGAAACGGTTGCAAAAGCACATATTAAATCCAATAACCATGTCCAAGTGATGCAAGAAGCAAAATCCAACAATAACACCCCCCCCCCCCCAAAAAAAAAAAAAAAAAAACAGGTCTT
The DNA here is from genome assembly GCF_008831285.2 of Nymphaea colorata. Lineage (NCBI taxonomy): Eukaryota > Viridiplantae > Streptophyta > Magnoliopsida > Nymphaeales > Nymphaeaceae > Nymphaea > Nymphaea colorata. The sequence continues at coordinate 4,571,985 of NC_045138.2, read as the reverse complement.
CCATCGGAAATATAAACATTATAGGCTAAGTGCACTCATGCAGTGGTATATAAGCTAATAGAATATGAATGGTACTAAAATGAAGACAAAGTCAAATTTTTTCTCTTCATTTTGGTCATACCTTTGCCCACTTGCGTGTGGTTCAGCCTACCATCTTTACATGCCTCGTATTTTCTTTTCCTCTTAAAATCCCAATAGAGGAATCAAGATCAAATTGATAGTGGCCCCTTCTATTTTCTTGCAGAAAATAATTCATTTTTTAAGAAATTATTTGTTTTAAATTTTTAATGTTGTCTCAGCATTAATTATTTTTCTTGCTTTAAAAAGTTAAAAAAATCAAATACCAATAATTTTAGAAATATGAAGAGGTGAAATCTTCTGGCCATCTTGCCCTTTGTCATATCATGGTTTTGCATCAAGCAGATGATATTAAATATACAGCCCAATGCAATGCAGCCCGCAATGTAATTGCGAGAGGTTGGATTTTTTTTTTTCAAATCTGGACCCAAAGATATATATATATATATATATATATATATATATATATATATATATATATATATATATATATATATATATATATATATATATATATATATATATATATATATATATATTGCTGTTCCTTCGGGTGACTCGCATGATTGATAATCATATTTTGAAAGGACATTCTTAGTGTGTAGTACTTGAGCGATGAAATTATATTTATTCAATTCCTAGTTGCTAATTTAAAAAAAAAAAAAAAAATCTCATGAGTGGGCATCAGAAGTTTAGCTGCCTACCACTTAATTAGGACTGTGATGAGCCCATGTGCCCTGGTGGCTGGCAAGATCCATAATTACTGTTAAATGGTTCTGAAAGAAATCCCCCAACCCTAATCTTCCATGTCCCCTTAATTTCCAAATTCCAATCTATCAGGCTAAGGTCCTTGAGTAATGAACTCTTGACCTGCCTTACTTTGAAGGTCCACAAGGCCCGTGTTTGGTCAACACACGCTATTTGAGCCACCAGGTTGGGACTATTAGTCTGTCATTGTTAAAGAGCAAAACTTGAATAAGCATGTTGATTGACAGTAGGTTATCACAACAAAGGATAATGAGATTAGATAACAGGTGCAGTATCAAGCCAATTTTAATATTTAATTATTAATATTTCAATAATTAATTTTAATAGGCCTATTTTTTGTCTTATATATAAAGAGAGAGTGACAGCAGCAGTGCATAAACTTATATTATATTTAAAATTACAATAACGTTAAAGTTTTTTTTTTTAGTTAGAAAAGTTTGCAAGTCATGTTTGATAAACATATGCAGTTCGGCGTTCCAGCTTCATTTGAAACACCTTGAGATCGTTTTCGATATTCAAGATGAACTCTCTCTAACAGGTCCTCATGGGTGGTTGCCCATTAACTATGAACAGCAACCCTGTTCCTGTTGGCTGTTCCTCACTCTCTTGCTGTCTCTTTCTTCCGACTCCAAATGTCCTCTCTCTCTCCCCCCTTTAGCCCATTCCCCTTCAGCCCATTCCCCTTCACTTTGAAGTTGTGCATCAACTGTTAGATAAAATGTCTCTTACAAATTGTGATGTCTTTTGGAGTGTTTTCTTAGCTGACCGGTCCTAGTTCAGTGCCATGCTCTCAAGTTGCGCTAAGTTGTGTGTCACAAGCCTGCGGGGCCGTGCTCAGATGAGGCTTTGAGCGGGTTTGGATGCAATTGTCTTGGCAGTGGGTGGGCACACACGTGTGATTGGCTTCGTTGCTTTGGACCGGCCACTTTGCTCTTGCACAAGGTGCGTGTCATGGCCACCCTCCCCCCTCCTCCGCCTTTGCGACCGCCAAAGGGGGTTTGGGTTGGTGGTATAAGTCTTTGTGGTATCAAGCTGGGTAACCCTCTCCCTCTTAATCAGTTGCTTTGTCGTGTTGCGGTCAGTTTCCTTTGCTCACCTGAGGGGGTCCATCAAGCTTTGGCATTGTCTTTCAATTGGCAGTCTACCATCTTCAATTGTGTCTTCACCAGCTCATTTCAGCTGCAAAACGCTCGTGATCTTCTCCTGGTATTCCTCCCATCTGCGCACTGTTGGTTTCTTCTTTCACAGATAGGTGATTGTTCTTTTTGGCCTAGGCTCCCAAAAGTGGCCTCTGTTGGTAGGCCAGCCCCCTCACCTTGGTGCGTCCCCTCTTCCCATCGTGCTTCCAGGATTCGTTACCTTTTTCGGTCTGTCACGTCTATCTGCGTCAGATGGGGCCAGTGGTGGTGTCAAAGGTGTGCTACCTTAAACGGCCGTCGGGCTGGCATGTGTTCTCGCTGCTGTTTTTCTGCTTATCAAAATGATCTGTGACTTTTTGGTCGGCGGCATGGCTTTACTCTGGTTGCTTCCTCCTTTTGGGTCTGGGTTCCTCTGCCAGCTGCTCAGCGTTCGCCTTCTTCGGATGCTAGCACTATTTTCTTTGGCTCTTTCAGACTTTCTTGGCTTGGGCTTGCTTTTCCTGGCACACGGGGTCTGTCTTTCTCGGTAGAGGTCCTGCGGATCTTCAGCCTAGGTGGTTTGTCGCACCAGTGTTCTTCGCTTGTCGAGCTCCCTCCGTCGCAGCTCCTACCCTTGGTTCCCTCTCTGCTGGAGCCAGCCTCGCCTTCCCCATAGAGTCTTCCCTACTCTGCCGTACTCCCCCGAAGTACCTTGCTTGCCCCTCCTCGCACCAGTGTTCTAAGGCTTTTGATTCGGATAGTTGGGAGTTTCTTTCTACCTCCTCACACGCCTTGCTTTTGGTCTGTCATTTAGACAGTGGATCCTTTCGCCTGTCACTGGGGTCTAGCTAGCGGTCTCCTTCAATGGGTTGTGTGGCGATTTCTTGTGTCTAAGTCATGGCCTCCGTCAGGGTTGTCTGTTATCGTCGTTGCTCGTCAACTTAGTTGTTGGGTGCTTTTTAGCTTTATTCTGTCACGTTGTGGTCGTAGGCTTTCTCACTCCACACTCACTCCCCCACTTACAAGCCCTCTCCTTCATTCAGTATGCTGATGCTTTTCTCCTGTTTGGCACTGTTTTCTGTCAATAGATTGTGAGAACTTGGCTTATCATTCGGGTTTTTGAGCTCATCTCGGGTCTTTCTATTAATTCTTTTAATTGTCACCTTTCTTTCATTCACGCAGATCCCACCACAGTGCTTCTTGCTGAAGCCTGCTTCGGGTGCAAGGCTACTATTCTGCCTATAGACTACTTGGGTCTTCATATTACATTGTCGCCTCATGCACATTCCTTTTGAAATTGAATGGAGCAGAAGCTTGTTGATCGCTTCCAGTGTTGGCAGAAAAAACTGTTTTCTCTTCTGGGTTGTATTACTCTTGCTAAGCATTGTTTTGCATCTATCTCCCTCCATACTCTGGCTGTCTGTCGACCTTCTGTAGCTGTTCTGAAAAGGTTTGACAAGATCATCTGTAAATATATCTGGGATGGTGATCGGCCTTCGGATCGCCTTGTGCATTGAGATGTGGTTGCCCTTCCACGTCTTCTTGGGGGTGCTATGATTACTAACTTTAGTCGGGCTTGTGAGTCTTCTCTGTGTTCTTGGTTGTGGCGTATGGCAACTGAGTACTCTCCCATCACCTTGTTCATTAGCTCCAAATTTGACTTGTCTTTCCCTAGTGATTGAAGTATTTCCATCTCTCACACCTCTCTCTCTCACTTTTGATGTGACTTGCTTTCAGCTCTTCCTCTTTTCCTCTGCCTTCTTGACCTCCCATCATTCGCATCCCCATCCTGGCCTCTTTCACATTCCCGTGAATTCACTTTTTCTTCTTGTTATCTAGCCTCCTTTGGTTCTTCTGTGGCATCACTCCTACCATGTTCCCTTTGGTCCCCTGGCTCTTCTCCTCGTGCCACTGCTTTTGTTTGGCTTTTTCTTGCTGGTCACATCAACACTTTTGACCACTTACAGCGCCTTGACATCAGTTTAACTAATCAGTGTCCCCTCTGTCTCGCCGCGGCTGAGTTTCAGGTCCACCTTTTTACTATTGTTCTTTTTTCTTTAGTGTTCTTGCCTCTTCCTGGCCTTCCTTTGTTGGTAGCCTTCCAGATCCACCCTCCATTCATCTTTTTTTCCTCTTCTGTCCTTCTCCCCACCTGGCGGTTTCTTGGGGTTGAGTCTGGAGGTTGTGGCTCATTTCAGCTTGGTGGCCAATTTGGGAAGTGCACAACAATAGGGTCATCAGGGGTACCTTCTCTTCGTCGAAGTCTGTGGCTCGTCTTGTGCAGGAAGATGTACATTTTGCCATGCGGCTATGACGTCGTATTTCACCTGCGGCTGGGTGATTGTGTCGCTCTGTCTCCCTACTCTCTCTCCACCCATCTTATTTTATTTTACTGTATATTGTATTGTATATTTCGTCTTTTTGCTTATGTTTTGCGTTTGTTATTGTAAATGGGAGACTTCTTGTCCCCAAATTTTGGTATAAATTCCCATTTTATCGGCTCTCTCTCCCTCTCTCTCTTTTTAATCCCACCTCTCGCATTCTATCTCACAAACAATCTTAATGCCATTTGGGGTAGGGTTTAATGGTTTCAAACTTATTCTGATTGCAACTGTTATTTGTTTAATTACTCTTAAGACAATATCTTAAAGGCTACATTGTTGAAGAAAAAAAGATGTTTTGAACATTGCATCCATATATGCTCTCTCTCTCTCTCTCTCTCTCTCTCTCTCTCTCTTTAAAGTCCCACCTCTCGCATTCTATCTCACAAACAATCTTAATGCCATTAGGGCTAAGGTTGAATGGTTTCAAACTTATTCTGATTGCAACTGTTATCTATTAAACTACTCTTAAGATAATATCTATTAAATTACTCTAAAAAAAAAAATTGTTTCGAACGTTGCACTTAGCCATAAGTAATTGTTGGCATGATTCACGTATCGTTTGCCAAGTGTTTTTGGTATGTTATGCTTTATCTCTCTCTCTCTCTCTCTCTCTCTATATATATATATATGTCAATCTTAACATTATTGAAAAGATTGGATTTACTGTTGGTTTCAATATATACTTTTGCAATAGAACTGTGCCCAAATTTGACTATGAAGTCCGCCCAATATTGAAATAACTGACGATTGTAGGCCAGAATGAGGAGAGGTTTGGAAACTGTCCAATTAGCTTCATAACTCAGTTCTGGTTTCTCAGTGAACCCAAAAAGCATGAGTTCGCCTTCATCTGCCTTGATGAGTTGGGGCCAAGCATCAATTCGGAAGATCCGTAATACCCATATCTCAAGCTCAAGCAAACTAGAATCACAGAAAACAGAAGAAGAAACTCATCAAAACTCAGTGATATCTCATCTTGGGGGAACTAACATGCTGCTTGGTTGGATGGAAAGGGAGGGAACGGCATGGAATGGATAGACTTTCTTGTGTTTGGATAGAAAGGAAAAAAAAAAAAAAGTGAAAAGTAATATCATGTTGACATGTGGAGGGAAAGGAAAAACAAATGCATTTTTCAATTCCTCCAAAAAATGAAGAGACTCGGAAGGAAATAAAAGCCTCATTCTCAATATAAGTCTCTCTCTCTCTCTCTCTTCTCTCTCTCTCTCTCTCTCTCTCTCTCTCTCTCTCTATATATATATATATATATATATATATATATATATATATATATATATATAGACACACACACATACAGTTCTCTCACCCTCTCTACATGTCCTATTTTTTTTCCCTTCACTTTTCTTGTTTCTTTGTTTTTTTTACTTTTTGTTTTCACAACTAAAGCTCAAAAGCTAACACTCAACAGTTTTTTTTTTGGAACTCTCACAATTAAATATTAAAAAATAAATATTTTACATGTTAAAATATTTTATGTAGTGACTATATTTATTGAGATTGTCTAGAGAGTTGAGGTGATAAACATTCAAGGTTAATTAAAATAATAAAATTAATAAAGTTAAATTAAGGTACATATAAAACTGTTCTTTAATAATTCATTTTTCTTTTCCTTACCTTACTACCCAAACAAGTTTTTAGATTAATAAATTTTCTTTCCTTCCCTTTCCTTTCTCTCCCCCATTCATTTCCTTCACTCTCCATCAATTCCTTTACCTACTTCCAAACAGGTAAAAAAAATGAGGTAATTTTTACATGCCACAAATCCATATTGTAAAAGGGACAAACAATCTAAGTGCATGTAAAGCCTCTGCAGCTCTGCTCCTCTCCCAAGCGGTGTTGTGCCTCTGACTCCTAACCAACCACGGGTGGGCATCGGGCTGGCCCATTTGATAATAAAAAAATAATATTTTTTAATTATAAAATAACTTTTTAATCATAAAATACATATTATTAAACTAAAATTGATAAAAAAAAATATTTTTTAAATATTACCCGGCTGAAGCAGGCCGGGCCGGTCCGACCCGGGTCAGCCTTGGTGCCCACCCTTAACCAACCTGTCCACGGTGAACCCTTCAGCCACGCAAGGACAGAAAATAGTAAGATAGGTGAGTGCTGGAATCGTGGCTTCCATTATTGGAGATTGAAGGGGAGTTGAAAATTGAGTCCTAAATTTGAGATCCAGAATTTCGGCCCTCGTTTGAAAATCTCGTGATCTTTTGTCGAGAGATTAAAATCTCTTGATCTTTTACGCTGAGATTATGACATGCCATTGCATGCTGATAATGAACCTGATGGTAAGGTGAATGGAATAAGGCCAGTGGAAAATAACTGATTGAATTGAAGGCCTAATTACTTGGCCCCATAAGGGTGTGTGAAGATGGCTGGATGTCTTTTTCACATTAAAACCATTTTCTACCATGTTGTCTAAATTAAATGGAGTGAGTTAATTATCTCCTCTACCACTGGCAAGACAATAATGTGGTGGTGGAGTTTTATTTAACAGACCCACTCGCTCAACTTGATTTTTATGAGGGGATGACCAATGTGAGGTGGGAGTCTACTAGTCAAGGGAAACTGTCGGCAGCCTAGTCTTTATCTTCAGTTCTTTGCATTTCTTTTCATTTGCTTGAACATTGCTCCTCTTTCGCTTGTTCTTCCGTCTATCAAGAAACCAGAGAAGATGTCATTAGTAATCGAAGCACTTGGAGAAATAGTTATTTCTGTACTGTTGAGGAATGTAGCCGGTCTGTTGAAAGAGATAGTGGACCTCGTCTTGCATGCCAAAAAAGATCTCAAGAATCTCCATGGGAAGGTGGACCGGTTGCAGAATGCCCTCAAAGATGCAGATCGCAAGCCCTTTTTCAGCAACGAGCGTGACAGAGATCTGGAGGGAGAGATGAAGGACGTTCTTTATGATGCCCCGGACATCATGGAAGAATACCAAACCATAATCGAGCTCAGAAATTCTATAACTTCAAGGAACAAGGTAAGAAAACCCTGGATCACTCTATTCCCTGGCTTTAAGGAACCTATGTCTGCTTCCTACCAACTTGGAAATGGAATAAAAAATATCAACCAAAGGCTTGATAAAATTGAAAGAAAGAGGGAAAAGGTGGAAAAAACACCAAAAGAGAGTGGTGAGGGTCGTACTGGTGGGGAGGATGATGATCTTCGAGAGACAAACCATCACATGGGTGCACAACAGCCCATAGGCAGGGACCATGATAAAACAGTGATAGTAGAAAAGCTCTTGTCCAATGACTCTACACCGAGTAGTATGACAGAGAAGCATAATGTTTCTATTATCTCCATTGTAGGAGAAGGAGGGATCGGCAAAAGTACTCTTGCAAAAGTGGTATTCAATGAAGTTGAACAACAGTTTGGGGAACGTAGGTGGTGGGTTTGTGTTTCGGAGAGGCCAAAACGTAAGGATTTATTGCAGAAAATAATGAAGGAAGTGTGCAAGGGATCCAAAGCAGGTTTTGAGGGTATTACTAATTTGAATCACTTGTACACGCAAATACAGAGTGTACTCTCGATGAAAAGGTTTTTGCTGGTCTTAGATGATGTTTGGGAACTAGATTGGTGGGAGGGAGATGTAGGGAGCACCCTCATGAATGGTGCAACAGGGAGTAAAATTTTGCTCACTAGTCGAAATATAGATGTTTGCAAAGGAATTGGTGCTTTATATGTGCATAGATTGCCAATATTACCTGTAAATGAGAGTTGGACTTTATTCTTGAACAAGGCATCTGTGACCAAAAATGATTTGGTGAGCCACCATTTGCTAGACATTGCAGAAAAAATAGTCAAGAAGTGTGGTGGGTTGCCGCTTGTGGTCCAAACTGTTGGGTCCTTAATGCGAACAAAACCCAAGGACAAAGCGAAGTGGGAGGAGGTTGCGAAAAGTGAGATCTGGGAATGGAAGTTATCGTCTTCTTCTCAATATGGTGGCATTCTTCCTGGTCTTTTACTGAGCTACGATGACTTACCACCTTATTTGAAGAGTTGTTTCATATATTGCAGCATTTTTCCAAAAGATTATGAGATCGAAAAGGAGGGATTGATCATGCAATGGATGGCGCATGGATTAATTGAGGAAAAGAAAGACATAGATGTGGAAGTGACAGCAAACCAATACATTGATGATCTGATAAATCGGTGTTTGATTGAAGAGACCCCTCGTCCCAAGTTGCATGGCAATTTATATCGAGATTCTCTCAGCCCTCGTCCCAAGTTGCGTGGCATTTTGTATAGAGATCATAAGGGCAGTTGTCTCAGGTTGCATGACATTTTGCATGACCTTGCCTCATATATTGGTGGAAAGGAATATGGCCATGCCTCTGCTACTGACCGCACCCGTCATCTGTCATTACTTGCTGTAGACAGTGCCGAAGCGACCAAGCATTACGCCTCTGCAGCAACAAATAAGTTGCGTACAATAATGTTGAGTGGTTCCTATTCCGACTCGCCTTCAGTTAATATTGAACACTCAACCAAATTCAAGTGGTTGAGGGTGTTGTCATTGATGAGATGTCAGATCGACATGCTGCCGGACTCCATTGGATGTCTTTTGCTGCTAAAATATCTCGATCTAAGCTATTCTAACGTGAGTTGGTTGCCGAGTTCAATGGGCAAGCTCTATAACTTGCAAACGTTGGATTTAAGTTGTAGTAAAATTGAAGAATTGCCCAAGGAAATGAGTGAACTGTGCAACTTGAGGTACCTTGGGCTGGAAAGTACATGGAGTTTGGATTTTATAGCCGAAGGCTTGGGCAAGCTTACCAGTTTACGGACCTTGCATAGGTTTCTAGTATGTGATGACAAAGGGAAGACAAGCGGATCTAATATTGAGGAACTAAAAGACTTGAATAATCTAAAGGGAGAGTTGTCGATAGAAGGTTTGGGGGGGACTAGAAAAGCAATTGATCATGCAGGAAAGGCAAAATTACTTAAAGAGAAACATGGCATAAACAGTTTGGAATTAGACTTTGAGGAACAAAATGCTTCCAAAGCTGTTGATGCTTCCAAACCGAGTACTTATATGCTGGAGGCTTTGGAACCTCCTCATGGCCTTGAGAGCCTGGTTATTTATCATTACAAAGGAGAAATTCCATCTTGGCATCTGAAGGGAAACTATACCATGCTACGGACACTAAAGCTAGAAAGCTGCTCTATATGGAAAAAGGTAACGAGGATTACTTCGTTGGAGACATTGGAGGTCAAGGAATGCCCAGCATTGTGTGAAATAGAGGGCATGCCCGTGCTCAAGTCCTTGAAGATTTTGAGCTGTGATGGGCTCAACACAATTGGTCATGGCATGCCTGACTTGGAGTCGTTGGATATAAAAGATTGCGGCAGCCTACAGCAATTACCTCACCATCTGCCTACTCTCAAGTTGTTGAAGGTGTGCTGATCTAATAGCCTGAAGGCTCTCCCTAACATGCCTGCCTTGGAGTTGTTGGAGGCGAGAAATTGTGGCAGCCTAGAGCAATTACCACAAGACCTGCCGGTTCTCAAGCGCTTGAAAGTGTACGCATCTAATAAACTGAAGACAATCGCTAACATGCCTGCCTTGGAGTCGTTTGAGGTGAAAGATTGTGGCGGCCTTCAGAAATTAGCTGACATGCTGCTCTCAAGTCATTGGAGGTGAAAAACTATGGCAGCCTCCAGCAAGTAGTTGACATGTCTGCTCTCAAGCCATTGGAGGTGTCCAGGTCTAACAGGAACAAGATGTCCCACGGACGCAAAGGAACAGATCGCCTGTCTCGCCTGAAAGCTTGTTGGGGATTTTCAGATGTCCTGCACTCGACCGTCTCGGGGAAAAGTTAACAATTAGCACATATTGGGGTTTTCTTATCTGAAATGTGTGTGGTTTTTAAAAGCGGTGACAGATTGTAACTTTTTTTTTTGGTTAAATATGAATCTTTTGCATTTCATCGACTTCTCTCTCTCTCTCTCGTTTTATTCGGTCTTGTAAATTTTTCATGTCACGTTTTTTCGGCTCCCAAAGTTGAGTGCACTGTCTACCACAATGTAAAAGATCGATAAATTGCTACCGTTGAAGTCCGAAACACTGGAAACAACAAGCAAAGCGTCCAGAAGAGAGAGAGAGAGAGAGAGAGAGAGAGAGAGTTAATCTAACGAGAGGGACCACAAGGCTTTTATGTCCAACTTCTCTCTCTCTCTCTCATCTTGGCCTCTCCCTTCCATCCAGCCTCACCAAAAAAATGTAGGGTTGAGGTATTTTAGGAATTTTTTTAATAAAGAAATCTACTTTTTACACTTTTTAACTTTTTCATATCTCTTTTATCCTTGTAAAATACTAAAAAGTACATTTCATTATAAAAAAATTTTAACTTTTTTTCTCACTATTTTGTGCATGCAACAAATATGCAACCCACAAAAAATAGAGAGGGTGGGGGTATTTTAAAAATTTTAGATAATGATATTACATTTTAGTCTTTTTACTTTTTTACAATCTCGTTTTCATACTTTTAACATCTTCATTTTTTCACTTTATTAGCAGTTTGGTCATTACACACTCCTCTGCATGCATAGAGGTGTGCACAAAACCAGTTTCTCTCCTTCTCATTTAATCAAGAGTATTTTGGTCATCATTGTATGCACATAACCAGTTTTGCACCAAAACCACCAGACCTGTCACCTTCGGGTCATCCATTGTCATTTTCCATCATCATCTATATAAGCATCATCTTGATAGTATCGGTTTGAATTGGCCTGAATCAGCTCATCCGAATCAAATGCAATTGCTGATTCATGAGCCTCCAAAATTCAACAAATTTTTTTTATCTAATCCATTGAATCAGTCATAAATCAGCCGATTCGTGCTGAATCGTCATTCTTTTAAGGTTGGTCTCTAAGGTTTTTCAAGAAGTGTTTATGGCATTATATATTGAAGCTGCTTCAATTAAATGGGGGAGGTGGGGATTCGGTTCCTTATAAGCAGAGCCAATAGCTACAAAATGGCTTCTTTCATGCACATTTAGCTAGTAAGTGTGCCTAAGTGTGCACTCTAAGAAGTCATTTTTCTTCTATTTCTTTCTTAAAATCTCTTTTTTTCTCTCTTTTATTAATCTTCCTTCGTCTCTCTCTCTCTCTCTTTCATTTTTTTGATTTTTTTTCTCTCTCTATCCCTTCCTCTCTCTTTATTTCTTTGATTTCTCTCTTAAAATCTTTCTTTCTTTCTTTCTCTTTTACTAACCTCTATTTCTCTTTTCTAGTTCTCTCTCTTTCTTTCTCTCCCTACTTTTTTTACTCTCTTCTGTCACTTTTGGATTTCTCTCAAAATCTCTCTTTCTCTCTCTTTTATTGATCTCTCCAATTTCTTTCTTAGAATTTTTCTTTTCTCTCTTTCATTAATCTCTCTCTTCATTTTCTCTTGAAATCTATGTTCCTCTCTCTCTTTGATTTTCTTTTAAAATATCTTTCTCTGTTGTTTTTATTAATCTCTCGCTTTCTCTCTCTCTGATTTCTCTCTTAAACTCTTTTTTCTCTATTTTGCTAGTTTCACTTCGATTTCTCTCTCTTTCTCTTTGATTTCTCTCTTAAATTTTTCTTCTCTCTTTTATTGATCTCTCTCTCTCTTTGATTTCTCTTTTAAAATATCTATTTCTTTTTTTCAGTTTTAAACCACATCTTTAACCACTTTTTAATCATAATTCTCTTAATATCTACCTATTGACCATCCTATTAGTAGTCTCAAAAGAATAAATTTTATAAAGATGTACATTATGGATTAAATTGAAGCACAATAAGGCATAAGAGTAGTTACTTTCATCAACATCTTCTAAAATAGACACTTCCTCCCATACTCAACGATGGAAGAGATATATTATCAAATCTCTAAGATAAAAGGAGATACTTTCTTTAAGGTTTACACATATATAAAAAAAATCCTTATATGTATATATTGATAATTTTAAACAAGTTTCAATAGTCTTTCAAAATAAGCCCCTAAGGGAGCTTTATAGACTTAGCTAAGCTCTCCCATGATCCCTAGTTTATTTCCAGCCTATATAAAAAATGATGAAGTAGGTAAATTTCTAAAATGATTTCTTAAACTTACAATCTTAATTTCTATCAAAATTATGATATCACATTATTAAAGCAAATCTCTTTTTCTCCCTCTCTTTGATTATCTCTTAAAATATTTTTTTTCCTCTCTTTTATTAATCTCTCACTCTCTTTCTTCGTTTTTTTGGTTGGATGTGGAAATGCTGGTTGTTTTGCTTGGAAAGATGTGTGGCTCTTAAGAAATGGATTTTAGACCAAGGATAATGGGAAATTAAAATCTAGAAAGAGAGGGAGGGAGAGAGAGAGAGAATTAAAGAGATATGTGTAAAATGAAAGGGAGAGCGAGAGAGAGAGAGAGAGAGAGAACGAGATAAAGATTTTAAAAAGAGAGACTGTGTGGTTGATAAAAGAGAGAGGGACAGAATTTCAGAAGAAATCAAAGAACACAACAAAGAGAAATCAAAGACAAAGAAGGAGAGGGAGAAAGAGAGATTTTAAGAGAGATGTGAGGGAGAAAGAGAAAGAGAGACAAATTGAAGAGAGAGAACAAATATTGTAAAAGAGAAATTGAAAAGAGAAAAACCAAAGAGAGAGAAAGATCTTAAGAGAAAAATCAAGAGAGATAAAGAAAGGTATAGAGATTTTAAGAGAGAAATGGAAGAGAGATAGAGAGATATTAACAAAAGAGAGAAAAAGAGATTTAAAGAGAGAAATAGAAGAGAGAGATGGGGAAAGAGAGAGTTTTAAAAAAGTAGATAAATTGAAGACAAAGAGAGGGAGATTAATAAAAGCGATAGAGAAAGGGATTTTCTGAAGAGATGGATAGATTAATAAAAGAGAGAGAAAGAGAGATTTTAAGAGAAAAATCCCTAGAGGGTAAACAGAGAAAAAGAGATCAAAGAGAGAGAGATATTAATAAAAGGGACAAAATTAATAGAGAAATTGAAGCGAGAGAGATAGAAAAAGGTAACAATAAACGCAACAGCAAGAGTGATTTTAAGAGATCTAGAAATCAAAGAGAGAGGGATTATAAAAGAGAAGAAAGAGAATTTAAGAGAGGTATCAAAGATTGAGAGATTTAAAAGAGAGATAAGTTAAAGAGAGAGAGAGAGAGAGAAAGAGAAACTGAAAGAGAGATTAATGGAAGAGAGAGATCAAAGAAAGAGAGGGTTAATAAAAGAAATAGAAAGAGAGACTTTCAGTGAAAAATCAAAGAGAGAGAGAGTGAGAGAGAAAGAGAGAGACTGAACGTTATAAAAGCCAGCAAGAGGCTGTTGGAGGCAAAAACTACAAGAACTAGTGGTAAAACAACATGAAAAAATGAACTTCATCTGCACACACCAGTAGAGAAAAACCATCATAACAAACTCATATAAAAGAAGACCCTTAAGCAACATCCCTGCTTCTTCGTAGGAGTATCACAACGCCAACCAATATGACCCACTCCAAACTCTTCATGCTCACAAGCCAACCATTATTGAAGATCGAGTTGTTGTCTCTACAATAGCCTGGCAATCCCCTGATTCCCCTTGCATCTTCCTTTGACAGTCACTGTCAACAGTTGTTCTTTCCCTATCCTCTAATAGGCCAAAGCGATGAGCAGCAAGTTTTAACATAGATGGTTGGGAGGGGATACCCCAAAGAGGCTGAAGCAGCTCTCCTTGGCTCCTAGGGTCTGAGACTGCTTTCTAATCTATGTGAACTTTCTGGAAGTAGTGTCTGTCATTATTTACAATTTAGAAGAATAACACCTACGAAAATCAAATTAATGACCAGGCTTTTGGGTTTCACAAAAGGTAGAAAAAGACCATAGTAATAATAACTCCCAAGATTAATGAAAACAGTAAACCAGTTGGGCAGAGAAATTCAGTTGTACTCATTCAAGATATTGATGGGTTACCTAACAAGTTACAGCTCACTATGCATAGAAGAAGTCACCTGCAGCACAATTCTACGGGCTCGTAAGCATGTGATCGTCAAAAGAGCGATAATGTTATCTGTATACGACAACATTATTTAATAAAGTACATGTCTCTATGAAAATGAGAACTGTAATATCTCCGACAAGGGGTAAAATTTGTATGAATGAACCTTGAAAACTTCATAAAGATATCTCAAAAATGTGTTAATACATGTCCAAAAAACATTTTACATAACTAGCTGATGTAAAATCACAATCAAATGAATAGAGGTACTTTGACCCCTGATATATTAATGACAAGAACATGGAATGCAGTCTGTGTAGGCATTCAGGAAAGACGCATTCGAGGCACAGATGGTGAATGTTGAACCTCTGTCACGGGTATAGACCTATTATTATGCAATAAGAATCTCATAAGGTTGAGCTAAAGTAATGTCAACTTTCCATTGATGTCCTTCATTTCCTTACGTGCTAACACCCTCCATTGGCGTCTTTACAAATTCTTAGGCTCATATGGCCGTTATTTCACATGAAGGGTGAATCACTTCAAGAATCTATGCTTTTAAATTGAGTGAAGTGAATCTTCCTGCAAGAGTTCTACATTCTATTAGGTTTCAAAGGAAATAGGCTTCCAAGAGTTTAAAACAAATCTCCCCTTCCTTCTATTGATTACATATATTTCAAAGAGATTGTAAACTAACAAATTTCCTCTTTAGTACAACTCAGATCCAAAATTCATCAACAAGCTAGTATTTTTCTCACGTGCTCCACTGCCTTGTTTTTTGACCGGTTTGGAAAGAAAGTTAAACAGGTCATGATGCTGCTGATGGAAAATTCATGTCAGTTACAGAAACATCTAGAATTGGAGGAAAAAGAAAGAAAATCTGCTCTTGAAGAGCCGATGAAACTGCGGAGAGGTCATGGAAAAACTAGCGTCCTTCAAGATGTGCGCATGGAGATCATGGGTAGTCAAGCGCTAAGGCTGCTGAAGAATGACTGGATTCAGGACCGAAACTAAGTGGAGATATGTAGTGGAGAATCATCAGGTCAACCTCCATTTATTCATCCTTTCCAAAATTCGAAGTGCATTGAGAATTGGAGCTGGGAGACCAAGAACTGCTAATCCTAAACGGAGTCACGATAATACATATAAGCTGTTCACCCCTGCCATCGGCTGCTTGGTCCTTCACAACGGTTGTGGAGATGATGGTTGCTATAAGGTACTTATCATCAATTGCAATAAAATGTGGATGGATATTGCAGCAAATGGACATCAACAATGCAATTTTGCATGGAAAGTTAGAAGAGGATGGTCACATGGTCTTGCCTTCCATATATGGAAGAAAGGGAAAGCTGCATGTGCAAGTTGATCCAATAAATTTATTGATTGAAACAGGCCCCAATGAAAGAGAAGCAATTTTCAGATATAGAGGAAGAAAAGCAAAGCAACAAATAAAGAAAAAGACCAGGCTGCATGCTGACAATTACAATTGAGTTGTAGAGTTCGGCCCTCCCCTCATAAAAATCAAGTCGAGTGAGTGAGTCCATTTGATTAGCTCCACCACCACATTATTGCCTTACCAGTGGTAGAGAGTGCATGCAACAACTGTCTCCATTTAATTTAGAAAACAGGACAAAAAGTAGTTTTAATGTGAAAAGGACATCCAGCCATCTTCACACATCCTTGTCCCGCAGAGTAATTTAGCCATCAATTCGGTTGGTTAGTCTTCAATGGTCTCGGCCCTCGGCTTCCACACTCTTTCTACCATTCCATACACCACCATTTCTGTTGTCCAGATTAGCTACATTCTTATTGCTGCTTCTTTTTCCTCTCCAATTCTAGATGTTTCTGTCATTCACATGAATTTTCCCATCAATAGTGGTGCGACCTGATTTCTTGTTAATCTCTTGTTTGTCTAATTTTATTGTGTAAAAAAGTTTTGGATATCATGAATCTAAATGTATTTCAACATAGGGCATGACCAAGCAGCATATCCAATACATAAATTAAATTTTTCTGAGGGTTAGGAGGGGGAGATTGCAATTAGAAACGTCAATATATTCAATTTGAATCAGATATCCAATCGATTTGTTCCGAAATAATTGAATATGGAAAAAAATAAATATCCGAATGATAAATCAGATCATATTCGGATTTAGAAAATGACATCCCATAGGATTCGAATTCGAATAGATGTTTGATCGGATTCAGATTTGGGTCGGATTTAATTTTGAATAAACACCATATATGCTATCTTCTTACACTTTGAAAATCAGTCACATTCGGTTCAATAATTGGATTTAGATTCGAATATGAATGCAAAAATCGAATTCAGCTCATGGAATCAGATTTTGGATCAAATTCAGATTCAGATATGACTTTTCTTTATTTGTACTCGAAACTGAATCTGAATGTCAATATGTGAATATTTGAAAAAATGGATACGGTTAAGGACATATTCGATTCTTATCCATTGATATCTCTACGTGCAAGTCAACAATAAATGCACACCTCAACAAGATAAAGTGGTTGAGTGTATCGTCAATGAAGGGATGTAAAATCTTCTCAAGGACCGTAGCGTAGCTGCTTGGCAAACTTACAAGTAGAATGCACATTGCATGTTCGATTCATATAGGTGCTACTCTAAAAAATGAGATTGTGATACTCAAATTAAAGTGTATATCATACTTCACCCAGGTTTCAATGTGGTCCAGGATCCTATACTAGAGGAATGGGGAGGCCTTTGGTTCATCTTCAAAGTGGTGAGTTGTTAACTTCGTGCTCACCTGAAGCGATGTAAAATCAATGAGTTGCCAAATTTCACTTAAGATCTTGCACTTCTAAAATATCTTGACCTAAGCTATTACGGACTCAGACAATTAGCTGACATGCTGTGACGCCTTCTGCGTCTCGAAGTGAAAAACTGCGAGCAATTGAGTGTGTGTTGGCTAAGATGCGAACTTTAAGGACTTCACTCTGAGAAGGATACCAGAGCGGCTGTGGAGTTTCCTCCAACTGGAGACATTGTTCTTGGATGGTTCCTGATTTAAGGAAATGATCAATATGGGAGGCTACTGGCAGTGCCTCAACAATCTGAAAAGCCTACCGCTCTCAAGGGGTTCCTCCAGCCCAAGTCTTGGTGGATTAAGGGTGGCGCAAAAAAAATTTCATGAAAAAGACTGAATTATAGTTTTAAATTTTTAACGAGATTTTTCAAAAAATTTATACAAAATTTTGTAAATACATGTGGACTTTCCATTGGATTCAAATTCAGGTGCACAACCACAGCTATAAATTCAGTTACTATATATATTTGTATAATTTTTATAAGTCATGCTTTTTTCCTTAATTCTCAAATAATATTAGTCGGAACCCGAATTCCGAAGCGAGGGTAGGCGAAGGGAGGGTTGCTCGAACTGTCGGCATCTCCATTTCTCTCAGCTGCTGATCTCTGCCTATTTCAGATATCAGAAATTTCATGGTTCCTTATCTTTAGTTTGATCTTTCTATGGCTTCCTTCCCTTCCATTGGGTAAGAATTGCTTCTCTTCCTCTGCTCTTCCATCTGCTAAGAAACGGAGGAGATGGCAATAGTAATCGATGCACTTGCAGAAACAGCTACTTCTCATTTGTTGGGGATTGTAACCAATTTGTTGGAAGAGAAGGTGGAGTCGCATGTATTTTTACAGTAAAACCATTCCTTGCCCCATATACATGTATTTTATCGACGTCCTTAACGTATGTGTAGATGTTGGGTAGTCAATGAGCGTCGAAGCAATCTACAACAGCCGGCTGTTGGGTAGTCTGATCGTGAGCCTTGGTGCTTTTGTGTTGATTTTGGCTCTTAAACTTGGGTATGTCTTCAAAGTTTGCTTGCGGAATTTGGTTGCGTGTTGAAGGCTTTGGCGTATTCTTGGGCTTGAAATAATCCGTGCACCAAACTTGCAAAAATATGACAATGGGAAGATTGTGGTTCATGCAGCTTAGAAATATAATATTTTGTCAAGGGTTGGAAAAGGGAGGCTAGTATTGTTTATATAGTGGGGAGGAGAGTGATAAAAGATGACTATATATTCACCAAAGTCTATATATGTGTGTATGTGTTTCTGAAAGTTTAAAGTCACCCAACCGTCTATATATGTGTGTATGTGTTTTTGAAAGTTTAAAGTCACCCAACCATCTAATCAGGACCATGTATTTGAAATAGATGGAGAAAGTCAACGAAACTGATTATATATATATGTGTAAGCGCTAAATGGCTGGGCGAAAAGGCTGGATTGATTATTAACCCTCTTTTAAGTGATCAATTACTATATTTCATGTAGAACAAGAATTGGGTAACTAATTAGTTCAGCATTTAGGATGGACAAAATCCAGTTTTCCAAGTTCTTACCCGGGACTGCTACTTTTCATTGTAAATCTCAAGGAGCGGTATTACAAAGATTAAGTAAAGAGGTAATTGGCTCTAGTATGGCATTTGATATATCAAATAGTCGGGTATTAGATGAAGGTCTTTTAAGCTTCCAGGTGAAGTGATTAAATTTCATTCATTTATTTGGGGCGGAAAAGAACATGATAGGCGGGGGAGCCAGAAATTCCATTCTGAGCCGTTCTGTTTCTCTCCCCGGACATAGTCGATTCGTTTCCTCCTGCAACATTGCTTGCAGCTCTTCAGTGGGCGTCTTCGAGCAGCTCTTCAGTGGGCGTCCTCCAGCAGATCCTCAGCAGGGAGTCTTCCAGCGGCTCCTGGGCGGCGGCTTGTGGTGGTGATACTCAATCTCTCTCTCTCTCTGCTCGCTTTTTCCGCCCCGTCTCTCCCTCGGCCCATGCCCATTTTCAGCACGCATTTTCGGCGGTGGCAGAGCCGCAGAGGGGTTTTATGGTGTTCTTCTTCTTCATGAACCGACGCAGCATCTCCTACAAGGGTTGCAGGAAACTTAAGCTCTCAAACCCCGATGCTGCATGTTCTCCCTCTTTTTCACTTTTCTTAATAATGGATTTCTAGCATGCTGTCTTTTTTCTGAAGCTATTGATTTTTTTATCTCGTGGATTTCATTTGTCATGGACGCGAGGCTGGATATCCCTAATTTCAACAAGGGAAAATACAGAAACGGAGACCAATCAATTGAATGGGGTGAGCGATCACACCGGAAGACTGCCTCTGTTAAAATCTTGGAAGGAGATCATAAGAGATGCAAAGAAAGTGGAGGAGACGAAAGAAGAACTCGAAGGACATCCCTATGTGATCATTTCTGAGGAAGATCAGCATGAGAGCGAAATTTGCAGGAGGTTGAGTTCTCAATTGGCCAAACGTGTTACCCAGGAGGTTGAATTTGCGTCGCAAGCCGAATCCTCTCTCGCGTCTTCTCACCATGTGTCTGGGCGAAGAACTGCTGGAAGTTCAATGGTAGCAAGTTGGATGTTAAAGTTGCTAACTGGAATAGTGTTAAGGAGGCCTTACGCTGATGATGGGAGGAGAAAATCAAGGTGAAATGGACGTGGAAGATATGGTGCATTTCTTTGTTTATCACAACGTGGCATTTGTATTAACTTAGAAGCAAGACTATGCAGGACACAGTCGCAAATGTCAATCGACATGTTAGTGGGGCAATAGACATATTGAATGTAGTCAGCAGCACCAACTGGTTTAATCGACATAAAGAAGAGATTTGTTACTGGCTGTATTTCTCTGTAAGAACATGTTTCAATATAAATCATTTATGAGAAGTCAGATGTAACATACTCTTCTTCCTCTGCAATGCAGGAATCTGAACCGGAGAAAAAGTATTGCACCATCTAACGGCCATAATTCATTCAATGCGTGGGCAGAAGTAGAATTAATGGAGGGAATATGGAGACTTCATGTTAACGCGATTGGCACAGTATAAGGGGAATGGCTTCCTTGATTTAAGGCTTTCTTCTCCTCTGGCTGCAAATCTTCTCATGTAGGAAGAAGGGGAGGAAGTGGCAGTCTATGGTTTCAAGCAGCTGCATTTTCATCTCTTAAACTTTGAGACAGTGAGAAACTCAAGAGGAGAATTGGCTGTTGGGGTAGATTAAGTGTGAGTAGTTGTTTCTTAGGGTCTCCTGTATTAAAATTGTCTCTGTTGAGCATATTAGAGGTGGATGCAGGAATGTCAGTGTATTGTATTCAAATTGCATGAAGTTCATTGGAATGTTCGCATACTTTGAATTTAATTGGTAGTTGAAAAACTTTATATACATTTGAGTCTAACTTCCAAATTTAAATCCGAATCTAACCAGAATACTACAGTTAAGTTCACAGCTTAACAATTAAAACTTTCAGGTTATGTATGTACATATTGAAAACAACATACTTTCAGATTATGTATACTTTCAGATTATGTATGTACCTATTGACAATATTATTGATTATTTTTCGTTAGAATATTCATTTAAGAAGGAATTGAATTAGATTATTTCTTAAATTTGGAATATATCCCATTTCTTAATTGGATTATAATTTCTTTTTTACATCTAAACTTAATTTGTTTAAGCAGTTTGATTGGTTAATTAGATATCTAATCTGAATCTGGATCCATTGACATATCCTAATTTACATTAGATTGACATAAACAAAACAACAAAGTATCAGGTATTGCTGACAAATTTTTAATTTATCTTTCATAATTGTAATTAGATTTGTTTATTTTGAAACAAATGTCAAACATAACAGACATAGCAAACGTCGGACAAAAAGAACTTAGTATTCTGTTCTTAAAATCATTAAACGGTGAATAAGGAACATCATTGTTCATGAGGACAGGATAGTAGTGTAATGGACAGGATGTCCTGTCTATTCCGTCCGAATGAACAACAATCAAACGACCTCTAAGTTTATATTTCAAACTCTAAGGGGCACTCATATGTAGACAAACTGAAAATGAATAAAGTTTTTATATGTAAATAAAGTAAATTTTGTGGGATTGTGTGGCAAACGTGGCTCTGCCACTGATGATAGGAAAGTAGATTTGGTGAAAATTTTGTGGGATTGTGTGGCAAACGTAGCTCTCCCACTGATGATAGGAAAGTAGATTTGGTGAACTGGCAATCTCATGTATAGAAGGGGCGGGGCCAATTTTCAGCTATATACATATAAAAGATCTCTATAGAGTTTTTTGGCATGTAGGGTCTGCATATCTTATTCTATTAGCCTCAGCTCGTAAAAGCTAAACATCTGAGTAACTGCAGCTTATTGACGAGCAAAATAAAGCAAAAAAACTCATGGTCTTGGCAAGGAATCATCTGGGATGGGAAGAAATTAGTCATATGAGAAGATGCAACTGGGGGATGGAAATTCCACGCAATTTTGGTCTAATAACTGGAGCTGCGGCATAATCCAATATCTGTTATCAGGAGAAGATTGTGATACCCGTAGAAAAATTTCTGTCCTAATATGCCGTTCACATTAAGATGCACTGTTCTTTCACTCTGCTCAGTACTTCATTATTATTCCATTAGTTCGAAGACGTCGTAGACCTTTAAGGACTTGCATAGCAATGTATTTATCTGGCACTGCTTTAGAGGTGACGGAAAGTTGGTGAGCGGACGCCTTAGCTTTCTGAATATATTAATCCACAGTTTTGTTCCCTTTCTTCAAATCTTCAAACTAAGATTTGAATTGCAATCATCAAAGCCTGCCACATATCAGATGCAGTCTTAAAGGCGAAGAATCTGACCGTGCACATCCTCAGTAAAAGAAGATAACAGCCAGCTGAACAGCAATTGATCCTGTCAAACCCATTCTTTATATTTGAGGTTCAACTCCATGGAATTTCCTTTCTGCTTGGCAGGAGCAGGGTAACTCTCATCGACAAGGTCCATATGATCATAAGTAATCAAAATGAGAATAAACTGTGATATATTCCCCGAGCATACAGTTCGCCTCGGCGTAGAGTTTAATAGACAACAAAGTGATGGAGGCTATTAGGATCGCAGAAGAAGAGTGTTTGGCACATGCATGCGTACTTAGTTTTCACTGATTCTGTTGAGGAAGATGTTGTTGGCTCTGAGTGGCCATTGCTAGATGGCAGTAAAGTCATCAGTGCTTCTTATCAACAGAGTGGAATACTCAGAAATTACAAATTTATTTTGTATTTCATAAAATTTTCAAACAGAGTTTATATCTTTGTCTAGAATAAGGGATTGGAGTAATCAAACACATATATATGTTCTTGTGGAAGTTATTGATTATGGCATGAATCTTCAGTCAAAGTATAGAACCAAATGAATGTAATTAATGGTTATAAACAAAAACTGAATAAACACCTCAAACCTTGAACGAAATATTTGTTGCCAGAATCCATATACCACAGAGTAGCTTAATTTTCAAATGGTTCCTTGCAACTCTTTCGCTCCTTATGCATAACTCTTTTTTATGGTGTTTGGTAGCATGAACTCTATGATAGTACTCTATGTATTAGTTTCTGCTATAGACTTGGGTATATTCATGAAACACTCAAATGCAGTACTATTTCATGAATCTACTTCAATCCAGTATTCAGATGTAAATTAGTTTGGATGCTCTTCAACATGTCATTCAATTAAGTGGACAAAAATAAACTAATGGATATGGTCATGGGTATGTTGACCACACCCGACATAGGTTTGACTATGTTTGGGCTGTGTCCAAGTGTGTGCCAATACTCGGACAAGTGTCTTATCCGTGTCAATATGGATACCTCATAAAAGTACCCCGTAATAGAGATATCATGAAGTGCAAAAAAAGACCTACTATTGCACCATCTAGGACAAAAGGAAAGCATACAATAGAACCATAATTTTTACAACAACAGAAATAATAAACAAAGATCGATGAGCATAACAGTAACACTGTCATAAAAACCTAAGGCCACATCATCAATAATTTTGGATGTAAAGATAAGCAACAAAAAGATAATTACATGAGCCACTCCTAAGCTCAACAAAGGAGAATTGCATCCCCAAAGCAAAGCAGTTGGTGCATCGGACGGGTGGAGGCTGGTAGGCTGCCAGTTTTCGTTTCAAATCTTCAATGTGTTGATTCTTTATGCAGCATAAAGGGGGTACTGCAGGTAGAAGAAGCATAATGGGGGGCACCTTTCTCATGAACTAAAAACAGCTCTGGACTCTAGAGGGATGGGGATAGGATAGGTGGGGGCTTTGGCCCTCAATAGAGAGCGGTAGGATAAATACTCCTTCTGCTTTACCAAACAACAAAGGGGAGATGCAAAACTTTTTGTCATTTTCTCTCATTTTGTTTGGTGAATTTGGCAAGTTAAAACCATGGGAAGCCCCATGTGAGTCAAGGAGGTACATGTCCACTCTTCACTTTCCAAAATCTCAATGCATGGTTGCAGCTTGCTGTTGCTTGTTGTTTTTGTGGGGCTGCTGGGTCACAGTAGCTAAGTTTTCACTTGGCTACATGCTATGCATCTCCATTTTTGGCTGTTGTAGATATAATTTTTTGTTAATAAAAGTCCGGAGCCTAACTCCCAGCATCTTTCATAAGAAACCTGGGCTGCTAATTACCCTATATCTAGATATGTCAGTATATCTGATTTGGATCAGATATCCGACCAAACTATTCCGAAAAAATCAGATATGAAAAAAATAATAATATTTGATTAATAAGTGAAATCATATTTGGATTTAAGAAATGAGATCTGATTGGACTCAGATACAAATAATATCCAATCGGATTCGGATTCATCGGATTTATTTTTAAAGAAATATCCTATACTTAATGCTCTTAAATTTTGAAAAATTGGCTAAATTTGCTTCAAACTTAGACTTAGATTCATATATGAATGTAAAAGTCCGATTTGGATTGTGAAATCAGATTTTGGATTTGGATTTGGATATGAATTTTTGTCTTTTGAATCTGAATATGTAAATATCCTAAAAAGCAGGTGGGTGATCTATTGACATCCTTACCTATATCCACATAAAATGCCCAACTTAACTCGAAGTTCAAAAGACAAACATGCAGTCCCTAAGAAATGGATTAGCATGAGATTTGCAATTGTAAGGAATGCAACGTGCATTCTTAGCATCGGAAAGAGGTGCTGATACAGTCTTTCTTACTCGTCTCAATGGCTGAAAAGAGCAGCGGGTAAGCCAGATGTGGGCTGGTATGAGCATTTGCCGGCAGGGTCAACAACTTTTCAACGAGGAGTGGACTTGGATTTTGGATCCAGCCATAGGAGTTGTCACCCAGGTTTGCTTGTCGTACGCCATCAGCCATAGAGATCTCATTGGGTCGGATTCAAATAAAATATACTCTTCACCACATATAGCTGCTTTTTCAGATATTCACATGTCCATATTTGAATTCTCATTTGAATATAAACGAAGAGAAGTCATATCTGAATCTGAAATCCGATTTTACAATCTGATTATGATCTTAATCCAATTTTGCATTCACTTCCAAATCCGAATTTTGAACCAAAGCTAGCATACTTTCAAAATATAAGAGTGTTGGATGTATGATATTTGTTTAAAACTAAATCCAATCTGAATTTGAATATGATCGAATATTTATATATATCTAAATCCGAATGCAATTGAATGTCATTTCTTTAATCCAAACCCGATTTGATCTTTGAATAGGACATTATATTTTTTCTATAACTGGTTTTTCAGAATGGTTTGGTTGGATATCTGATCCAAATCAAATATACTGACATCTACTTAACCAAAAATTTCTAACTCCACCGCTGAAAATGAGAGTCAAAGACCCCACCATGATATGCGCGTGATACTACCACTTGATTCTAACCAAAGTGGCCACAGTTATTGGCAGATGATCTATTCTTCAAATCTAGGAAATGATGGGATCATTCAACCTTCTTCGATGCACATTTCAATTCCTTTCTTTCCAAAGCCTATACTGGAGACCTTATCTTCTACATCAGCTAACCCCCTACCGCCCCCACCTTATGGCTGCCTGTACTAATTTTCTAACTTTGGTGCTCATCAAGTGACCCAACTATCTTTCAGGTCTCTTTCACAAAAAAGAAGCCACCCACCTAACTACTTGTCATACAAGCCGCCAAGGAGAAATGAAAAGCTGTCAAAGGAGAAAGAAAGAAAGGGAGGACAAGGCTACCCCTTCAACCACGATTAGGGATGCCAACGGATCGTATTCAAATTAGACATACTTTTAACTGTATCTACTTTTTCAGATATTGACTTATTTGGATTCAAATTCATATTCAAATAAGAACAAAGAAATATCTAAATCTGAATCTGAAATCCAATTTTACAAATTGAACCTGATCCGAATCTAATTTTTATATTCATATCTGAATACGAATTTTGTACCGAATTTGACCGGTTTTCAAAATGTAAGAGCATTTGATGTAGGATATTTGTTTAAAATAAATCTGATTCAAATCCGTATCTAAATCGAATCAGATGTTTATGTATATCCAAAAATCTGATTGGAAGCCAATTACTAAAGCTGAATTCAATCTAACTTTTTAATGGGATATGAAATTTTTTTTCATATCTGATTTCTTCGAAACAGATAAATTAGAAATCTGATGCAAATCAGATATATTGGCATCCCTATCCGCAACTATGGATGTCAGTGGTTTGGATTCAGGTAGGACTTGGGATTCAAATGTAGGCTCTACTTTTCAAAACTGAATTTGGATCCGAGAAGCTTATGATCCGAAATCTAGACATAATTGGGTTGGATCTTTGTTGGATCTCCGTAACACAAAGTGGACTCGGGCCTGAATATAGCATAAAACTGAAAAGTAAACGAATTTGATTAGTAATGGCACAATGCTTTTTTACTAGCTACGGTTAAATGGATTCAAAGTCAGGTCCATAATCAGATGCGTCCAACCTTAATACGTCCCTACACACGACCCACCATTCATAAAAGGAAAAGAACTTAAGGAGGCCTCTCTCTCTCTCTCTCTCTCTCTCTCTCTTGTTCTTCTGCCTTTGCTACAGATCTCTCTGCTTCTGTTGCCGGAAAAGGTGTGTTCTCTGCCTTTCGCTGCATACTTCTTTGCTCATGTCGCTAAACTCCAAATTCTTTTTAATCTGTGAATTCGATGCTAAGCATTTTTTAGTGTGTTTCCTTAGTTTTGTTCTTTTCAGTAGTAAAAATTGGCTCTTCCTAGGGTTCTTTGTCTTTTCAGCGTCGAGAGAAAGAGAGTTGTCCAGTCTCTCAATTTAGTTAAAGCAGTTTATGAGGCTGCTTGAATCGGTACTTAGATTCTGCAAGTTTACTGATCAGTGGAAAAGGGGAGGAAGGCTTTAATCTCTCTTTCTCTCCCTCTCTTTCTTTTAACCCTTCGCCCTCTGCTTCTCAGTTTTCGCCTTATACTTGGCAGCTGTGGTTATTAGCTGTTGGTGGCCGAGCACAACAGGGTCTTTAGAGACACAGCAGCTTTAGCAGACTCTATTGACTACTTGGAGAAGACAGAGAGATGTGCATCTTGCACTTCTCCTTGGCTTCCTTCCCTCTTTGTTCTCCTTTCTCTGTTCTACATGTTCTTTGGTTGCTTTCTTTTCTTTGTTTTTGTTTTTTGCCGTTTTTTCCTTGTTCGCGACTATTTGTCGCCTCATTTTCGTTGATGAATTCTCATTTTGTCGCTCTTTGTCTCTTTCTCTTTCTTCTCTCTCTAAAGCTAGTGACCCAAGTCAATGACTTGCTACAACTATATACAAACCACCAGCGACCGCCAGGTCGAGGATTGACTGCTAGCTCCTCCTCCCAACTCTCGTGGCACTCACGACAGCGTTTACTATGACTTATTAGTATAGCCCGTCATATAACTTGTTTTATATGAAAAAATTGCAAAAAAACGTCTCAATTTTAGACAAATGGCAAACAGGATCCTGTGATTTTAAAGGTTTCGACTTTACAGCCTCTCTTTTGCAGGTTTATATCAACAGGCGATCCAGCTTATTGAACAAGGTTAGACAACTATGGTTTAATGCAAAAAAGGACACTTTTGCCCTTCTTTCCATCAATCTCTCTCTCCCTCCCTCTCTCTCTCTCTTGCCTTCATCTTCCATCAGTTTGACAGAGCCCTTCGCCTTTTCTTTAGAGACAGCAGATAAACTGCATGCTTCTCTGGCACAGTGGGATGTTGTTGTGTGCCCTCATATTCGAGAGAAAGTTATATGCAACAGGCGCACCACGATGTGCAGTAAGGCAATGAAGGACATTTTGAAAATTTATTAAAAAAAATGCCATCCAAAGTCTTTTTTACTTTTGTTGATTTTCAATTTTGTGTTTACAAAAAAAAAAAATCCAATGTGAACTAAGGGCATTTTAGTCATTAATCATACTGGTGCATGAAAAAACACATATTAACCAGGTTCACTCATCTCCTAGGGATGGAGGGATCCGGACGCATGACCATTGCCTGGCTATGCTCCTAGTGGTGGTGGCTTGCCACCTCTGACCACATGTTCTTCTCCTTCATCTGCCAAAAGTATGGTCGATAGCTAACCACACACTTGGTGCCATGGTTTTTGCATGACTCCTACTTGTTGGTCATATTCATATTAACAAGATGGAATTGTATTGTGCACACAACAAATAAAAAGGGGAAAGGTTTAAGTATTGTTTTATAATAAAGTGTACTTGTTAGACTTTTGCATATCTTTTTTTTCACTTTATCAAGGGTATTTTAGGCATTACACACTTCTATGTGTGCATAAAGGCGACCAGTTTCGCATATTGACACTATTGACCATCTGCAGCATCTTGGTTTCAATCTGACTAGTTGGTATACCCCTTGCCTACTTGCTGGCTACATTTGGTTTCCACTTGGCTAGTTGGTGTATCCTTTGTCGTTCTACAAAAGAATCTTTTCAACCTTTTTACCTCTTGCTCATTGTTCTGTTAGCTCCTCTGCCACCCTCGGCCCTCCTTATCCCGCTACATCCCCAACCTGATATATTGTTGGTGGCGGATTTGGGAGGAGCATAACAATAGGTTAGAGGGTTTTTAAGAGATCAAGTTGTGTTCACACAATAAATCTATACCGTATAAAAAATTGAGGGTTTAGGGCATTTTAGAAATTTTTATAAAAAGGTGTTAGTTTTTTAGTTCTTAACTTTTTCATAATCAAATTTTTATTTTCGTAAGAAACTCCATTTTTTACTTTAATCAAAAGCATTTTAGTCATTATAGATCCAAACTGACTAGTTTTTAGCAGGGTAGTTGGTATGGCTGCACAATCAATCAAGCCAGCTCGAGTTCGACTCAAACTTACTTGCCAAAACTCGACTCAAGTTCGATTCGTTTACAAGCGAGCTTGAAATGTTAAACGACTACAGTTCGAGTTGTAAGAACTCGACTGGGCTCGACTACATAATGAATGTTGATTTACAAGAAGATAATAGTTAAGCGAGCACCAACTAAATGAGTTAAAAGAAACGATACATGTTTAACATAAATGAGTTAAGCAAGTATTGTTCCATCTCCAATTATTGCCAAAAAGGAAATTGTGCACCAATTTTTCAACAAAACTATTTTCATTGATTCTCAACATCCTATACACTGTCGACCTAAACGGCTAAATCGTGATTTGTCGGAAACAAAAAAAAAGTCCAATCTAGAGATCTGTAATACCAGCTTGCCTCATTAGTTTTATGCAGAGGATAGATTATCTTGATGATGGGTGATATTTAAGGATTTTCAGTAATATAGAAGAGAAAAAACTGAATTTGGATGATCACATTATTGGGGAGAGATTAAGGAGTAAACTTGTTCTTAATAAATCCGAAAAAAGTTTTCACCAATAAAAAAACACAAAAAAAAATTATGGTTTTAGTTACTTAGAAAGGAGTGGCCTTTATAAACAACTTGGGCAGCTCAATAAAACATCCAAAAATCAGCATGTTTTTGTTGGACAAGGGAAAGTTGCGTTTTGCAATGTGCTCTATATAATCCGTTCGGACAACAGGTTACGTGTAGACCTTTGTACAAAAAAAGTTAAGCACAACAGAGGTGTGTAATACTTAAATATTCTAGAAAATGTTTTAAAAATAGATTTTTAGAAGAACAAAAAAAGGTTATGAAAAAAAGTTAAAAGTACAAATATACATTTATTTACAAAAGACTTTTAAAATCTCCTATCCCCCCTCTCTTTTTCCTTGTTGTACATGTGTTGCGTGCAAGATGTTCTAAATTTACAATATAACCAGTTTAAGTTTGCTTTATTTTAGGTTTTTTCAGCTTTAGTTTGTTCGCCGAGGAGCCGATCCTTATAATTTAATTTTGTATACACTGTTTTAATATACATATCTATTTTTTATATAATGTTTTTGCTTTTTTATACGCTGTATTGGATAATGTGCTTTATTAATAACCAGCCCAATAATCTGGTTTTATTTAAGTTTCCGTATGCTTCGCTGTTGCCATGAAGCTGTTTTAGCTTTTGTTACATACGATTATGAGCAATTGTCATGTTCAGTGACCCCAAGCATAAGAAAGGATGAAAAACGAAGTGAAATTTGAAACATATTAAAGCAAGAAGCAAGGTTTAAAACATTAATGCAAATAAGTACAGTTGAGACATAGTCCGTGTACCTGTTTAAGCTTCCACTTTCTGTCCGCAGTTGCTAAGAGTGAGCATCTCATAGTTTGTCCATGCCTGCTTCTTTGTTTCTAAGGTGGAAAGATTTCTCTCAGTTTGGCTCTGCCATCAGCTGTATTCTCAAGCAAACAGACATGGCAGAAGAGCTCGCAAAGGCTGCCATTTCCTCGCTGTTGAGTTCTGTGGATTTGATCAAAGCAAAGTTTAATGCCTTCAAGAATGCAGAAGGGGAGCTCAAGAAACTCGAGAGCAAGCTCGAGGATATTCGAGCAGCCATTCAAACTGCAAACCGCATGCCTTTTTTCAACAACGAGCGCGTCAGAGACTGGGTGTGGAAGCTAAAGGATGTTCTCTATGATGCCGAGGACACCATCGACGAATACAGAACGAGCACCTCTTCGGGAAAGAAAAGAAAGGCCATCATGTCTGCTAGCAAGAGCTTTAATCGTTACCAACTTGGAAATAATATGAAGAGCATAAATGAAAGGCTCGAAGAAATACACAGAGAGAGGGAGACATTGGGTTTATATAAACTCTTTGAAGCTACACAAAGCAGTGGTACTGGTCAGAATCCCACGAGTACTAAACATTACAGAGAAACCACCTCCCTTATAAGTTGGCAGGGTACAGTGGGCAGGGAGGTCGATAAGAAAAGGATATTAGAAAGTCTCCAACTTAGAAGCTTTACCCATGGTACAAAATGTAATGTCTCTGTCATCTCGATCACAGGGCAGGGGGGAATTGGCAAAACAACTCTTGCTAAAATGGTATTTAATGAAGTTGAAGAAGAGTTTGGGAAAAACAGATGGTGGGTATGTGTCTCAGAGAAACCAGACCTCAAGGAATTGGTGAGAAAGATACTAGAGTCAGTTACCGAAAAGTCCCCTGACTATACCCAATTGGAGCTGCTATGCAAGTGCCTAAAGAAAGAGTTATCAGACAAAAGATTTTTGTTGGTTCTAGATGATGTATGGGATTTAGAGTGGTGGGAACAAATAAAGACCCTGTTGGTAGAGGGTGCAGTGGGTAGTGCAGTTCTGATAACCACTAGGAAGAAACAAGTCTCTGGTGATGTTAACTCAATATACATGCATAAACTGGAGCGATTATCTCAAGAAGAAAGCTGGCACTTGTTTGTGATAAATGCACTGAAAGAAGACAAGAGTGAATACGACTTGGTAAGGGAAAATGTGAAAGATATCGGGGAAAGAATAGTACAAAAATGTGGCGGCTTGCCGCTTGTGATCCAAACAGTCGGGCGTTTGTTGCGTTCAAAGAAGATAGGGAGGCATGAATGGACAGTTGCGGAGAAGAGCGGGATCTGGGAATGGAAAATGCCCTCATCTTCTTCTCCATATGGTGACATTCTTCCTGGACTGGTGCTAAGCTACGATGACTTGTCACCTTGTTTGAAGAACTGCTTTGTCTATTGCAGTGTGTACCCAAAGGATTATGAAATACAAAAGAATGAGTTGATCATGCAATGGATAGCCCATGGATTAGTTGAAGAAGCTAACGGGGTTGACATGGAAGCGAGAGCAAACGATTATCTTAATGATTTGATAGACCGATGCTTGATAGAAGAAACAAAAAAGGGTGTCAAACTGCATGATATTCTACATGATCTTGCCCTGTACATTGGTGGAAAAGAATACAGTCATAATTCTGCAACTGAGCACACCCGCCACTTGTCTCTTACGGGCGGCTCTTTTATTGCTCAAAGTGAATTGCAAACAAGTAAGCTGCATACATTGCTGAGTAGCTGCAGCTGTGGAATTAATAGCCTAGGCAAGGTCAGGAGCTTGAGAGTGTTGTCATTGATAGGTGCTGATATAAAAGAGTTGCCAGATTGCATTGGAGACCTTGCGCTTTTGAAATATCTTGGTCTAAGTGGCACTTGGGTGAAGAGTTTGCCTAGTTCAATAGGTAGACTCTACAACTTGCAGACACTGAATTTAGATGGCAGCCATATAGAGGAGTTGCCCAAGGAAATAGGGGAACTTTGCAACTTGAGGTATCTTGGATTGGAAAAGACAGACAAATTAACATTTGTGGCTGAAGGACTTGGTAAGCTTACGCATTTAAGGACCCTATGCAAGTTCCTTGCGTGTGAAAATGGGTGCAGTATTAGGGAGTTGAAAGAGTTGAACAAACTGAAGGGAAGTTTGAATATAATGGGGTTGGGGAGTATCACTACCATGACAGACGCAGGTGAAGCACAACTCAACAAAAAGAAGAGCATAACCGCCCTGCGTTTGGATTTCTCGATGCCCAATGGCGCAACCAGCAGAACTGCTGATGATGATACAGGGGAATTACAGAATGAATCAAAGAGACAGGGTGGTATACTAGAGGCTTTACAGCCTCCACATGGCCTCGAGAACTTGGAGCTATCCTGCTACAAAGGAGGCGCGCTGCCAAGCACTTGGTATCTGGAGTCCAACTATGCCAATCTGCAGACATTGAGGTTGTCCTGTTGCTCTCACTTGGGGACGATGCCCGTCGTGCCTGCGCTCAAGTCATTGACATTGGAAAAATGTGACGACCTTATGCTGCTAACTAGCATGCCCGCCCTTGTGAAGCTTGAAGTGAAGGAATGCAATAAATTGAATTCAGTTGCAAACATGCCCGTCTTAAGGAAGTTGAAGTTGTCGTCCTGTCAGGTGCTAAACGATCTCCCATGCTTTCCTTCACTTGAGGAACTCAAGCTGCAGTACTTGAACATTTTCAGAGGATGGCCGATGGAGAAAGGGCAAGAAGGGACCACTGCCATGCCACACCTCAGAACACTGGAAGTGTCAGGTTGCGCAGAGCTCAAGGCCTTGCCTCCATGTCTAGAATCGCTTGAAGAAATGACAATGTTTGGTTTACCCAAATGGGAGGGATTTGAAGGGGGAACAGGGGAAGCTGCAGCACTGCCATGCCTAAAAAATGCGCAATTGGTGATGTGCCCAAATATGCAGATGGAAGGGCTCCTCCCTGCTTTATCAAAGGGTCATGAGATCGAGCTTCAACAATTGACTGTACTGGTGAGCCCATGTGCGAGACTCAAGTTGGACGCCTTCACTCGTCTGCCCAAACTCACGGAGCTCAGGACAAGCAACGAGTTGTTGCAATGTGGAGATGGTGATGAACCGCCATTGCCATCACAGGTATCCTCGTTTCTACCCTCCCTCAGGATTCTACATTTGTGGGGAGGGGAACCCAATGCCAATTGGGGAAAGGTGCCAGATTGGGTGTGGGGTCTCACCCAAGTGGAAGAGATATGGCTGTATGATTTCCCAGAGCAGACAAGTTTGGGAGGAGGCCACTGGCAAAACTTCAAACAGCTTAAAGGGCTCTATATAAGAAAGTTCCCCAAACTGAGGTATCTTGTGGACATGCTTCCCCGACCTGCAAATGCAGCAGAGGAAGAAGAAGAGGGGGAGCATGGTAGTGCAGGATTGGTGCCAGAACAAGAACAGATCGCGTCGCTCTCAAGGCTTGAAGATTTGGATTGTTACAACTGCCCCTTGCTTTTATTGCCTAGAGACTACTTGCCAGGCGTCCGTATTAGCTACAAATAAGATGGGGACTCTCCAATTTTATAACACGTCGTGTGGTTCAAGGTCTTTCTTTTAGCTGGTTTTCTTCAAATTTGATTTGAATTATGATCTCAGATCTTATGAGACAAAAAAAATCGTGAATTGAATGTGATGACAATTTAAAATGAATTGTTTTATGTTATTTTAGATTTATCAAACATTTCCGATCAGGTTTTAACCATCTTGCTGATCGAGAAGTACTGAAATGCTCAATTTCTTTTAGTCAAACAACCTTGACTTTGAGTGATGAGCTGACAATTATGTGCATGAAATGTTTCACAAAGACGCCTTCAACTTCGCAAGAGAAAAGGAGAAATATTTGTTCAAAAAGCTTTTTCTTTTTTCACAAAGAGCACCAATTATCAAGCTTGAGATCTCATTCTTCTGTGCACCAAAAGTCTGGAAGCTCTTATAATTTGAAACATAGTCACAACAAACTTTTTTGAGTTTTAAAAGGCAAGGTTTTTGTGCGGCTTTAAAGAAAAAAAAATAAAAAATAAAAAAATACCATAAATTTTTAAAAATTAAAAAAAACTAAAAATAAAGAGAATAAAATAAGTGAGAAACTAATAACATAAACATCACCAAAAAAGTAGATTTGCAACAATTATAAAATGAAAAAAAATAATTTGGCATTAAAAAGAGTGAAAAAATGAATTAAATGAAAAAAAAAACGTGTTTTTTTGTGTTTTAGCAATTTAACGTTTTTTTAAAGGAGTTTTTTTAAGTCTTAAACAGCTAATTTATTATCGCAAAATGCTATCGCTACAAATTTAAACAGCTGATACAAAGGTGTCACGTGTCATATACTTTTTTTAAGACATAAAACACTTTTTGTCAATTCATAGTAACTGACTCACGTTGAACGCTGAATCTGCCACTTCATTCAGCAGGCAGCCTGGCATTTTATACGTTTTATTTTTTTATTATATATAACTATAATTCATTTATAGATTAGCAAACGTGTATTGACAGATATGACCATGTTTGATGAAAGATAAAAGATCAAAGCATCTTGAGTTTTCATTTTACACCATTGAATTTAGAGATGTCAATATATATTCGATTTAAATCAGATATTCAACTAAATCGATCCAATTAAATCAACTATAAAAAAAACTTTAATATCCGAATAAGAAATTGGATCGGATTCGGATTTAATAAATAACATCCGATCAAATTCAGATTCAGATATACATAAATATCTGATCAGATTGAAATCGGATTCGTTTTTAGACAAATGTATTGTATCTAATTCTATTGCATTTTAAAAATTGGCAAAATCCGGTTCAAAATTCAGATCAAATTGTAAAATTGGATTTCTCATTCGGATTCGGATATGAGTTTTCTTTATTCGTATCTGAATCCAAATTTGAATCCGAACATGTGAATATCCTAAAAAGTACATATGATTAAGGGTATATCTGATTTGAATTCGATCCGTTGACATCCTAACCAGACAAAGTTTAGTGTTTTCTCTCTCCCTCTGGATAAGGAGAAGAGTGAGGAGACCAACAAGTCATTTTCAAGCACGCCGTAGTGCAAATCCCTTGAGTTCAGTCAGCATTCTAGTAGGTCGTAAGCTAAAACGGCTATGTACATATGAATACAAATTCAGATCCAAACACATCTATCAGTTGCCGTTGAAACTTAATACAAATAAATCATTGCAATATTGCTGCATCTTAAGAAAAAAAAAATGTACAGAAAAGCATATAATTGAATCCCATAAAAGGTGTTCAAGGCACCTGCTTTTAGATGTAAACACGAAGATAAAATCTTAATTTGGATTTTAGCTGAACGTGATCTTAAATCTTGATGTGAACCAACCCAAGTGTGAATCAAATTTGATCTGTCAAATCCAAGTCTGACCCCAACCACAATCTGCTATTGGGTAATTGATGCAAACGTTACAAAAATTGGGTTGATTTCAGATTATTATCCGCATACCTGCCACTTGAATCACAATGGCTGGAAGGACATGAACATTATGAAAGAATTTAGAAGTGCGCACAACGGGAAGGTTAAGCAAGCTAAGAATTGCAATACTCTTAGGCGTTGTTTGATTATTCTGGATTTGAAATCCATGGATTTGATGTAACATGCTTTTGTTAATGTGGCAAAAAAAAGCT
This sequence comes from Nymphaea colorata, assembly GCF_008831285.2. NCBI lineage: Eukaryota > Viridiplantae > Streptophyta > Magnoliopsida > Nymphaeales > Nymphaeaceae > Nymphaea > Nymphaea colorata. The sequence continues at coordinate 4,536,373 of NC_045138.2, read as the reverse complement.
ATGGTAAAGTCCATGATTCATCAAACTAAGTATCTTAAGTCAGACCTAACATCAAAACTTAAGATCCTTATTTTACCTGTTTGCTTTGAGAAAAAGTTGGATCAGGAGAGAGTATGATATTAAATCCATGGTTCTCAAATCTTCAACAAACTCAAATCTGAAGCTATCAAACACCCCCTAAGTAAACAAACATGAACATTTCTTACACCATCATCAGCTTTTACCAGAAATCATGTTACATAAGAGCAGGGCATATACTGTGAGTAATAAGTTTTGACCCAAGATAAGCTAATCGATATTCACTAATCGGAGATTTAACAGTGACAAAAACTTTGGGGAAATATTGAAACCATCCAAACTTTTGATGCACAATCAAATTTGGCTGCAAAGTTTCCGGTGGGCATTTGAAATCTTCCCTAGAAAAAATAGCCAACAGTGAGTGACTATATTTGGAAGATCCAGTTACCCGATTCCATCCGTTGACAACCTCCCTGATACATGAACGCTTATCCAATTTCAAACAAAACGACAAATGAAAAAGAAAGAGAAGGCACATGCCTATGACTTGTTTTGAATTACCAATGAAACAGAAATTACCTAATAGAGGGCCTTAAAATCCGTTGAATCCTTCAACAAACTTGGCATTTTGGTTGGATCCAATCCTTTCTTTCTCTTCCTCTTTCGCTTTCCCTCTTCCCCCTTCCTCCCCCCGTTGCCTCATCGTCATCGTTCCTCTTCCTCCCTCTGCGCAGGCCTGCAAGGCTTCCTTGTGGTCCTCTGCGTCTTCATGGGCTTCTCCTTTACCAAAAGACGCAGCCTACAGAATTTTTTTTTCTGATTAAAATGGCAGTTTTCTAAGCACTACCCATCTCTTAAAACACCAAAAGGAGGCTGAATTCAGATTGCCAGGTACTATTTTCCTATGCATGAATTGAATGTTTTCCTTGCATACTTAAACCATGTGTATGGATGCTTCCTCTTCGATGGCTTTCATTTCCGCGGCTCGTGCATTGCCCATGCATAAGAAAACAAGATCGCATCCTTAAATGTTCGTTTTTTTTTTAATCCATGATCGACGCTTTCCTTGTTTAGCATGTATGTTTTCTCTCCTTTGTTTTCTGCTTTTTTGTTTCTTTACTCTCCAGTACAGTAAAATGTAAATGCTCCATATTCCAGAACATGATGTTCATGTGATTGTCTTGTGTTCTCCTGAGTCCTGCTCCTTTTTCCCTTTTGGAGCACTCAAAGAATGCATTTACATGTATATATAGGGATTCACGCATGGCTTCATGGACATATATTGAAAGAAACAGTTTCCTTTTCGTTTTGGCATAGTTCAAATAATATGTGCAGGCAGCGTTTGAGCATAAATTTTGGCATAGGACCCTGGGTAACAGTTGCCGACCAGAACTCCGACTACCTCCGAGGAGGTCGGATTTAAGACCTTGAAGTAAAAGGAGGTCAATAATTCACTACCTAGATCTTTTTTGGCAGATTTTGGTAAGGGATCTCCCTGACCTCACCGGCTAATTAATGTAGTAAGGCGAAAAAGAAGGAAAAGAAATGAAATTATCAGACTGTTAGAGTGCATTAACCTACCAATTGTACATATGTTTTCTACCTGCTTTTAATGGGCAAATGTTATCTGCATGACTGGGTTTCCTTCCTGTTCACAATTGTTTTATAAAGTAAAAGAAAAAAGGAGATTTACATATATGTTGATGATATTCTTTTGTCAACCATATCAAAAATGAAATCCATGGTACATGGCCTCGAGAATTGGTTTAAGGTTATTCCATTTCAACTGCAAAAGAAAAATGTGTACATGTGTGTGTGCCTCACATATTCCGCAATTTGCAGAAAGCATGCGGGATACTTTAATTGGGGACATTAGTAAGCTGACAACCAACATAGCTGCGGCTTGTTCGAATATCCTTGCAAATGATTAAAACCCTCTCGCTACATAAATATGATTTATATCTCATGAGACGGCTTAGTTCAGCATGTATATCTTGCAGTCTTTACGAACCCGATGCTGCTAGTGATCTAAATGATCGATCATAAATACTCCAAGTATGCAGGAAACTGGAGTTGGTCCATTTCACTTAGATCAGAGAACCAAAATCCTACATGGTCAAACATATGTTTTATGTAATGGATATGATTATATGACCCTTAATCTCCTCTTTCTTGGCATAACCTTTTACTTCATAACAAAGCATGTTTTCCTGTAGGCATCATTAGTCAATGGTTCTTCATTTCCTCCAGGCATTGATCAAGGAAGACGGGAAAAATCATGAACGGATTTGAGTACAGGGGCATTGGTGGAGAAGCTGCAAGCAATGAGGCAACCACCTCAAACTCGGGCATGCCTTCTCCTTCCAATGTTTACAGGCATCAGTCCGCTGACAGCGCGTTCGCCAGGCACATATCCAGTCGTGTGAAATCAACGTTCATAATCAAGGCTCCACCCACCGAACGCAAACTCGAGTGCACTTTGGAGGAGCTTTGCCAAGGCTGTGTCAAGAATATCCTTATCGCTAGAGAGGTCACCGGAATGAATGGGTGAGCAGTGCACCATGCCCTTCATCAATGTCATCACCTTCATGGATAATTGTAGCCTTCTCGACTGCTTTTGAGTTATGTTTCGCAGTCAGATGAGATCATAGTCACCAAAAAAAAAAATATATTGAATTTATCAGGAACTTTCTTCACTGACATTTCTATCTTCTGAAATAAAGAAAAAACCAGCTTCTTTGGTGGAAATTTCAGAAATTCTGAATCAAAAAACTATAAAGGATGACAGAATTGCTATTGAGCAGCCGCTTTTATAGTGTTTTCTCGCAAAAAATATAAAGGAAAGGCTGGGGCATTTAGAAAATTACACTTGAAAGTTGAAACATATTTTAAAGCATCAAAAAACTTGCAAAATAATTATGACGCACTTTTTGAAATATTTTGAAATGTCAGAATATTTTGCAAATATTATTCATTGGCTCTAAATTTTGACAAGATATGACATTTTCAAATATCAGAGATAGTGTCTGTCGCCTTTTACAAATATCAGAGATAGTGGTGACTAGTCAGAAACTCTGGCGAGTACTGACAAATATATAATAGATGTCATTCTCCGAGAATCCCACGCTATTCTGAAACAAAAAATTAATGAAATATAAAATCAGAACATACATCATGCACGTATGAACTCATTTTATCTTGTTAACATCATGTGTTGCATTATCTTATATTAGATTCGCCACAGAGAAGAAAACTCATGTTCTTCATTTTGTTCAGTTATTGCTTGTTTCCGCAGCTTATCATCCTTTCATTTGTTCCACGACGAATGTCTTAAACTTTTTCATTAAAAAGAGACGGTCAAGAAGCAGAATACTAACACTTTTGAAGTCTCATGCTATCAGTCTATCCTCCTAAAATCACCTTACAGTTCTGAGAATATTTTATGTTGCTGGTTTAGCTGTTTTGTTCATTAGTCAGTGGTGATGTATAATATTTTCAGTATGGCGACTACAAATTTGGACATGTCCAAACTTGTGAACCCTTGCATGGTGGGGTTGATTTACAGTAATTATATTCAACCTGCTGTGAGTTTTGCAGGAAGACAGTTCTAGAGCAGGAGAAATTGAAGATAAAAGTGAAGCCCGGGTGGAGGACAGGGACCAAGATCACATTTGAATGTTTGGGTGATGAGCGGCCGGGCATGCTTCCAGCCGACTTGGTATTCTTGATAGTGGAGAAGCATCATCCTTTGTTCAGGAGGGATGGAAATGACCTGATCTTGGTGATTGAAGTCCCATTAGTCAAGGCTCTTACTGGATGTACACTTTCTATACCGCTTCTTGGAGGAGAGAAGATGTGTTTGGCATTGAGTGACGTCATATATCCCGGCTATGAGAAGATAATTAAGGGCCAAGGAATGCCTGACATAAAAGAGCAAGGGAAGAAAGGGGACCTCCGGGTCCAGTTTCAAGTAAAATTTCCTGCACACTTGAGTAAGAAACAACAAGATGACATCAGGGAACTGTTTAAAGACATGCCTACTTCTTGATAAACTTCTCCCTCTTCTCGTTGCTTTCTTTTCACTGTTAAGAAGTTAAAAGCTAGCAACACCTGTACCATAATAGTACGAAGAAAACTGTGTATCATAAGTTGCATGAAAACTTTCCTCCCTTTGTGGGCTACATGGTTTCACCTCTAAATTTCTGTGGGTAGCGCATGTCCTTGCATCAATCACTTTAACCGGGCCTGCTGCTCTCACTTGGCCATTTTCTTTCACTGTGATATTGAGAATTACTGTGCATCACAGAATTTCATTAAACTCGTCTGACGGAACCAGTATGATCCTTATATGAAGTCATCTGATCTCTCCAAAGGGCGCATCAGCTTCAGTCAGAAGTCTTTAGCTTTTGATGGCTGGATCACATGATCACAACCTCGACAGAAGGGTTAGAGAGAAACAGTTTTAAAATTCAATTATTGAAGAATCACATGCTGCAGTTTTTTCCTTAGTGTTAACTCATTCTATGCTGACGATGAGGAATCAATAAAAGTCTAGGAATAGCAAAGCAAAGGTGAGACTAAAGAAAGCTTCACGACTCCCATTACCACTGTCGATGATCCCTTCGGACAATGGCTGCGTGGGGGTTAGGCAAGGCGCTAAGTTTGCTAGCTTCCTAGAGATGAGTATTTGCTTATCAGATAAAGATGAAAAGGAAGCCTCTAGTAACTTGCCCCTCACAATAGGGAGCCAGGATATATATCTGATGATCTGATTTTAGCTCCATATGATATGAGACCCCAAATTCATTTCACAGAATCTTGATTCAAGTCCACCTAAGCCTAATAGCACGGCAAGGTTTCTGCAACACCGATATGAGCACCGACAATCTAAACAAGAACCAGCTCAAAGATAAAATGTGTTGGTGTCGCGCAAATGCATGAGAAAACGAGCGACGATAGTAACCATCGATGCATATCCAACCTTTTTAATGTCATACCACTGAAATTTTACACATTCGCCGACTTTTGATTTCATATCGCTCTGTTGATGGCAAGAATACGACTGAACCTTCATAAGCTAGAAGTTCAGGTTTTTCTCAGGAAAACAAGGCCATTGCAAACATGTAAAATATGGATCGAAAAAATATAAAAAATGTGAAGGCTACAAAGAGAAGCAGTTCTCATCAGTTAGCAGTGGCATGAATACGGAAGTTGCATCAAAATGAACTCCACCACCTAGATAGACGTGTGAACTTTGGCCTTAAGGTTGGAAAGGTTACTTGGGGCACAGTACTGTTAGCATGCTCGGTAATTATCTGCTTAGCCCTCAGATCACCTATCTTCATCTAGACAAATGATATACAACAAATATATGGCCCCTCTCTCTTGATGGAGTGGCAAATCTCTTTTGAACAGCGACCATGATCTTGATGGATGCCGACTAGAAAGAAAAGTATGCCTTCCCCGTATCTATGTGCAGGTAACGAAGAGTAGCAAACGCATAGCCTTCAAAGCTCTCTCTCTCTCTCTCTCTCTCTCTCTCTCCCCCCCTCTCTCTCTCTCTCTCTCTCTCTCTGTGAGTGTGCATGTGCAAGCAACTGTTTTGCAGAAATTAGTGGACCTGTCATTACAAAAGTAAACACCATGATCACTCTCTTTAACACTGCCCGATGAACTTAGAATATGGATTCAACAATACAAACATATCAAAATCTTGGTGGCTGTCATCGCTGCAATGAAGTGCCGTCACAAATAACCAAGCCCGTACCATGTTACCATGCTTGATCATGCCACAGTCTAAAATAAGCCTTCTCCTGGGAGCAATAATCATTATGATATTATAGTTACAACTGCAAAGCGGCTAAAAGCATGACAACAATTAAAGGAATAAGAATCTTACTTAGGTCATCAAGTGAAGCACTGCTGATGCCTTCAGATGTCCTAATAAGGCGAACCTTGCCTGTTAAGGTTTTGATGGAAAATTAAATTTAAGAGATTGATTGTAAGTTTGTAACAATAAATAGATTTTCTGAAACCTATGGACCTTGCAAGAAGAGGAAAAATCAATTCATTGACCAGCATTGTTACATCAATGGATCCAATTCCACAGTCCATACAGCATGATTTGACCAGCACAAAAAATCATCCTAAACCTGTCCCATTATAAGCCATAGACATTGAAGCCAGTGGAGACTGAAATAGCAACTACCAACTGATTAGGCATTTTTTTAAACCTTCCCTAGGAAAAACGAAGCTTATATAAGTTATATACATGTATTACCAGTTTTGTAAACCAGTCTTATATATGTTATATGTAATATATACCATATATTTAATTATTTATACAACAACTACTTGTTTAATGCCTACTTATGTTGTGAGTAAGATTGTAAAATCTGAAATCAGACTCCAGAGAATGTATATTACATGGAAAAAATAAAAGGCTACAGATTTTGGAATCTAGGATGTGACTTTGTATATATATATACACACACACACCCCCCATTGTCACAAATAACGTTCTCGGGTTTTTATCGGCGAGATTTTTCTTGGATTTAACAGCTAAACTAACTTATTTTCTTCATTTTTATTGTCATTAGAACATTCCCTTTATCACTGTTATATAGTTTTATTTATATTTTCCTATTAGTTTCTCATTTATTTCATTTATACCCAATTTTTTTTCCGAGTTTTTTCCCAAGATTTTCTCAAAAAATGCAACTTTGCTGTTAAATCCAAGAAAAATCTCGCCGATAAAAACCCGAGAACGTTATTTGTGACAATGGGGTGTGTGTGTGTGTGTGAGAATGTATATTACATGGAAAAAATAAAAGGCTACAGATTTTGGAATCTAGGATGTGACTTTGTATATATATACACACACACACACACCCACACACACACACACCCCATTGTCACAAATAACGTTCTCGGGTTTTTATCGGCGAGATTTTTCTTGGATTTAACAACAAAGTTGCATTTTTTGAGAAAATCTTGGGAAAAAACTCGGAAAAAAAATTGGGTATAAATGAAATAAATGAGAAACTAATAGGAAAATATAAATAAAACTATATAACAGTGATAAAAGGAATGTTCTAATGACAATAAAAATGAAGAAAATAAGTTAGTTTAAGTTTATATTTGAATCTATGATAATGTCAATGCTAAAAAATAGAGAAATGAAAAAATCACGATAATAACGTGATACATATTTTTTCTCAATTTTTTCAAAATATCATGACTTTTTCCCTTTTTTTCGTTTTTCTTATTTTTGGCGTTAATATCACAATATTTTTGAAAATATCGTGATATCTGCACACCCTCATCTTACCTGCACCCATGTTTTTCTGAAATTTGCCACAACCCACACTCACACTGACACCTGCACCCATGTGACATAGGTTTATCAATTTATTCGCAAGCAACATATATATTCACTATGCAACCACAATCTCATTTGGCTTACGCTTGAGATCTCTATGCTATCTAGTATACCTTGGCAGCTTCGGCATAGCGGTTATAGGTGGCCAAAACAACTAGGGAATCTAGGTCCTTACGGAATGTTCCTAGGCATGGTCACACATAGGCTTCCATGTATCAAAGGCTTTTTTCAATTAAGACAACAAAAAAAAAGGGTTGCCAATGCCTTCTCTTTGTTTTCATTTCTCTTGATTTTTCTCCTGCCACCTTCCTCTCTGATTTTTCTGTTCCTTTTTAACTCGTTTCTTCTTTCACACCCCCCCCCCCAACTTTTCCTTTTGTTATGGCTCTATTTTTCTTAATCTAGTATTCTTAATTGGTTTTTGTTTTAACGTTGCATTTTTTGTGTAGATGCTGGTAAACCAGGCACGTTAGCTATTTGCTAATATTAGTCAGTTGTGGTTATTTCTAGCTAGTCAAAATTTGTGTGCTCAATATAGTTGTTGGTGTTAATTCACATAATCAGTTATTGTCTTAGTGTTGTTAACACCTATATGTCTTCAATTTTGTTCTGGTGTCATAAGTGCATGTTATGGAGTTTTCAATTATGTAATATGCATTTTTCTTTGGTAAAGTTCGAATTCATATATATATATATATATATATATATATATATATATATATTAATGTTTAATCATCATTTCTTGGATTTGCTGAATCAATTTGTGTTTTGTATGTGTGCCACAATGCTTGTAAATTATTTAATATTTAATTATGAACTTTCTTTTTGCTTATTTACTTTTTGTACTTTTTCTGTGGATTGCCTGGAGCAGCCTAGCCTTGGCTAGGCCCTAGGCAAGGTTTAGCACTAAGAAATTGTTTAACGCTTTTGACTATATAGCATATTCATGTGCATGTACATTGTATATATGTATTTATGTATGTTCAATACTACCTGAAGCTGCATGTCCACCCACTAGAATATCTATATATATATATATATATATAACAAGAGAGAGAAAAAGAGAGAGAGAACTATGTCAACAGGAACAGTTCTTCGTTTATTTATTACAGAACATGGAAGATTTTTCAAGTGTTTCAAATTCTGCACAAGAACTATCCATGAATCATGATACAAATGAAGGATATGAAACAGCAAAAAGTTATTATTATATTTACTTTTATAAAATAAATTAAATATATAATGATAATAATAATAATAATAATTAATAAATTGAAAAAAACAATTATGCAAAAAACTTGGGAAAAGTTTCAAATATTTAAAAAATAATTTTAAAGTGAATTGTGTATTACACGTGGCACCCCTGTGTCAGCTGATAATGGGAGGAGCATCCCACCAATTTGATTCAAATCAGCCAATTTAGGCTGACTTACAATAGTTACTCAAGTATCAAATCTCTAGCAAATGAACCATGCCCAATTGCAAATGCAGTCACCAGATTGGGTTCACTAGAAAACAATGGAATTACCCTACTTTTGCTAAACCTGCATTATATTTTATCGGACTTTCAAGTCCAGAAATGAATGCTTAACTCTAAGGTTTTTCAGGCATTTGATTGCATCCATGTGCTGATCAGAAATGTGATCAGCACACTAGCCAGCTAGCATATTTGCAATTGGTTCCCAGCTAGGATTATACCGGAAAAGAGGCCTAGTGCAATAATGGGAGACAACAAGGTGAGTAGTATTCAAGTTTTTTTTAGAACATTAGAAAACCCAAATTTTACAACCATATCTTAAAAACATGTAGGGGAAAAGTTTGTTTTCTCAAATCTCATAAATGAGAAGAACCCAGAATAATAAAGAAACTTAACACAACATTAACCGCAATTTAGTAGAGATTGTTCTGGAGTAGCATAGAAAGGGATATGACCTATTAATGCTTCCGATGGATCTCCACTAATCCTTGTATATTTTCCTCAAATTGCTCAATGAGGAAATCAGATCAAATATCATCAAATATTTATGAAAACCAGTGGGTGCTTATGTTTAAGGCACATGCAAAGCAAAATATTACAAATTTACAAGTTCGTACCATCACGCCGGATGCATATCTCAGGGACATTTTTCACCAGCCCATTGATGCTGTCATTATAGACTCTTGTCTCAATGTCCCCTTCAACATAAACTGGTGAGCTAAGTATTGAAACAAGAGAAGAAGGAAAGGACACAGTTAGAACTATACAAAACCAATTTAGTATATTAACTGCAGAGCTGCACTAGTAGGTACTAAGGTGGCATGGACTGAAAAAATTGTTCGAGAAAGAAAAACTGTAAAAAGTTGAAACCAAAATGAATGAAGAGATTAAACATACATACTCTTTCATAAGTTTTTGAACAGCATATGCACCAAGCGCTTCATTATGTACAACAATCCTGTGCCACTGAACTGGTCTTGGCATGTTCTCTGACCAGATAGTTCTTTGGTCAAACATGCCTCCTGTTCCCACTGTGAAAATGGTTACAGTCCGGCCATTCCTGAGGATTTTCTGAACCGGAGCTTGTCCAAGTCTACCACAAATAATTGCCTAGAGGAAATATGCCTGAGTTAGTTCCTCATGTATATGATTTATTAAGTAATAATAAATTTTTTAGTTCCATAGTCACTTCCCAAGCTTAAAACGAAAACAGAGAAATACCCGGTGTACGCCTCTGAAATTCCAACCCTTTTTTGGGTCCACTCCTTGTGGTTGGATCTCTCTTTTGTTAGGAATCAGCTCCTCGTCATTCGGCAGATCAGTGTGGGCCTCCTCAAACTCCCCATATGAGATGGTAGAGTAACATAGTTGTGGTCCTCTTTGCAGACCTATAGCAAACCCATGCCTGTAAGTTAAAGGATAACTTTTCTCAAGAGGCACCCAACAAAGGACTGCAGTACAATCTCTCCTGCAAAGATAGCAAATAGGGCCAGATTGTATAACATAAAGCCAAAGGAGTATCAGTGGCTAGCAGTTCATGATTGATTTTAATCACTTTCTAAAACTGTTAAACCTAACTGTAAAACTCCCACTGAGGCCTCCCCTCTTGCACATTCACACACAATTGTCCCTTCATCCCATTCTTTTGAAAAAAGAAAATAAAAAAGATAAAATGCTTTGTGGAATTGGGAACAATGAACATTTGAAGACTAAAGTTCTGTGCATCCAAGGGTGTTCCCTAGTTCGCTAGGAGGTGAACTCTGAAGATGCAGTAATGCGGACTAGGAGACCACGATGATACAAGCACTAATAGATAGCCTGAGGCCTCAATATGGATTTCTGTGGATCGAGATAGCCATCTAAAATCAATATTCAAGTTTTAAAACAAGATATACATTTCCAAAACTAACATTGTCACAGATATCGTTCTCTAATTTTCATCAGTGAGGCTTTCCTCAGGTACTCATTGGAAAGGTTTTTCTCAAGAAAATTTTCAGAATTCATATATATATATATATATGAAGTTATGAACTTATTAGTTCCTACCGTTGTCACAAATATCATTCTTGGGGAAATAGGTTTTTCATGGGTATTTTCGGCCAAGTTCATCTCAAGAAAATCTCGGGAAAGCCTTGACAATTTTTAAAAAATTTTAAAAATCTTAAAAAATAAAAAATATTAAAATCTCAGGAAAAAAAAGTGAGATTTTCATTTTAGCAAGAGTTTCAGAAACTCACAAGATTTTACCATTTTATTTGTTTTAATCATAAATATTATGAGATTTCTGAAAATCTTGCGATATTTGTGCCAGTGGTTTCTAGTTTCTACTAATTTTCTTAACAAAAAAATTTGATAAAAAACCTGAACAATTGGCAAAAAATGTTGGAAAAAACAAAAAAAAAATAGATTATATTAAAAAATAGTATTTTTAAATAAACCCGCAACAATACATTATTTTTTCTTGACAATTTTTCACTTTTTGCTTTTCTTATTTTTCCTGTCTATAATGTCGTATTTTGGAAAACACTGACATTAGTTACAATGAAAACTAACATACAAGATCACAAGATAATGACACGAGGATATGGATTTTTTTCTGTACAATGCGTTGAACTGGGATTTAAGATTATCAATCAATATCTGACTTTTGAGATCAGTTTTCTGATTTCAAAACTAAAATCAAGATAAAAACAATGGCAGAAAGGATTTGGATAGTTCTCCCGTAATGTGCAACCACAAAAGTTTAACTAACCATCCAAAACTTTAAAACTTAAAAGTTGCACCAGAGGAGCAGCTGGTCCTTCCAGAAAAGAGCAAAACTACCGATTTTCAAAGGTGTATATGCATAACAGGCATGCATATAATAGTGAAAATTGCTCTCCCAAAGCAAGACTCCAAAAAAAGAAAAAAAAAAAAAAAAAACAGTTAAGCAATCACTTATTACCATTTCAGAGAGAGCCATAACATCAGCTTCTTTAGTGTCATGAAAGAAGAAGCATAAAAAGAGAGAAAGAGAGAGACCTACATGAGTAGCAAAAATCCGATATTCCAATCATAGCCACAAATACCATGATATTTTCAAAAATATCATGATATTAACAAAAAAATGAAAAATCAAAGAAAGAAAAAAGTCATAATTTGAAAAACAATTAAAAATCAATTTATCACGATTTGTATTTTTTATTTCATTTTCCGTTTTCATTTTTTTCAACTTTTGTTTCACTGTTTTATTTCCTCTTGTTTTAGGTATTTAACGTGATCTCCCGGCTGCAATACAATGCTTATTACTTCATCAACTTAATCATTTTAAATAGATGTTTTTTTTTGTGTCTTCTTATTAGTTTTCCATTTATTGTATTTTTACCTAACATTTAGTTTTTTATATTTTTTAGAAAACTCCAAAATTTTCCTGAAAGAAACCATTTTGCCAAAAATACAGAGAAAATCTAGCTGATAAAAACCCGACAATGTTACTTGCTGCTACGATTCCATCATATGTATTAGTCTGCATAACTTCTTAAACTACAGATACATCCACATTTTTTAAGGGTAAAAATGAAACTGCAACAGAATTGTCAGTTCATACTTGAAATTTTCACAAAAACATGATTCATGCTCACCAGATGCACTCCATTAATACGTATGCCTGAGCAAACATGATTGAAGACTGGACAAAAATTACAGATCCACAGTGAACGAGTAAACAAAAGCAATCACACTGATGAACCAGAACTAGAAACCAACACTGTGGCTTAAAGGACCTCTTACTCCACCAAGATGGAGAAGTTTCAACTAACTATCAAGAAATACCAACAATAAGAAAAGAAGAAGGGGCATCAACACCAATTCAGGCAATATATCAGATATGGTGAGGAAGGCACTTATATGCATCTACCCAGCAATTTGGGCTGAGTTCGAGATACCTGACAAAATTATGCCTTCATTTTGTACAGTGTTACCACTCCTACTAATTACTATATAACATGTACTATGTAGCACATCAAGTACTTAGCTGGGGTAAAAAATTAACCAAGCAGCTAATAATTAGGCCAGTTCAGTTCCTCAACAGTGTGTTCATGTTTGTATAAAACTGCTTGCAGCGAATGCTGGGCTCATTTTTATATGTAGATGAGCCAGGCATGAACAAGGATTCTTTGTCTTTATTTTACTTCTGATTAATACACATAGTTAAAAAAATATTTTGCAGTTTCATGTTTTCATTATTTGATATGACATGTGTGGGTGTGCATCTATTGTTAAATTATATGTCTGCTTGTGTGTGTGAACACGTTGCCCATCTCAAAAAAGGACACCTTGGGAACAAATCTTTAGGAAATAGACTGGCTTCTTTTTTGCCTATATGAACCTGGAGTTCGGGCTCGTTCATGAGAATTCCATAAACAAGACACTTTTGGTTCTATTGAGCTTTTTTCCCAGACCAACTTCAGTATCAATTCATTGAACCATGTACATACATTTACATTTCCTAAATAATGCATTTTCTGGCTTCAGCTACATTTACCTTGTCAATTGGCCCTAACAAACAAACATGTGCATGCTGGAACACCCACACAGGTGCAGACGCTGGTTGCTCTACCATCTCATTCCAAAAAAACCTCACACTTTACTGTAGGTACATATATATCCTTGCAACAAAATGAAAACAAAAAGGAAAATAAAATACAACATCTGCATCATGAAGCGCTAACATTTCATACTAAAAAAATCTGTGAAAGGCCAGAGGCATTCACCAAAACAATTTGAATTTAACGGGCTCCTCCTTGAATGTTGTAAAAGTCTAGATACAAGTGTACTGATCTTTGATTGCTGCATAATACTGTCAACTGCAATAAAATGTAAATGAGTATCAGTACGGTGTTTGTGGATTGCTGAATGGTAGGACGTATTCTGTACATAGTATCACAGATTAGCATGCTTGTAACGGATAACCTCCAGCTAATCTACATTCATATTCATAGCCAAAGTATATATGTTAAGGATCTAAAATTTGTATCTCTTGTCAAGGCTAACTAGATCACTGATAATAAATAACAGCATTGAAATAGGGCCCACATTAAATCCATTTAATCTATAGACTTAGCCTTCTAAGGCCTACTGTAAATATTAAACATGATTGATAATTTTTTTCTTGAGAATGCAATCTTAAACTATGTTCAAAACATAGTCACAAATAACGTTTTGGAGTTTCAACGGCGAGGTTTTTCTCGGTATAATACAGCGAGCTTGAAAAAAATGGGAAAGAAAGGGGAAAAATACAGTAAATTTTTAAAAAAAATTAAAAAAATCTTAAAAAATAGGAAAAATAAAATAAATAAAAAACTAACAAAACAATACATGCATGATTTTACATATATGTATATTATATGCTTATAATTATATACAACATAAACACAATAACCATGCATTATTAACAACTGCACCCACTGCACAACCAGTGTGCATCTGATTTCTGGTGTAGCAGCAAATTTACAGCGTGGTCAGCACCCATGTGACAAACCTAGTAATCCCAGTTTTTTAATGGGCACGCTTCAATACGATGTGTGCAGTCCATTTAGAGCCCCTTAACCCACACGAACATGGAACCCATCAGCATAAGAACGTGAGAAATTAAAACCAGAACAAGGAGCGAGAGACATTGAGAGAACCGCTGGTTGTGTGGAAACTGGAAACCCAGCAGAGCAACGGCAGAAACTGAGAAATGGTGAAAAGAATGGACAGAAACTAAAAGAGATGGAAGGGGAACAGACAGAAAGAGAGATGGGGAATAGGGTTGTGCTTGATGGGCTGATTTAAAAATATCTTGACCCATAATAGGCCACCAAAGAATTTTATCAGGATAAATCTCAACCGTCATGTAGCTCTTAATTTTAAAAATGGAGGAAGAAAAAGTCAGCCCCAGGCCCAGAGTGCAATCTTTTCTCTAGAAATCGTACATCTTGATGTTTTCATCCCTGATAAAGTTCTCAGGGCACCAAATCCCCCTAGAGGCATTCTTTAAAATAACCACGCCAAGAAGCCAAACATTGCACGATCATCAACTTGACCAATCTACCGATAACGACCAAAATACAGAACAGCCGCACAAGGAAATAGAGAGAGCTCATGCGAACATAAATGTTATATAAAACATTCTGAGGCAAATTAACAAACACTTCGTCGGTCACGCGCGCGCATCGTGAAACTCCTGCTATGGTGCATTCTTTAATGATGCATTCCTTGTAACACCAGCTATTTACGATGACACTAACAGTTTTGCATGATAACAACTACAACCAATGTGCTTCGCTTGCTTCATCTCATCACTGAAAGCCATTAGACGGTGGTTACTTGGTGTGTTTCAGAATTTGCGTTGGCCTAAACAATACGTTAGCTAAGTAAGCCACGTAGCACCCCAAACTCCAGTTTCTCTCTAAGTTGTACAAAATAACACAAAATAAACTTTTTTGAATCAAACATAAGAAACCATTGTTGCTTTCTCTTGCCATAGACCAGAGAGAGAGAGGGAGAGGGAGTGCTGTTTACAAAGAGAGCACCGTACCGTTTATAAAGAGCTCGTCTGAGAGAGGATGCGAAGCAGGCAACAGTCTGAAGGTATGAAGATGATCCAAAGCGGCTTAGCGTCTAGCTTCTTCGTGTGTGTTTAGGAAGAGGGATGGAAGGGCGAACTCGGTGGTCGGTCATCTTCTAGCTCTTCGTTACAAGTAGGGAAATAGGTTCTTACCATCCTCATCCTAAGCTCATAGGCAATTGACATATACAGACTACCTTGTATATAAATTGCTGAAAAATTGTTTTTAGGGTGAAGGATTTGTTCTTGAAGCTCAGCCTTGCTGATAAATTGTTTCAGAAAAAAGGTTGTCCAGGGGACGCTTTTCAGCTTTCTCGTTGTCTGGTTTTCTCAAAACATGGGACATGAAAACAAACATGGCAAACTCGCGGAAGATAGAGAGAGAGAGAGAGAGAGTTCTTTTTCATATTAGATTTTGTTTTCATCCTAGAATTTTCATGTTTAAATTTTGCATTATTATGTTTACTAAGTATCTTACATTGTTTTTCTATTCCACACAAATATTTACTCTACCTTTACTTTTTTTTTTGCCAATTTTAATTTAGTTCAAGCCACTCTATTGCACGAATCAATGTCATTTTAATTTACTCCATTTAAATACTTAAATTTTACGCTCCTTAATTTCATAAATTCATTTTAATTGTCCACTGCAATTGTTCCAGTTTGATTTGTTAAATTGCTTCATTTTTTATTATTTAATTTATTTTAAAACACAACCTGAATATTAAATTTCTTTTGTTATAATCTTTTTATCCAATTTGTGTAGCTTATTCTAAGCAATCATAAAATACGTCTATATAAACCACACGAACCAAACACTAGACATGATGATGCACAATATGTTATCGTCACTTTGTTCTAAAGAAAGTGCCGTTAGCACTTTGTTCATCAATGAAACGTGCCGCAAAGAAAGTGAATTATGACACTCCATGTACATGAATGAATGACTTGATAATAGTTTTATTATAAATGAATGACTTCAAAATAGTTCTATATTAAAAGTTTATAAAATTAATTTGAAGGCCACCATGGTTCATTGCAAATAAGTAGTGATAAAGTATCTTTGGATCTAAGAAAAAAAAGTATAAACTAGTAAGGTATGTTTGATAACCTCCAATGCGAAGCCCAAATGGAATTCACATTTTGTGGGACTCTCTATTTATATGAACACAGGATTTCCTAAGAAATGATTTAAAAAATACATGGCAAGGATGTGATTGTTTGAGATCCATTTTATAGAGGCGCACCACATTTCACCACTATAAAAACGACGATTGCATTGCATGTTCTTGTGATGTGGCCAAACATATTTGACATCTGATGGAGAGATCCCTTTATGGAAGGGCGTTTGATCGCTTTCTATTTTGATTCTAAAATTAAAATTTTAAAAACAAAATCTCGCCTCAAACTTGAATTAGAATGAAAATTTGTGTTTTAGTTTTTCTTTGTGATTGGCAGTCTGGAATTTTGATTAAAGCATTGGAAATAACATGTGTGGTCAAACGTGAATTAAAATTCTAGGATTGATGAATTAAGACCATTATGAGATATGCCTTAAACAAAAGTTTGAACAAAAAATCTAAAATTTTGGAATCGTAGTTGTTAATAATAATAATAAAATATTATTTTAAAATTTTTCGAACTGGGTTTTTTTGTTCTAAACCTAAAATCTGTACCCGGCAGCCCGTCGCGGCGCCCAGGTCTACTGCCTGCCGGTGGCAGGTTCCTTCCCTTCTTCTATTATTTTTATTATGAAAAAAATAAAAAATAAAAACTGCCATTCATTAGACAGCTTGGGCTTGATGTTCATATATATATATATATATATATATATATATATATATAGAGAGAGAGAGAGAGAGAGAGCACCCGTTTGTATCTCCTATAAGCAGTTTAAGGGCAAAAAATGGTGTTTTGCTGAAGGGCCGCAAAAGCTAAAGGGTGATTAAGGGTATGTTGATTTTGATAAAAAATGGTAGGGGAAGATAAAAACCCACTTTAAAAGATCCTCACAAAGAGGTTGCCATTTGTTTTATTTAAAGTTGCTTCCAGTGTCATCTCCACCTTATATTTTTTATCAATTAATATAAAAAATAGCAATATTATGTTAAAATGATTTTTTAGAAAAAATACAGGCAGCCATTAAATAGACTATCAATGGCTTAAGCTCATCTTTTCCATTTAGAAGTTTAAGACTCTCTTAAAGCCAAATCAAGTGTACAGTATTCAAGAGATTTGTGGACCCCTTAACAGTTCTTTTGTTTTTCATAATAATTAAAGCCTAGTCGCTTACATAATTAAAATTTAGTTTTTTATTTTTAGTGGGTGAAAAACTGAAATAAAAATGAATCATGCAAGAGCAATGATAAGAATCTTGTATATTTTCTAATCTCAAGAAGTACACCCAGCTTTAGCTTTGCACAAATAGAAAGACAATAGAAAATGAAATTAAAAAAGGCCTTCACGAGTATGAACTTTTTTCAAACTCTATTTGGATATCAGTGTCACCCAACTATTTAATTCTGACCACCCATATGAAAAAAATTGATGATTGAGAAAAAAAAGAAAAAGAAAATGTATGAACTAATACTACATGACAAAAATGTTTCCTGATTTGATTAGATGGTTGAGCGATTCTAAAAAAAACCATATCAATATCTCTTTCTTTCTCTTTCTATATCTTTTTCACTCTCTTTCTATATATATAACATTCCTTTAACCTTTCTCCTCCTTCCAATATCTTGGTAAAATTATATTGATCCCCTTTCATAGTTTATATGCATGCGTTGATTAGAATTCATCTTATGAGGGCTCTTGTGGCATTTGAAATGCTTTTTATTCAATGTCCAATAAAAAGGTATAGCATTGGGCAATAGAATCTCTAACTGCATTCTTTTTGTTGAGAAGTGAAGCTCAGAACTGCTCGGCATAAACTGGTAGGCCAAACTCCAGATTGCCTATTAATGAATTAATTCTTAGAAGTCGAAGAGAGGAGGTAGCACTAGATCCTGATAATAAAAAGTTCAAGTTTTCAACGTAAAAACCTCATAGGCCCACCGTGAAGTCGAATCTGATATCATAGTTTCAT
Source organism: Nymphaea colorata (assembly GCF_008831285.2). NCBI lineage: Eukaryota > Viridiplantae > Streptophyta > Magnoliopsida > Nymphaeales > Nymphaeaceae > Nymphaea > Nymphaea colorata. The sequence goes on along the minus strand of NC_045138.2, from coordinate 4,517,820 downwards.
AATTGAATCTGAATATCAGATTGAAATCTGATGGATATGTAATAAAAAATTGTCTTCATTACATAAAAATATCAGATATTATTATGCTGGTCAGTACATAAATTCCGATTAAATCAGACCTTAGTAGAAACGATGGCCGACCATAAACTGAATAGTTCACGTGATCTAATGCACACTTTTTTTTGTTAAATATAATACCAAATTAAAACAAAAGCATCAAAGGTACCACCAACGTTACCTACTCCACCGACTAGAACAAATTCATGTCCTGACGAAACCATCTTCCAAGGCGTATTTACAGACAACTACGATCCTCATGGTGCCAAGAGCGAGATAATCTCGTCAACGCGTCGTGGCACCGGTACTTGGTGCTTAGCAAATGTTTGTCAACATTCTCGTCGTCAGCGTCGTCCCATGGATTCCCCTGTTTCCATTTTCTTTAGTATGTTCGCCCGATTCTCACTAGTTCCGTGCCTGTTTCGGAGTGGAATTTTGTGGCAACATGAATGACCGGCAGGTTGGTTTTCTTGCACTTTTCCTTCTTGTGTGACGTCCTTCCGTGGAAACTGGTGGAGTTTTGGGAGCCTTTTGCGGGTGTTGGGATTGGGATGCGGATTAAAGAATTTGAGTTTCAATTTGGTGGACATGTCCTTTTTGGTTGTTTAGCGAGACTGGCGTCGGAACTCAGTGTCTTCTGCTTGTCATTGATGTGAATAGTTAAACAAAACGATTTCTGAAGATGATTTTGATCACAACACGTGGTCCTGAATGTGGAAAGATGCACCCCTAAATCGTAATCGTGGATTTTGATCTCTCTTTCTTAGTTTATAAAGGGTATATATATATATATATATATATATATATATATATATATATATATATATATATATATATATATATATATATAGAGAGAGAGAGAGAGAGAGAGAGAGATTCTTTGTTTTTATTGTCTCGGTAGTCGGTCTGGTATGAAGCGTTTGGTGGATTTGTTCATTTATTCTTATCGGGTAACCACAATCTTCTTCCTTTCCTGCTTTAGTTATTTGGGTTTGATTTGTATGTGCATATGGGTGGGAGACTTTGATCGATATAGAATCCGGTGTCTGAATATTATGTTGCTTATCTTTGTACCAAACTTGCCAAACTAGTTCGCTGGTGATATTTGAGTTTTCAGCAACAAAGGAGACTGAATATCTCTTGGTTGGTGGAATTCGTAAATCTTAATTTCCGTCTTAGAGATCGTCTTATTTCTAATGCAGATGCTGGTCGCCATATAACAGTGGCATCTCTCTGTTCGAGCCAGTTTTTTATCACTGCAGAATGCCTCAAGCGCTGCAATAGTTTAATAACGAGCCATTGAGTTTTCTTGATTTCGCTGAGCCGCCTCTGTAGATAAAGCTGGTTCCATGGCTTTGCTTATTCTTACTGTTTTGATCACCAACTTTATGGCTTTTGGGGGCTTTATCTGTCTATCCAATTCAAAATGTTACGGCAACTCTAGTGCGTTGAAGAATTACGTTGTTTTTGTTGTTTGAAACACTTTCGGCAGTTTATGTTAGAAATTTTGTGTTTTAAATAAGCGTAAAATCGGGGCGGAGATTTTCATATGATAATGGTTGTGCAAGAAGACCATGTTCAATCTTGCGAATCTGGAACTGAGGACTGTAAAACAACTTCAATTTCTGAAGCCGAAAAGGAGGAGAGCCAGGAGACCACCTCTACATCTTATGAAGGTGCAGACGAGGAAGAATCGTCAGAAATTTGTCGTGTTTGTCAATCTGCTGAGCCTGATAGAAGGGGAGATGCTGCACTAGTTTTCCTGAACATCATTCCCCCTATAGATGCTGATTCACAAGGTGTCGGGGAAAATAGCTCAGGACATAAAGATAATACGAGAAATGCTCATGATGGCGTTGGTGATCCGAAGGACTCTGAAACGGAGCCTACTTTTCTTAAGTTTGTGAGTCCTGAAGGTGAAGTTTTTATCTGTAGTGCAGGTTTGGAAGCTGGGTCCTACCATTATCATGATGCGCTGATTAATCTTGGATGTTCATGCAAGAATGATCTTGCTCTTGTACATTATGCTTGTGCACTTAAGTGGTTCATCAATCATGGATCCACTGTCTGTGAAATTTGTGGAAGCATAGCAACAAATATTAGGACAGCAGATTTCCATAAGGTTATATTTTTGTTAAAGGAATGCGAGAGCTTAAGAGAAAGAACTGCTGCTGGAGAACTTACTCCTGTACATATGCAGTCAAATCCACGTGCGGATCCTGATGCAGTCGCTGCTATTCGATTGCTGAGACTTACTGAGATCTCTTTGTGGTTTAATCCACAGAACCATTTCACTACATTGTCACAAGGCACCATTGATCAAGCTTCCACCATTCCTGCTGAGGAAACTAGCTCCAATGTGAACCGTGCCACCAAATGGGCTGTAGAAAGTGCTGGGATACTAGTAGCCACCGGACTGCTCACGATAACCCTTGCATGGCTTATTGCACCTCGCATTGGAAAGGTATCTAAGCTTTTATGATGATTGAAATCTTAGGTCCTTCTTTTGAGCCATTAGCATGCTTAAGTCTGTAAGTTTTTCATTTGTTCATCAGCATCTCTTATGTACGAGATTTATGAAATTTTATCTGCAAAGAATATAGGTGGACGTGTGTCACTCTAAACTGATTATGACGTGCCTTCTTAGCTGGTATAATGGCCATACAAGAGATGATTGTTAGATAGGAGTAAATCAAAGTTGAGCCATGTGAAGCTGAATTGGTTTTCTTGCCCAGACCTTTCAACGGGGCATTGTTGCCCTTTTTTATTTTTGCTGTAATAATTTTTTGTCTTCTATTTGTTTTCCTTGCTTTGTAAAAAAAAAATAAAAAAATCATTGGTTAAAAGAGCATTCTGTTTGTGTCCCACTAAAGAATTATTCTTTCCTTTTAATATTTCATATATTCTGAGATCTTCTTAATAACTTTGTTTGACAGAAAACTGCTAGAAGTGGCCTCCACATTTTCCTGGGAGGGCTTTGCGCCTTGACCATTGTCGTGTTCCTTCGATTTGTAAGTAGAAAAGTTCCTGTGAATTTATTTTTGATAGAGTTTGTGCTGGTTCAAGTGCTGGTTTTTGTTGCCTTTTATGTTTAATCACGTGCATGTATCTATGGCTCTGTGCATGTTTTCATGCACATACACGTTCTTAGAGAAAAGAAAGGAATCAAAAAAATAAAACTGAAGAAGCAAGAATGGTGGTTTATGACTTAGGAATAATGGTAACTTGCCTATGAAATCTCATTGCTAGCTAGCCTAGCTTACCCCCTTTTATTTGCAATTTTATGTGGTTTCATGTCCTATTGGTATTATGCGATAATCCATGTTACATGAAGTCTGCAGATTTGGGGAATAAATAAAAATAGTTCTAAAAACATTTAATCTAAGTTGTAGTCTTTTTTGTTATGCATTACCCGGTCTTAAGAAGAATGGCTTTGTAAAGCTTATTCCTCCTTTGTTTAATAATTTTGTTCCTCTGTGACTCCCTCGTTCTGTATTTTGTTTTTTGCCTCACTGTCCGGTGGCTTCACTTCTTGAAGGTCATACTCTCAAAATAATGATGCATTTCAATTTTTGTTCAGAAAACCCATGGTTAACAGGGTCAAGTAGAGTAGGTCAGAATCCCAAATCCCACTTACGATGAATTGGAAAGCAGAATGCATCAAGAATCCTTTAGCGAAAAGGAGCCTGCAGGAATCCTGTGTTCTGTCACTTTACTTGTTGGTGTTTGGATACCATTGTACATTTTGATATTCCTTTTTGAGTTTATTACTTTTAGTTTGTTTACTCACCTTGGTTTATTGGCTTTTTACAAAATTCAATGTGCCATGAAACAGTTCTTCATGTCATTTCTCCTTTCCCAAATGATTGAAGAGTTTGAAACGATCGTTTAAGCCACTAGTAAACCACCCCTTAGCAGCGGTTCACTATACTGAACTATGTACTGCATATAGGACTTCATTGCTAGATAAGTAACTATTGTTGTTAAGTCTGTCCTAGTTGTGATTTACCTAGCTGGTAATTATATGAAAAGTATTTAGATCACAAAAATCAAGTAGCTTAACTGTAGTCGTGTGATTCTCATCATCATGCCTCATCATCTTCTGGGGAGACCTTGCAAGCTTTATTTCCCCTTTTCTGCCTAGTGCCGCACACTGTTTAATCTTACTAAGTCTTTCCTTTACATTGTCCTCCTATTACTTAATCTGTGCTTTCATTGTTATTTCTATTCTCTTTAACTGGAAGGAGTCAGGGTTTCTCACTTTTTCTTTTTTTTTTTGGGTGTGAGTGGGGGGGGGGGGGGGGGGGGCGGCGCGCGCATAGAGAGGTTTTTATAAATACGACAACCTTCTGCACTTCAGTGCCTTAATTGTGATTTGATGCTTTCAGGTTGTTTGGTGCCAGTTGTAGATTTGACCTTAGTCTTCCTCTAAGCTTAGAGCACTGTGGGCATCTTATTCTTGCAGTGTCTGCAATGATTTTCCGATGATTTGGTCAATTTGGAATCTTCGCTTTGTTATTGTCCATAACTTGCTTTTATCTTTTTTCCATTTTTTTTTATATTGTTCTAATGGTTATTGCCCCTTTTTCACATGCGTTGTTTCACCATCACCTGATACATTAAGTGTGTGTACAACGTTTTGCTTATCATACAGGGTGTAGATCTTCCTGAATCATCAAACTTTGCTTGCTTATTCATCTTATTTTGCACTTGCCTTTCCTTGTTAGACTTTTTCTTATTCTTTTCATTTAACTATTCCCTCATCCATTATCTAGATATATTCTATCTACTCTTATTGTACCTGTAGGGGTTCTCTGATCCATCTGTGGATGGTCTTGTCAAATACGTGACCTGTAATCTAATACCTTTTCTCATGCATACTGCAACTAGCTGTTATTATTCCGATAAAAAATTGGTTACAAAATGGCGAAGGACATTGGTAGTTTGTTGCCTCTTTTTAGGATATTAACACGAAATTATGGTAATGGTATTATAACTAGTTTTAGGGATCAGTACTCCAGGTTGTGCTGGAATTAGATCCATTATCTCAGGAGGCCTATGCGTGATCAGGTTTTCCTACTATGTCCTGCCATAAAATTTATCTCATGCATGTCAATGGCATAACTTTCAATTAGCTATGCATGACAATGGAAACATCGCATTTGCCCATTAGTCAATGTAGTGTTTCATATGTGGGTATTCCTCAACTTTGATTGGCAAGCACTGCCAAATTTTTTGTTCGTAATTGCCTGCCAATTTCTAATTACCTTTTTAGTGTTTTAGGTTGAACTCAAACTTTGCTTCGATCTCATCCTCTGTTGTTTCTTTCCATCTGATGATGTGTTTTCTCCCATTCACCTTTACTCTGGCAGGGTGAGGAGTGTCACTTCTGTCTTTGATCTGAGGACCTTGAACTTGCAGGTAGTGTTACCAAGAGTCAAGTATGGACCAGCATGTCATTGTGCAATTTTATTTGTCTTCTGGTCTCTCTTTGCTGTCTGGTCCTCTCGAGCTCGTGCCTGACTTCATGTAAATTGAGTGCAGCTAGTATGACATCAGTCTTCAAGAATCTAGAAGACTCTGTCTAGATGATCGCTATTGGTACAACTTGAGTGGCAAGGTTCTAGCTTTCTCATGAATCTTGGTGATTGTTGCTTAAGATGCTCCCATGTTCCTCACAATTGGTACTGTTCATTTCACATGATATGGTTCTTTCTTGCTGGAAAGTTGTAGGTTAATAAAAAAAATGAACATGTTCATCTTTCTAATTTCTACTATCAGTGCTTCAATACGTTGGCGTTTTCATATAAACAATTTGTGACCTGATTATACCTAGTAAATACAGTTCATCATGGCAGAAACCATGTCCTAAGGACCAAGATCTAGGTGGTATCTCTCACGTAGTGTATTCCAGAAAATCTTAACGTTAGTTCACACAGACATTGTAGTTGAAGTGCACAATTTTAAAGATTCCATCATATCTGTGGCACTAGCCAGATAACAATAGTTTGTTATGCATATTCTATGTATCGATTCATGGTACATGCTATGCCCTTTCAGGTTGATAACCATGAAAGAGGTTGGTACTCTGTCTGATTCTATGTGATCTTTGTTGCTCACACAGGTATGTGCTGTGGCAAGGAGGGTGATATTGTCCAATCATAATCGTCAGTATGGCTTCAATCCACCTTATGCCTAGAGTAGATGCTCCTTTTGAGAAGCCGACACCAGTTGAAATTTTGCAGGCTGTTACTCCTGTCTATAGGGGTTTCTGTCATTTTCTTGTTTCCTTTTATGTAAATGATACATGATACACGCAAGCAGCCAAATTATTGTAAAAAGAAGAAGCTTAGTTATCATCTATTTTTTCTTTTTAGAATGAATATCATGTCCTTGCAGATTTTTGTATGTGGATGGGCTTTAGCCTGGGATGTGGATCCGAGATTGTGAGCAGGTTCTTTCCACTAATATGTGGAGGTCTGCTCGTATGGGATGTTAACATTCCAGGAAGACATATTTGGAGGGGCTTACTGCTTAATCTGATCCTTGTCTTTGCAATGGACCACTTTGTAAAGATCTTGGTTTTTGTTCATATTAAAATTTAGTTTGCTCCATAAATCATTGTCTACATGCTGTAAGAGCAAAGCGGAATATGAAAATTGTCTCATCCGGGACATGTTTTAACAAGTTAACTGATTTCGGTAAATTTTCAAATTGTTGAACGTGTGTTGATATCGTTTTGTAAGTTCCCTGGGGCAAGTTTATGTGATAGGTTGTATCTGGCTTGTGGGTAACCCTGTGTAGAATCAAACTTGTGAATTTTTTCTTGTCATTGGTGTTAACTTCAGTTAGGAAGTAAATAAGAAAAAAGGAAGAAAAACAGAATCGGATAACGCAGTCTAGGACTCTCTAGCTTTTGAATCAGTATATCAAAATGACTAATTAAAAAGTTAGAAAAACATAAAAAACAGAAAAGTTGAGATCCACAATGGAAATGTGGGAGATGATTATGGTGTTGCTTTAACATGTCATTAATCCCCAAAAGATGTTACGAGGCAGAAATTGAGAATTGGCAGATGGGATGACGGCAAAATGGTAGGCCAAGGACAGGAGTGTTTGCACCTGAGGAAAGGATACCAACGTTCAGATATTATATGACATCTGATTCGAAGCATGATTTGATCGGTTTAAGTTGGCAACAAATTCATGTCTACTTGGTAGTCAAAATCAATTTTAATCAAATCCGTTGTTATCTGTTTCGAATCTGGACTTGATCGGTTGAATTCAGCAACACATTCAAGTTGCCTAGTAATCGACACTGATTTCAGAACAGATTTCTTGTTGAATTGAATTAATATATATCTAATTTTGTCAGACAACATCTATTGACATGTAAAAGTTCAATTATGGTTTTGAATTTCGTAATGAATTACTGAATTTGACTCATTTGGAGAATGTCTAATCAATAAGTCGCGATGATTGCTACTCTCTATCTGAATGATGATTGCTACTCTCTATCAGAATCCTAATCTGATTCCTAACATGTCCATACCAAAGGTAAAGACGGAAGCTTCTCCAACAAATTCATGCAAAATGAGACTGGTTTTGCGAGTAACTATTGATTCATTTGACAATCAACTATTCTAGTAAGGATGTCAATGGATCAGATCTGAATTGGATATGCACTTAACCATATGCATTTTTTCGGATATTTATATATTCAGATTTAAATATGAATGAAGAAAAGTTATATCCAAATCTGAAATCCCATCTCACAATCTGAATCCAATCTGAATTTGATTTTTACACTTACATCTGAATCTGAGTCCGAATTTTGAACCAAATCTGGCCAATTTTCAAAACATATGGCATTGGATCTAAGATATTTATTTTAAACTAAATCTGATCCAAAATTTGATCGGATATTTGTATCTCTGAATCCAATCGATGTTATTTATTAATGCTGAATCCGATCCGATTCATTAGTTGGACATTGAACTTTTTCCTATGTCCGATCTTTTTGGAATGATTGGGCTGGATATCAGATCCAACCCAGATATATTTACACCTAATTCTGAGAGATCTTTGATCCATTTTTGAACAATGGAAACACTGAAATTGATTTTGATTACAAATGTATTTGCCAGATGCTTTCCAATATCAAGAAACTAGATAGCCCAGGAGCTAATACAAGGCTTTGAAATCTATCTGGATGTCGCCAGAATCAGTAGATTCTGCCGATTCCATATAAATTTATAATAACAGTTTTTTAACATTTTTCTTTTTAAAAGTAAAACCATTTAAGTGAAATCATTTAAAGAAAGCCAATTCTGGTTCATTTGGTACGGTTGATACTGATTGGTTTTTTTATAATCTTTTCTAAAATGATTAACTGGACTTTGGCATTCGCAACATCGGAAGGACTACAATGAGCCATGTGAAGCTTTTTTTTTTCTTTTTCTGGATGGCCTAAACTTTGTAAACATATGAACGTGCAATATATTTAATTTCTATTTGATGTCAATATTGTAAATATTAAATTCTAAATCATATTTGATTTCATAGAAGCCAAATAATTGAAATCAGCTAGTTGTTACATGTTGACAGAGTTAAATATTCATTGAATCATATTTGAATTCATAGAAGCCGAAGAGTTGAAATCAGCCAGTTGTTAGATGTTGGCAAATAATTAAATATTCAAGCGCCATGAGTTTGTGATGCTTTTGGTGACAGCCAGGTTTTTAATATTCTTGGTATGCTTGCTATTGTTTGTTTTTAATATTTTTTCTAAAATGATTAACCTCGACTTTGGTGTTGGCCACGTTCGGAGGACTACTATGAGCGATTTGATTTTTTTTTCTTTTTTTCTTTTTTTTCCTTCATACCCTGCCTGACTTTGCAAACATACAAATATGCAATGTATTTGTTCCATTTAACTTGATGGGAAAGCAAAAAACTCATTGATGCCATTTTCTGGATTACATGTTTAACGCCATGGAGTATCAACATAACACCGTCAACATGGCCATGACGCTTTAGATAAAAAGGAAGGATACAAGATTCAATAGAGCCCATTGAAGGTAATTAGGATAATGCTTGATGATGATGATGAAGATGATAATGATAGTGACTTGTATAAGAGCCATATACATCAAAGACAGAGACCGGCGAGATATTTACTATGCATTAAGAATAAGAAAAGAAATTGAAAGGAACTGGCACGTCCCTTCAATTTTTGTCATACAAATAATGAAAGCCATGCAAGCAGCATGACGGTGTAGAATTATAGAGCTGCTGGAAGGGCTTCTCACTCAGTTTTGGAGTGCCATCCGATAAGGGACAGAATCAAACCAACAATGTCGCCAGTAAGAAGAGACCTTAACAGCTTCAGCTTTTGGGAACTGTAAGGAGGATACCTTGCAGAAAGTTCTCCAACAAAGCCCCGGTACAGAACTGGCTTCATGTGACTGAAGGCTTCAAATGAATATTTACCATTGTAAGCACCTATTCCGCTGTCACCGACCCCACCGAAAGGTAATGACGGATTTGCAAGCTGCACCAATGACAATGAATCAGATGTGCGAGGCAGAAAAGGAACTATCTGAAGTGTGAAATCAGAAATGTCAGTTCATGAGCATGAATCAAGCAAGCCTACATGAAGGACGGTGTCATTGACAACAATGGCTCCAGCAGAGATTTGCTCCACAAACATCTTTTCAATTCTCTTATCCTTCGTGAAGAGGTAAGCAGCAAGTGGCTTTGGCTGTGAGTTTATTACGTCAAAGCTGTCTTCAATTTTCTCTACCTGGTTACCGAACAGAGGGACATTCAGAATGACAAGCCAAGATTGTTAATGGTGCTAAGGATACCAAGTGTAATGGCCTTGAAGGACTGTTGGCCTAAAACTAATTAAAGTAAATATATAAGTCAGAGTTCTAGAGACTCAGAATGACAAGCCAACACTGTTAATGCCACTAGGAATACCAAGTGTGATGGCCTTGATGGACTGTTGGCCTCAAACTAATAGCAACAAATATATAAGTCAGGTTATAATATCAAGAATAGCACTGATATTTAGACAGAAAAAAGGTGCTCAACTGCTTATCAACTCAGCTGAACAAAGTGTTGCATGTTTTTTCAACACATGGACGTCCAATCAAAGTGTTACAGTAAGAAATTACTAGAGAAATCCACCGAAGTGTTTCATTAGTCTTAGCAGATTTAAAGTGAAAAAAAAAATGAACAACTACTTATAGATATTTTTTTCCCATTTTCATGTAAAAGACGATAAGGAATGTTCCTGGATTTGTTCACAGCAATACCCTGACAACGTTTTATAGTAAACACCAGGAATCAGTAACTTTCAGCAAATTGTTCATCGAAACCTTTCAGCAAATTCAGTGTTGAAAAAGGAAGATAATTTTTTGCCTTGGCAGTATGGCATGAGCCTCATATAGCCACCGCCTGAACACATAACACAGCAACATGTTCCATGCATTCAGAGAAATCTGACTATATATTGTGCAAGTCATGCCTAACTCTTTCCAAGCAAAAGTTGCTACTCACTGTGACAATGGGAAGCAATGGCCCAAATATCTCCTCATTCATCACCAATGAATCTGCTGGAACATCCAGCAAGATAGTTGGTGCAATCCTTCTGCAGAGAAAAGCAACAGAACTCAAAATGGTTTATGCAAATTCTATTTGCATCTACAACTCAAAACGTATAGTTCACACTTACAGGCGCTTTTCATCCCGTTCACCTCCATGAACTATCTTACTAGAAGCTTTTTCCTCATCTAATAACTTTAACAACCGTGTAAAGTGGTTGAGACCGACTATGCGAGATAAATCATTTGATTCAAGCGGATCATTCCCATAGAATGATGCCAATGTACGTTTAAAAGATTCGACCTGTAAAAGAAGTTAAACACAGGAGGTTCAGATCATCTCATTAAAGGTGAGTCTGTTAAAGAGAATTTCACCATGCAACAATACCAGTTTTGGAGCAAACGACCTCGTTGTTATAACATAATCTGGAGCTATGCAAGCTTGACCGTTGTTGCTACCCCACTTGCCCCCAGCAATCCTTTTTGTGGTAATCTTAGACATAAACAAACTACAAATCAGTTTACTCAATAAAAATAACATCATTTCACCAATAAAGCTTCTACAGACTAGATGCTGGCCTGGTATTATTCCCCTAAATATTGGAGAAGGCACACTAAGGTAGGAGCAAGCTGAAGCACATCTCCCAGGGCATAAAGGCCGAAGAGTTCAGTGCCTACATGTACATTAAATAGAGACAAATCCAATTATTACTTTTAGATCAGTGTTTGAGTCAACAACAACAGGACATTTCCCTCCAAGCTCCAAGGTAACAGGCGTAAGATGTTTTGCAGCAGCAGTCATTACTATGCGTCCAACTTTGCCACTGCCTGCGTATAAGAAAGGCACATAGTGAATCGAGTACTTACGAATTACGAAACATAAATTCTCTTGATGGCTCATGAATAAATGCATGTTTTGATGCTTTTTTTGTCTTTGCTTGTACAATTGAATTAGAAGCCATAGTCCTTACTGACAAAGGATAAAGGCCTTCAAGTTTTTTGAAGCCAATGGATGGGAAAGCTTTTGGGTTTTTCTTTTTCTCCCAATATCTAGTGTTATCATGAATCTGCTGAAAGTAAGTATAGCACTGGAGATACACCGATCTCTGCCTGCAAAGTCAATGAGAGAATAGAGTATCTTGCCTGTGTAGAAAATTTTATCCCACTTCTGCTCCAGCAGTGCAGTTGTTTCATCCACAGCCCCTTCAACAACTTTTATAGCAGAAGTATCCAAATATTCCAATACCAGTGATGCAAGCAGTGAGGAAGTAGCAGGTGAAATCTCAGATGGTTTTAGAACTACAGCATTACCCGCTGCAATGGCTCCAACCACAGGATTCAATGATAACACTGAAAATTTTCATGAAGCATAAAGACAGCTTAGCAACACTAAAATGGATAAGAATTTATAGCTTGAAATCAATAAAAGGTAACATGAATGTCTGAAAGAACATGTGGAGCAACAATTTCACTCAAAATGAAGGAGAAATACACACTGAAAACGGACAATCTCAAGGTAAAAACTGAACTGAGGAAATTTTAGTTTCTTGAATGCAAGATAAATAAATTTTGAGACAGTTGTATGCGAAGTCACATAGAAAAATACTGCAATGCAACCGTTGCATGCGCTTGAAGTACAAAAATTGTGATATTTATGCATGCCTGCATGTATGAACAAGCACTCACTTCATCATATTTTGATGGAAAGATGGCTTGAATGCTTGAAGGCTAACTTTATAGACCAAGCATCCTCATATAGCATGGGATATCAGAAGCATGGACACAATGTGCTCTCCATCAAATTTTCCATACAAAATATATATTAAAAAAAACGTTATCTTAATTAGTCTTACGTTGTCCAGTCCAATCCGGTAGGGCCCACACTGGGATCAATCATGAAAATCCCACAAGGATCAAATCCAACCTCTGGTAGAGGCTTTTCTCTCAGAGCAAGAACTCTAGTTGTATAAGAAACAAGTAATTCTTGACAGTACACATGTGACACCAGATTCTTAATTTGGAGCAGAACAAATTAACCCGTGGACAACAGTTTGCCGAAGGTAAGCTCAACATGTAAAAAAGTCTAATAGTATCAAGTATTCGCTCTTGATGCAGAAAAGGGCTCATCAAAGTTCGAAAGGGTAATTGCATCACTCAAAAGAAGACCCATCTTGAACCGCAAATTAGCTGTTTTGAACCTTAAGCAAAAATTCCAACCTAAACATAAGAAATAATAAACATAAGTTTTCTGCATGCATTGACATGGACAATGTGACATGGTGGTACTTGATTCAAACAGGATTATCACATAAAGGTGATCTCGAAGATAGCTCAAAAAAGAAGACCAGAGGTAAATCAGAAACAGATAATGCACAAATGCATGTTACTTATAGAACCTTCACCACGTGTGTTAACCTAAAACCAGTGAAGAGGAAGACTCAAGATTAAAAGATAAAAATGGATTGCTTAAGTTTAGAGGTAACCAAAATAACAATAGCGGTCTCAGTTAGTATTTCCTGTCAACATAAGAATAAGGTACATGACCATCAGCAGAAAAAAAACATGAAATGTTAGTCCTGATGGTACTTACGTAGAGGGTAATTCCATGCAGAGATAACCAAAATAATTCCCAGTGGTTCTGGAACAATTTCTGCTCTTGCAGGTTGTGCTACAAACGATACTGAAGCCTGAAAAGATACAATTATGTTCACAAAGAATCATATAGAAGCAGTCCCAGAAGGGAAGTCTAAGCACTGTATCCAGTTCTTGCACAAACTTCTATACCTTTTCTGGTTTCATCCATTTCTTCAAATGTTTGAGAAGAAATTCACATGATGATTTCAGCAAAGATATCTGCATGAAGAGAAATAATATTTCTTGTAAGAGAAATACTACCTGGCTCCATAATCCATATGATAAACAGTTTAAATAAACAGGTGTTTCATCTTTTAGCAACATGATTTAACCTTTAGGGAAACTGTTAAATGAGACCGGTGTAAAGAAAGCTGCTAATATCTAAAAGGGAACGAAAAGTTATAACGAAAGATATAGCGCCAAATGCAGAATTATAACCTCACACAACCGCCATCAAGACATAGAGAACAGAAAAGTCCGATGCCTTTGTATAGATTATTCTTAGGAAAAATGCCCATGAGGATCGAAGAGGAGCACTTATTGGCCCTTTGGCAATTGTTGCTTCCCACACTTCCAGATTCGGTGCTCAGTAACGAAATATAATAATAAGTAAGTTTGACAAATGAATAGATATCTAAACTTACTCAGAGAAAGGCAGTAAAAATCTCGGAACAAGCACCAAGTATGATTCAAGTTGTTGCATAAACAATTGATAGAGTTCTAAGATATTTTTGCTATCACATTCAGCTACATCAGAGAAAAAAGAGACTCATATTTAAAACTTTGCAGACCACGACTGGTGGTATATAACCAAAAAACACAACTAGATTTAACAAGAAAAGGAAAAAACATTTAACAGAGTGAAAGAAAAAATAAAACACGATATTACAAAAATCAACGTAATCTTTAGCTCTTTTATCATCACGTGATCACTCGCAATTCACATAAAAATAAGAGAAAATAAATTGCAGTAAAGAATGGTACGTAGAACAATGGGTTTAAGGAAAAAAGGGGCGGTTAAATTTATTTTTTTCAGAAAATTTTTCGATCCAAGAAAGAGACAAATATAGGAAATGGTTTCCAATTCACAAATTCCACGAATAAGCTCGACCAACTTCAATAAAACTGCAGTTCAGAGTCTTCAGACTCCATCACATGAGGAAACACAATACAACAGTCAAAAGCACCAAAAACAGATGCCAATAAAACAAAATAAACAACAAATAAAAAACCATCGACTGAAACGGGCAAAATCAATCTCATAGACATTATCAAGAAACCAAAAAACCCACGAAGAGGGAGAGAGAGTAGAAAGACGCAGAGGGAGGAAGAACCTCGGCGATATAAGTTTCGAAACTGGGCTTGCAGAGATCTTGGTGGAGGGCCTCAAGAATCGCTGGCTCCTTTTCTTGCAGAAACTTTATGACCATCTTCAGCTGGTGAGCTCTCCATTCATAGCTCTTGGTCCTGCCGCTGATGAAGCTCTGCCTCAACTCCCTCACCAAGGAAACACACCCCTCTCTATCAAACACTCGTCTACCTCCAACCCCTCCTAACACGGCTCCAACCTTCAGTGCCATAGAACCGAAGGAAAGTGGTCACAAACCAGAGCCACCAATAGAGAAGCACCAACAAACACCAAAAACCCAACAAAGAGAAAACTGCCGCAACCGAGCTCTGGAGGAAGTGCTCTTCGGAAGGAAGACCAAATTCAATCTGCAATCACGTGATCTTGATGCTGTTTTATAGATTTTTGGGGCAGCCATACACGTGTTTTTGGCTCCCTTCTCTAAAATCGTTCGTAGAAAACCGCCGATTTTTTTTACTTTTATGCGTTTACAAAGAACAAGGCCTCTACGATTGTGAAATTCTAAGAACCAACGATTTGAGTTATAAAATAAGTTTTGCAGAAGGCGTTAAATATCGAAAAATATTTCAAAATTTATTTTGTTTGTAATAAAAATATTTTTCATATGAGAGTTTCTTGCAAGCCATATATTTGCGACGACGAAAAAAAGTCACTATAAAGGCGAAAGGAAAAAAAAAAAAGCATATGAGATGTAAAATTATCGAGAAATTAACTTTAAAGGTTTACAAAATTAAGTTTTTGAATGAATTGTCTTTCTTATTATAACGTAGCCTTTCTAAATATAATTTCACGTTTTTTGTATAAAATATCGGCCTAAGCATGGGTTACAACTAGTAACTACGCGCCTAATCCGACTCATAAAATCCGAGCTCCCGTTTAAAATAAAAAAAAATATTTTTAAAATATAAAATAATATATAACAAGGAACAACCCAATACCTAACCTTAATAAAATATAAAGTTACGCACCATATTACGATGTTAAAAAGGTGTCAGGGTATTGTCCCAATCTCATGCCTTCCGGTGAATCCCTCAATAAATAAAACAGTAATCTGTAATGTTTTCAAATGTAAAGTTGTTATTTATAAATATACAAAATTTAAGCAGATGTTTGTAATTTTTTCTTTTAAAAGCTCCCTCCGTGTATCTCAGCTTTGTTGTCTTCTTTTGATAATTTACTAGTTTTCAGTTCATAGACATAAAGTCTCCCAGAAAAAAAAAGGACGTGTTTGTCAAAATTTAGGGTGGCATGGTCTTTTCCGGTGGCTGGGACTTGACTCTTGAGCCCTTGGCCGGACCCATTTAAGTGTTTGAATGCACTTTGATTCTTTCTCACACTTTTTAACATGCAGCTCACTTTTGGACTTAGATGGTGCACGCGCCGGCTCGAGCTTGGTCGAGCACTGCGAAGTCGACGTGGTTCAGCCAAGATTGGCCTTCCATAAGGCTAAGTCGAGCCCGTCTTCGATGCAAAACTTAGACTGGCTGTACTTCCTTACTTCTAATGCAAAACTGCTGGGAGATTGGTTCTTAGTCGACCAAATATCTATCATTGGAGCCACATTATGAAATTATGCATTCATATTCACTTGTACAATGGTGAATTAGGATTGATCAATTTAAATCAAGAATCTTAAACCTGATTTTGTGGATCTGCTTTCCATTTTTTGAATGCAAGTTGGCAAAACGTTTTGTGCAAGGCAAGAACAAAGATAATAATATAAGAAATAAATGCTCCGGTCCGGGGTTTCTAGATGTCTATTCATATCGATCGGTCAAATACTCGAGATGGCAACAGGAGAGACGAAGTTTAACTCGGTTGAGTCAACACGATCGCATTAAATGGAGCCTAGTCGTCTGTCAACTGGGTCAAGAAGATCGAGACAGGCAGGAGGACATGTTTGTCATTGTAGGAATTGTACGAGCCCAGTTTGGAGATTTGGGAAACGTGAAAGCCCATTCATGTCTGGCACAAGTCGAGAACAAATATTTATTTAATAAAAAGAAAAAGAAAAATTGAGAGGAATTCTCAACCACCCTGCTTTTGTGGAAGGGATTGAACCAACGTCACTGCCCTACCAACGGATATTTCCATATGCACCCATTACTTTTATATATTTTCAGAAGCACTGCATTTCCGTCTGAAATTATCAAATGGCCCTTTGTTTTATGCACTCAAAATTTTGTCCCTATTGTTTAAACAGAAACCCCCTTCTAGAAGCGCAAACTATTTTTTTAAAATTACCTAAATGCCCCTCGTGTTAAATGGAAAATGTTTTCTATATTAGCAAAAATAAGCTTTTTATCTTAATAGAATGACAATTTTTGTTTTGTGGATATAAAAGGGAAGAGAGTGAAGGCATTGTCTCATGGGTATAAGAGAGAAGCGTGAGGACTCTTCCTCTTTCCATTTAAGTTTTTTAGAGATAATATGATGTTTTTTAAAGATAAGATGAAGATGATATGGAAAGATTTAAATTAATTTATAACAATAGAAGTTTATCTTGATGAGCTAAACATGACAATAAAATCATACTGAAATCGAATTCAATAGTGGGGAAAAAAAATTATTGTCATAGATATATAAGAAAATTGAATGGTGATCTTGGGTATCGAAAGTTACCTAAGTTCACTCATAAGGATTGGTTGATCCATCGCCATGAACAATTGAAACAAAAATAGTTTCAAAAATAAGAAGAAAATGTAATGTGGTATTTTTTGTAAGTAGTATTAATTCATACATTTTTTCTCTTTTATTTTTTTCTTAATCATGCATCAGAATAGATCTAATAACTCTCATTGAATGACAGTTTACAGAGATAAAGTCTCCCCAGAAAAGAAAGGGACGTGTTTGTCAATGACTTTAAAAAGTCAGAGTCACCATTCGCTCACTCCACGTATCCATTTAGATTTAATCTGCTAGCCATATTTTATATGTAAAAAGAGAAAAAAAAAATCTTATTCAAATGCAAACAAGTTCAGGGGGTTATAATATCCATCTAGATCTAAACTTTTAGCCATGTTTATCTATTAAAAAAAGACGAAAATCTTATCATAATGCAAACAAGTCAGAGACTCAAGTGGTTATATCCATTTAGCCAAGAACAGAAAAATCTTATCCACATGCAAACAAGTCAGAGGCTGCATTTTGTCCAGATACAATAAGGACAGGCGCCCATTTGGAAGTCTACATTTATTTAAATTAAAAGGTTGCGTAAATAAAAAGTCATCTCTCTCTCTCTCTCTCTATCTCTATGTGTCTTTGCGTTCACGTAATTTCCAATCTGGCCCAATGCGCGACGCCAAACGACGAAAATGAAGGCGTCAGTCGTGGCAAGCCCGCCAGAGAAGTAATCTAGATGCAAAAGAAAAGAAAAATAAAAATAAAAAAACGGCAAGGAAATTATCGCCTATAAAAATAAGTCTTTTCATTTCACGTTTGTATTTATAGTGCGATTTTTATAAAATGAATAAAAATAAGTATTCGGACACCTTACTCTTTCTCGTTAAGTTAGAAGCATGGTGTGCTTGTGGTGTTCTTGCAAGCCTTGTTTTGATATAAATGACAATATTTCGGTGATTAACGTGCAAAAAAACTTTCTATTTTTTATGTTCGGAACGGTTCGGGACGGCACCATCTGTCTCTCTTGTCTTCCCGTTCTTGAGCACGTGGACCCCCACGATAGGATACAAGGACAAGCTCTTGAAAGGAACATCGCGGCAAACCCTCGTGACCTGTTGGGACAAACGCGTTTTTTTTTTTTTTTTTTTACCGATGTTTGTTAAGAAGATTATTATGTTCTTGGAACACATATTATTGTGACATATGTTTTAAGACAACAGAGTTCTTGTTTTAAGGAACATTATATGATTGTATATAGAGTTTAATTAGTGAGTCTAGAAATAATGTCAAGAATTATATTATATTTTCCTAGTAAACATATGGTGTTTTTTGAATCATGTGTCTTGTAAGCATGTATTCCAAAAACATAATGTTGTTCTTATATCATATGTCTTTTAATATGCATAATTTAGAAGGAGAACTAGCAAAGTAAAGAAATGTTGTTTTGGACAAGTGACATGTTGAAAAGCCTTACCTATCTTAGGCACACATGATGTAGAATAAATGCTTGTTAGGTGCTAGAGAGCCATCTGTCTTTCATTCATCTTGGTTCATTTTCAGTTCTTGATCAGTTTTAAGATGATGGTACCTGTTTGTTGTGGATTGACAAACGCCCATTGCCGCAAAATCGTTTTCTGGTGACGGTGACAAGTCTTTCCATAGAAATATTTTTAGTTTCTAGATTATTTGATCCAGGGGTGGAGGAAAGATAGGCGCCACTTCAAGATTTTTTTTTTAAATTTACGTGTAAATTCTAAACAATTTTACTTGTTTTATATAAAAATTTTGAAAAATGATATTTCGGCCCTAGTCAAGATTTAGAAACGTTAATTTTGTCTGTCTCATGAAAAAATTTTGGTTGTGTTGATATCCATAGCATTATGTCCTTCTCAATGAGATCTGAAGAATTTGGAAAGAGATAATTTGAATGGTGAATCCATATCTGCAACCATCTTACATGAGCTGTCTGCATTGTTATCAAAAGAAAAGAGATTAAGACAAATCAAGCCTCAGTATATGACATTATATCATGTATCGTTCCAATTTTATCGGATGTCTACAAAAAAACCACTTTTTTCACCCTGAAAATGACAACCGAGCCGACGAGGAATGTGAAAGACTTGTTTGAAGGACGATAGTGGAGATCTTTTGGGTGAAAAATGTTTGTGTGGGCCTTACGACCACAAAAAAAATCTCTGCTCTCGAGAAAAGGACATCTCAGACTAGTGAATCGAAATGGATCAGATTTGAATCAGTTAAAGGCCTGAAAATGAAAAGGAAAGATGTTTTCGTCATTTAATTAAAACATTTTTGTCATTTTTGAATCCTAACACACTGCTTGTGTTAGGACCCTTGACCTTATAGGAGTTTTAAGATCCAATGGAGAATGTTAGGACCCGAAGATATAATCTTCTGTACAAGTTTTTGGGGAAAAGAATGAGTTTCTTTCCCACTCAAGAAAGGCGTTCGGTTATGACTTTGTCTATAATTGAGAGCTTTAATTATAATTTCTCTTTCTCTCTCTCAACAACAGGGTCTTCAAGAGCACCATCACATTGTTGGATTTTATGGCACACCTTGTGCAAAGGAATATCCACTTTGCTATTCGGCTACGGCACCATCTTTCGTTTGTTGTTGGGTGACTCTGTTGCTTCTTGCTTCATCTATCCACTCTCTTCACACCCCTCTTATTTTATTTTATCGTGCTGCTATCTTGTATATTTCGTTCTTCTATTTTGTTCTTGTATTTAAAGAACTTTTTGTCCCTAAATTTTGTTATGCATTTCTATTTTATCGTCTCTCCCTCCCTCTCTCTCTCTATCTTTTTTGTTTTTACGTCTCCGTCATGTATTTAAATGCAATGTGTGAGTGTTTAAGAGTGCCACGCATCAGCTTTTAATTATTTTCAAAATATCGTTGTCACATTTTGTATTTTATTTAGTCTTATATTATAATTTTAACATAATTGTTTTAATACATATGACTGATTGACAAGAAATTCAGCTAAGGTGAGAGTCCTGGCAATTGAATCTCATTATAGTAAAAGACAGATTAATTAAAAAAAAAAATCAGTTGTGTCTGCTTCTTAAATATGAAACGGGGCAACTTGTGAACAAGACTCTGTCACATTAAAAGAAAAAATATTGAGTGCTTTTTGAAAGTTTTTTAGCCTCACCTTCTGAGTGAGTTGTCAAAAACTTCTCTAGAAGCTGGAGAAAAAAGCCCGAGTCAAATTTTCACACTTCATTTTCTGACGCTGTGTTGGAAGATGCATCCCCTTTTATCCTGTCCCCTCTTTTTCAGTTACTCAATTATTTCAATTCTCCCTTCTAGAAGGGTCACTCTCATGATAATTCCAAGAGGATGGGCCGTTTGTTAGGTTCGAATCATTTTCAGAATCAGAGTTTGAATTATAATGAAAAAAAGTCTAATTCTGTATCTTAATCTGAATTTTAAATCGAAGATCCAAATATGATCCGAAGTTCCGAAAGAGATCCACACCAAAAAAAAAAAAAAAAGTTTTAGTGACGCTAAATAATCGTCAGTAAAATTAAAAGAAAATGGTCAGTAGAGATTTCATTGACCCTTTGGGACGTTAAGGCCAAAGGAATTTCTTTGGACGTTTACTGACACTTGCTGAACGTTAGTGATGTCGTCCTTGTGAAGAAACGAAACACTTCACTGATGCGTTTCATATATTGCTTCGCTAATGTTGACCAACTTTGACATTTTAGGCATCGCGTTAGTGAATGTTCGACTTTCACTAAATGCTTCGAATAGAGCGTCAGTAAAAATGTGTCTTTTTAAGTGACCAACTTCCATAATATATGGATGTTGTATACACAATGTCTATTTTAAACTAAATCAAAATTCAAATCAGGATAAGAATATTATTTAGAACAGAAACCAAATCCAGGAGGTGTCGTTTTCTAAAATCGGAAGTTTATATGAGTTCTTAATCAAATATAAGTTTTTTTTTCTTTTTTTTTTTATATCGAAAGTAATTTGGTTAGATATCTGATTCAAATTCAATCCATTGACATCTCTACTCCCAATTCTATTTTAACTAATTTTAATTTGAAATCTTTAAAGGGGAAAACATTATCACAAAAAGTGAAACAAAGATTTCAATCTATTTTGTCAAGCATTATGTGAACCATACCCGATCCGTTTGCAGCCCACGAGAGGGGAGGGGAAAAACTTTTGTTTCTGTCCTTGGCACGTGCCGAACAGTGCAGTCAAGCGATTAGTTATTGTTCTGAACAGAAACTTTTGCAATTTAATAGGAACGCAATGTTTGTTCCAAACAGAGGACGAAGATCCTCCCCCTTCTCATCCCTCCCTGCAATAATTTCTCATACTAAAAGTCTTCACTGCATAGTTGGAGCAATTAATGTCATGAATATTTTTTTCCCAAACTTAGGGCTAAACTTTTTCCCGTAATTTAATGTGTGTTCCCGCCCAATTCTTTGTCTTTATAAGATACAATTTTTTGTTTTTATAAGATATAGAGTCGCTTGATAAGATACAATTTTTTGTTTTTATAAGATATAGAGTCGCTTGACTCCTTTTTTTGGAATACAAGAAGTTTAAGTCTTGGATACTTTATATATATATATATATAAACTATATACCAATGTTGACATGCCGACATGGGTGCAGAGACGTGGTTGAACATGACACTTTTGATTCTTGCAAGTCCTTTTTTTTTTGTATAATTTGCAGTTTTTTATGTGGAACTTTGGAAATTATGCATACTTGTGATTTTTTTCATATTTCTTATGAAAATTTGCATATTTTTTGTGGAATTTACACACACACACCTGGTTGTACCTTTGTATCTATAAATTTTAAAATGGTCATTCCATACCAATATCTTGATACTAATATCCATATGACTTGGTGAGCAAGGTGCTGAGGCCAATGTGATTTGAACTAGAGACCAGCCACTAACACGAGCCAATACAAGAAAACCCTTGGGACAATCTATATTGTCAGACCGAGCAGATTCAAATCCAATAGGTGGCAAACAGATTTGATTCGATTAAGCAGTGTCATGTGTCCATTTTCAAAATATTTTGCTAAATATTTTTTCTTTTTTTTAATTATATTATTTCTGTATTTTTCAAAATTCATCTCTTTGATAATTTTTGAATTAGCAAGTTCACTAATTTTTCAAAAATCAGTGTATTTTTTCTCCATTATTCCTTATATTCATAATCGAGTAAAAAAAAGTTACTCAAAGCAAGATCCAAATTTTTTCATTGATGAAAATACACTGGAAAAGCACTATTTGAGCTATGTCTGTTCGCATACCAAACCCCTTGAATTTGTTGGGTATAATGTTTAGGTATGCATGCTTTTAAGTTAAGAAACATAGTGTAACTGGTCGGACACAAATGTGTGATAGGTCGCATCTTTAATTCAAATAGGTAGCAATCAGATTTAATTCAATTAAAAAATGTCGCGTGTCAATTTCTCGAATATTTTACTAACGTTCTAAAATTTTCATCTACATTATTTTTTTATTTTTCAAAAATATATTTTTTAAATATAATTTTTGTCCCTATGGGCGACATAAAAATTGTAAACTTCATTGCATGAATAGCGTTAGTACTATTGGCCATTAAATGCATACGTCAAAAAATCAATGTCTTGTTTCACCAGTGTACTATCTTTCTACATTTATAACCGAGTAAAGAAAGTTTGTGAAAGATAGATCCACTTTTTCTACTTGGTTAAAATACACAGGAAAAACACTATTTCACCAGGGTCGGTCTACCACCAAACCTGTTTGAATTTATTGGCACCAATTATTGGGCTAATATTGTCTCATGCTGTTTGTTTCAAGTGGCATAATGTAGCTGGTCAGGTAAAAGTGCCGAGATTACTGTGCTTTTTCATTTTGATTTCGATAAGCAATATGTTCCTAGACCTTACTAAGTGGGTCACAACACCGAGGATGTCGATGGTGCACCACTTCCCTACCCAGGCTCTGACACATATCAATGTGTTGTCAAGAATAGGGCAGAACAATGAGTTGAGCAAGTCTTTTGCTAAACTAGCCGAGCTGGAGTTGCTCGGGTTGACTCGTTTAGTTACTGCTGAATTAGAACTCGAACACGACTCAGTTCGAACCTTAGAGCCAATTTAATTCCCATTGAAAAGGGATCCCGCAATTATAACATGCCGACCCTTTATGTTCATTGTTCCTTCCCTCTCCACTCAGTGCAAGGGTTTAACTAAGAATTCAAGGCCCTGTTTGATGTACAAGAAAAATACTATGTGGTTTTCTCTCGCAGCATCAAATGCATAGAATTTTACCATGCGTTTTTCGTTGAATTCGAAAAAACATCCCACGTTTAGGTCTGACTTTTTTTCACGAAAATTTCTTCCTTTCATACATTGATAGTTTTACCATGCAAAAAACTTCGTGTGAATCAAATGGACCCCATGATTGATCAGGTCAATACTTACCAATGGATATGAGATTCTCGGTGATCTTATACTTGTGGTAAATAAATGCAACCTAAAAGTAATCTTGAATCCCCGGATTCAAAATCCAGGACCTTGGTGATCTCATATCCGCGGTAAATAAACACACTGTTGAATCCGCCACTGAATTTGGCACAGTTTTGATCAGAAACAGCCTGCCGATTCAGATAACAAATGGAAAAAATGTTCACTTGATATGAAACAAAAAAAATAAAAGCGTCTGAAGCTGACATGGCCTTGATGCTTGCCAGTTCCCCAGTAAAAAGAGCCGCCATTTGGTGATTACCAGAAAATGTGGGACCTGCTTCAGGAAAATCAGAAACTTCAGGCCCCTTCTTTTCTCAAAGAAAAACTCAACAAACAAATAAATATTGCCAGAAATGAGTGGGACCCACAATCATATCTATGAGGACTTTGCTTGTGAATGAGAGGCTCACGTCGATGACTAAGATTCCCATTCAAACGTGAACGGGAAGTCAAAGGTGGGAAGAAAATAATGTGCCACCAAACGACGATGACAAAGATTTCTTTCTTTATTTTAAAGGAAGACCCAAGTCTGCTGGGAAACTTTTTCGCTTGGAATTTATTTTCAAAGCTAATAAATCCTGTCTGTCTTTAGGTGTTGTCCATATGTCCGGCGGTTTGATATGTCTAATTCGGACTGAGAGATTTTGTCTCTAGAAAACTTTAGGACCACTATCCCGGCCTTCGGGGTTTATGCCTGTTTCCGGGACTTGACACACATATGTGTGTATATATATATATGTGTGTGTGTTCATGAGCCGACAATTTAAGACTCTAAACTTCGTTATTTGGCGGCCAACTTTCTGTGCGCAAATATATTTTAATATGTGCCGCCGGTTTCAAATGGGTCGGATTCGATTCCTTCCATACCCAACCCATAAAGTTCTGTGAGAAAGAAGGGAAGTCCAATATTTAAACGTTGGTCCCAGAGTCTAGATCCAGATCTGGGAACGCTAGCACTTCAGTTTGGGTCCAGTTCTGGACCCAGTCAAACACGGAGGGAGTCCAACCTGTTGGCTCTTCCTGTCTACCCTGCTTACTCAAACTTAATTGGATCCCTCTCCAATTAAGTTTTGGGTCCAGTCTGCGAAAGCAGAGGCAAGGGTCCTCCGTCCTTCTAAAAGAAATCGGTCAGATTCGTTCAAAAATTGAATTTAGATATGACCTTTCATTATTTGAATTTGAATCTGAATATGTAACTATCAAAAAAAAAAAAAAAAAAAAAACAGATGCGATTAAAGATAAATTTGATTCAATTATGATCCGTTGACATTCTTACTTTTGTTTTTCCAAGAAAAAAATCCTCGCTCTGTCCCTGTGCACAACAAGCATCAAGATTGAATATGTCTTCGAACCAGACAAGGTACATAATAAATCTGAACTTATACGGATCCATACTGCTTTTATCAACAACTCCATGTACGAATCAGGGTTGGGGTAATGGATTGGGTTCAAAATGAATCCAGATCTAGTAGGCTATGAAATAGTTATGGGTTTTGGATTTTAGTTGTTCTTGATCCAAAGTGTATAGAAATTAAAGATGTCAATGGATCGGATTCAGATCAGATATATCTTTAATCATATCCGCTTTTTTGGATATTTACATATTTAGATTCGAATTCGAATATAAAAAAGTCATATCTTAATCCAAATCCAAATCCGAACCGAATTTTGAACCGGATTTTGCCAGTTTTCAAATTTTAATAGCATTAGTTATTGAATATTTGTTTAAAAATGAATCCAATCCGAATCCAATCGGATATTTATGTATATCCAAATCCAATTTCGATCACATGTCATTTATTAAATCTGAATTCAATCAGATTTATTAATGAGATATTAATTTTTTTCTATATCCAATTCTTTTGGATCAAATCGGTAGGATATCCAATGGTAACCTTGATCGGTGAAGTTTAAGTGTTTTTCATAAATAGTGAGAAATACGAGTGCTTTGTACGATTAAAAAGAAAACGGATGGGGTGAAATTGTAATTCAAAAGGAAAACGCGTGGGTTATCGATTTTTTTTCTTTTTCTGCTTTTTCCATTCCTTTTTATAGTTCATTAAAGTTGGCCTCCGAAACTGTTGCTGATTGTGACATTAATTCCGGAGCATGTGCTGATACAAGTCTCTCTTTCCAACTCATAACGAATCTTTTCAACAGTGATATATATATATATATATATATTCAAAATGCAAAACTGACAAAATATATTTATCGGAAATGTTATGCCATGTTTGGTTTAACGGTGAGGAGAAAATATATTTATCGGAAATGTTATGCCATGTTTGGTTTAACGGTGAGGAGAATAGGTTACTGCTTTAGAGGAACCTTTAGAGGAACCAATAGCCTCCTTTCTTATCTATATCTTAAATATATAAAAGTTGGTACCAGACCATTTGGGTAAGAGACAAAAACCAGACTTATTAAAATTAATTATTAAAATATTATTTTGACAATCTAAGCTTATAGATATGATCTTAAGAGTGATTTGATGAGAAGCATATATTAAGTTAGTCATTTTCTTACATAGATAATGTTTTTCTAATAATACAAAAATGAATGACACTTATAACGTCAAGATCTTGATAATGTATATTAGTGTTTATGAATGCATTAATAGTTAAATTAGTGTTTATAAATACATTAAAAGGTTTCACATTTTGTTTAATATTTTTTAACATGAATTTTTACCAGGTTTGGTTTTTATCCGTTGCTTAAGTGGTTTGGTACGAGTGAACGGTGACTCTGTCTATCTATAGTCACCTAGCCATCTATTATGGCCGTTCATCAAATATAAATGGATGGTTGAGAGAAAAACATAAAAAATAAGTAAAAATTAATACTAGGTGATGAATATATTGATCACCTTTTTTTTTTCTGTTAACAGTCCATTATAAATTAAACGACCCTTATCTAACAGAATGACTCTATAAAGAGTAAGAGTTGTCATTCAGTTTTTCTATATATATATATGCAACACAAATTAGTTCATATGATAAAAATTAGGTCTTACTTTGCTGTTTACGAGATTAGCCCGCCCATTAGGTCTTTTTATAAGGCCAGTAATACCATTAAAAAGTCGGATCTGCTGAATGGCAGGGTTGAATAGGTCTTTTTATCCTTTATTCCCAAACAGGTTTGATTCCGTTAGAAAAAAACCCTGAATGAGACTCAAGTAAAGTACAAATTAGATTTTATTCAGTTTACCTAATCCAACTAATGGAAATCAATTCATCTAACAAGATAACATATGTATGAGCTGAGGGAGAAAATAATATTTTTTATATCCTCATAAATGAAAATATATATATATATATATATATATATATATATATATATATATGATGCAATTGTACCATTTTGTTTGGCAAAACAAAGGACGTTGACATTATTTTTTAGCACCAAAAGTGCACTCTATACCAAGACTAAGATTATTAGAAATGATGCAATTGTACCAATTTGTTCATTACAAAATTGGGAGACAGACTATCACCAAGTACAAAAGAACCAAACAAAAAGAAAATTCACTTAGCGTGTGTGTATATATATATATATATATATATATATATATATATATATATATATATATATATATATATATATATATATAGAGAGAGAGAGAGAGAGAGAGAGAGAGAGAGAGAAAGAGGGAGAGAGAGAGAGAGAGTTGGTTGAGCACCGTAGAGACAATTCACTATCTTTGGTAGGAAAAATTCAATACACCAACTTTAGTACCCTTTGGACGAAGTGATTGAAGAATCAAAATGCATTCATGAGTACAAGAGTGTGCAACTTCGAATGCAAGAAATCATTATGTTAGAATATAGTGCATGAGAGAGAGAGAGAAAGAGAGAGAGATTTCTTTGTTTGGTTAAGCTTCTATCTTTGTTTGGAAAATTTCAATGCACCAACTTCATCACTCTTTGGATGGAGTGATCGATGAATGAAGATGCATTATTAGTAACAGTATCTAACAAATATCCATTGTAGATGATCTTCTTAAAGTGGTTGTATATGTCAACTACCGTTCTGAGTATTGCCAAATCTGTGGATTTCGATGCATTGGTCTTTAAAGGTTACTTCTACTAAAGTCTATGACGATAAATGTCATTTAAATACTGAGGGAAATGCATAATTGAGGCCATATATGGACACCTAAAAACTGACTTTAACTACAATGATTGAACCTCCAAAATAATTGCATTTAACTTTGTTTTACAGACATCAAAATAGTCCTCTTTGAAGCTGATTTTTAGATTTAAATCTGCATCGATAACTTTTAGGAAAATAAAACCTCCCAGGGTGTTTGGACGAATCCAGTTTTACGAAAACTTAGTTTTAAGAAAACCAAGTTTTTTTAAAGAGTTTCATGAACTTAGTTTATTTTACTCTCTTTTATGGAAACAAGTTTTGTCAAAACCAGGTTTTTCTCAAACCAAGTTCTACCCAAAAACCCCTACAACTTGAACTTTTAGAAGGTTTGTGCACTTCTAAAGTTTGGGTTCAAACTGTTACTTGGACAAGTGAAGTTTTATTCGACTTGGACTCTATAGATAATGGAGAACTAGACTTAACGGGGTATTTGATAAGAAAAACATTATGTTCTTGAAACCCATGTTACTATAACATATGTTTCAAAATCATCATATATTATCGTCTCAAGAAACACGATACAGTTGTGTTTAATGTTCAATTGTTTAATTCAGAAACAGCATATTTTAATACTACATGATTATGGCATTCAATGGCGTGCCATTGATGCCACGTTACTGAAGAAAGCACTTCTATGGCAATATATACCATGGGGTGCCATGTTTTTTTCTTCTTTTTTTAATAGTGAGTGGTTCATTCTACCGCCCCTAAGAGAGACCACTAGCCCTCCATTGTGCCCGCTCTTCTGGGTTCACAGAGTATGCTTCGGGACCTTTTGATGGTCCAAAGGTAGATCACACTAGGACATGACAGTGACCACTCCCATATTCGAATACGAGTCCTCACAAGAGCTGGACCACCTTGCCGCCCAGTACGCTACTCACCCCTACTTGCTTCTGTCATTTGGATGTGGGGTGTCATAACTAGTTTCCATTTAAAAATGCGCTTCTGAAGCATGTCTTAGAAATCAATGGAGAACAGGTGCATGAGCTACGATGATCCCTTGATCTACGCGTCCATTGCTTACAATGGCATGGCCGGTTTCGATCTTAAAATTTCACAGCCATGAATATAGTCTATACAGGTGCCTTGCTTTTTCTGCTGACCTATTTTAAGATGTTGATTTTGAAGCAGAACTTCTGATGATACTTTCATGTTTCTGCAGGTTTAGCTTCTGAGTAGTGTTCTTTGCTCACCGTAAGTATGCACTGAGTAAAGTGTACACTACAGATATTTCATTTAAGTAGACACTAATGTATACATTACAGACATTTCATTTTGTGTACGTTATCTTTTAATTTCATTGAACTAAAGCATGACTGTCTTTCTAAGTCGCTCACTGCTTGAACGATTGAATCGAAGTTCTGTTCTTTTCTTTACTGTTTTGTGATGTAATGGGGCATTTTCACTTTTAGCTGAAGAGAGTGTTTGATTAAATGGAATAAGTTGGAGAAGCAGGGAATTGGAACATCTACTGCTGACCAATTTAAGCATTTTCTATTTATTCTTATTTTCCATTTTTTGTCCGCTTAATATTTGTCCTCTTTCAACTTAGCCCAATTTTGTAAATATATACATACGAATATGCTTTGGATTTTCAAAAAAATAAAATCTATATGCACTATGTCATTGTTCTTATTGTGCCAAAACCTTATTTTAATGACATTAACTTTTTATATTGATATATGTCATTAAACCTGTTTAGCAATGGCATAATATGTCAATAATGGCATGCAAAACCTTCAGTGGCCCGGCAAGTTTGCCATAAAAAGCTAACAACTAGTATTTTTGGTGTGCCATGGTAGCTTGTTGCAGTATTAAAAAGCGCCACTAAAAGCTCCTTCAATGACTTTCATCCCCATGTTAAAAATGTTCAACCATGACATGAGCCCAGCGTCACTGAAAACTCTTCACAGAACTAATAAAATGGCACAACATGATCCATTTATTGTGTTTCTTTGCTATGCCACAAAATAATAACAGTGCCAGGGCATTCATTGGCCTTTTTCGTGGCGTTTGTTATATATGCCTCACAAAAGATGTTCAGTGGCGCTTTTTGAATGCCATAAATCTTGTTGTAGTTCATACATTATGTTTTAGAGCTGTACATGAGTCAAGTCGAGCTCAAGCTTGCCTCGACTTGTATATTGTTTTGCTGAAGCTCGAGTGATGTTTTACAAGGTCAGCTTGAGCTCAACTCCATTAACTATGTCAAGGCTCGAACTTGACTCGTTTAAAGCAAAGTTCAAACAAATAACATGCATGTAACTAACTTGTTTTCAACTAATTAATATATCTTAGAGAGATATATGTTCACTTTGACTAACATCTGCAGATCGGTTTCTATCAAGTTTAATGTGGTTTTGAAGTTCCGAAAAAATGTATGAAGGAGGGAAATAT
Source organism: Nymphaea colorata (assembly GCF_008831285.2). Lineage (NCBI taxonomy): Eukaryota > Viridiplantae > Streptophyta > Magnoliopsida > Nymphaeales > Nymphaeaceae > Nymphaea > Nymphaea colorata. The sequence goes on along the minus strand of NC_045138.2, from coordinate 4,487,454 downwards.
AAATTTGTATACATTAAAATTTAAAATTGCATAGAACATGGTAGACTAAATGAGTTACTCCAATATGGTCGAGTTTAATCGAGTCAAATTTGTGTAACAAGAACTTTACTAGGTCATAAATTTGAATTTTAATTTAAGTTCAAGCTCAACTTGCTTAGAATGGAGCTTAAGAGAGTGAGTTCGAGTCAAGCTCGAGTTGTTCAAAATCTTTATGACAAGAGTGTAGGCCAGAAATTTGATCGAGTTCTTTACGACACCGTTGTTTAGCTCTTGCTGTCAATAAATTTGACCGAGTTGTTGAATCGAATCCTAATCAAATCGGTGTCAATTTGCTATAAACTTTTAGCCATTTTTTAAAATTTGTAAGAATTTTTATTTTAAATTGATTTATTTTGAAAATATTAAAATTTTAAGTTCTAATTAGCTATTTTATTTTAATTTTTATTTGAAAAATGCGGATGCAAGAATATTTCAATATTTTCAGTTGGAACGGCCCACGCCGGTCGGACTGAAAATTCAGGAGAAGCTTTTTCCTTATGCGTTAAACCAGAAGAGCGTATCCAGAATTTTTCTGGACGTGTTTGAAAGAGCCTCTCAGTTTGTCGGACCTGCTATCCAAGCGACAAAAATACCTTAAGAGCATGATAGTAGAATATTAAAAGATCAGGCTGCTCCAGATGAAGGGGTGAAAAGGGGACGCTTATGGATCAGATCAGGTTAAGTCCAAACTCATTTCCAAAAGCATCTCTTTTAGATCTCGAACTGAGAATGGATCCAAATAAGATCCGTTACAGGTTCAGTTCAATCATAGCATGCACGTATGTGTCTAACGCGTATGATATACATATATATATATATATATATATATATATATATATATATATATATATATATATATATATATACAAAAGCCAAGTTGCTGACAGTCAAGTTGGGAGGCTGGGCCTGATCTATAACCCTGTTCAAACCCGACTTCATATCAAATGGAGTTGGCTGACTATGGTTAGGCCCACCCAATCCCTAGCCCTCATATTGACTCAATTTATATATTTCAAAAATTTTATATATATATATATATATATATAGCAAAATTGTGCTAAGTTTGACTTTATTCGTTCAATAGGTGTTCATTGTTTATGATGCAGACAAATTAAATGAAAGAAATTCAAACACGAGCATTAAAGGGTTTGAATGTCGATTTGGAGATAAGACTTTATGGGGCCTCAATGGACCCATGTTGGCGCAAACCATATTAGAAAGAGAAGAAAGAAAAAAAGAAGACGGCCAATCGGTGGAATACAAATACAAAAGTCATGGAGGACATAATCATTTGCAAAATCAATGCATATTTGCGTGGGAACCACATGAATAATCGCATCTTTAGACTTCAAATTTCAAACTTTCAAAATTTTGAGTTACCCAAATTTGAGGACGTTGCTCCCAACCCGGGTTAGGACCTTGAACCAAGCCAAGAGCAGACCGAGACAGACATAGTTGAGCCAGGTAGTGCTAGTGGCGGAGTCAGAAATTTTTGGCTATGGGGCACTATGTGGCTGTCTTAGGCTGGCGTGGGAGCTCCCATGAGAGCCCTACGCGGGCTCCGCTACTGCTATAAGCAGTTGAGTTTCTTTCTCATGCATGTGGAATGTCCATAATTTTAATTTTATGAAAAGGAAAATAGAAGCCGAAGCCAGTACATGCACGAACAAACTTGAAATAAAGCAGGCAAAAACATGGAGCTATTCTGGGCAGGCACCCACGCTGGCTCCGCTACTGGGTAGTGCACTTACATGGGCCACGTTTGGAACCTTGAGCCATGCCAATTTCACAAGGCCAGAGAAGGCCCAAGCCCACCACCTAGAGTGAGGCCCAAGGTAGGGGTGAACAACGAGTCAAGTTACTCGAGCTTGACTTGTTAAAACTTGGCTCGTGAACAAATTCGAGTCATGTCATTTGCTTAACGAGTTGAGCTCGAGTTTATGAGTTAATTAATCGAATTGAGTTCGAGCTCAACAGCCGAGTCGTGCTCGAGCCTTAATCAAGTTTGTTGAGTCCTAATCAAGTCGATATATTCAAATGAGTTTACGAGTTTGTCGAGCCTTAATCAAGTCAAGCTTGAGCTCAACACGTAACAATGAATATCAATTCTATTCAAACGAGTTTGTCGAGCCTTGATCGAGTCAAGTTCGAGCTCAACACATAACCATAAATATCAATTCTATTCAAACGAGTTTGTCGAGCCTTAACCGAGTCGAGCTCGAGCTCAACATGTAACTGTCGAGCTCGAGCTCGAGCTGCTCCTATCGAGCTATTCTCAAACTCGAGTCGAGTCAAGCTGATCTTAAGCTCACTGAGTTCGGGCTCGACTTGGCTCGTGTTTACCTCTATCCGCCCTCCCATTCCTTTTGCCTTTGAGGTTCTAAGTGGTATTAAGTGAGTACAATACACCATTCAGCTTGAGTGTCACTATCCCAAAGTTTGTGGTCCAGAACAGTAAACCAAAAACACTAGGCAAATAGAACATCCTGTTAGTGGCATTCTCAAGACAAGAAAGCGAACATACTCTGTATTTAATGGAAGGCCACCCGGATTGAGGTAGAACTCATAGAGAAGGAGCAGCTTAGTTCCCAGATCCATATCTCTACAGTCTTCCATCCAAATCTCGACTTTTAATCTTAATCCAAGAACGACGTATCGAGGATCCATATTCTGCATCGAACCAACCGATCCAGATCTTACTCTTCAACTTCCTGATCCGATCATAGCAGCATTCTGTTTTTGGCAATCCAAAAGCCTAACTTTTCCCTTGCTTTGATCAATTAGCCGTTGCCCAACGGACCGCCCGCTTGTTTAGATTCAAAATTTTCAACAGAAAAGAAGAAAAAGGAATGAATCACTTTCTTCCGTATCTCTGAATTCCTTCTTCTATATAACATCTTCCAACTGAATCTCTCTTCAAATTTCAATCGTTTCATGGGCAATTGCATGTCCCCATTGTTCGACAGCATGGGCACTTGCATCAGCAAATGCATGCCCAAGCGGCCCAACATCTGCTGCAGGCCCCCAAAATCAGGCCCAATTGAAGACAAGCTTGTCATCTCCGAGCTCCCCTCCGCTGCTCCCCGGCCGCCTGCCGGCCGGAAAAACGTGTTCTCCGATGAGTTCTTGATCGCCTGCATGAAGAACAACTTCCACCTGACCACCCAGTTCGTGCCCACCCCTAAGCCGGCCTATGCATCCCGATCAAAGGGTTGTACAGATCAAGCTTCACACAGTTTGGCGCCAAATTCTCAGCTTGCCAAGCGTGGGCGTTCTTCTCCCCAGTCGGCGGTGCTGATGGGCCCAGAAAAGGTCCTGTTCTTCCCTTCTTGCCCGGACCGGCACCTCCCGGCCTCGCCCTCCGTCAGCCGGAGGTACACCACAAGCACCAGCTGTGCTAGCAATTTTGCTAGTACCATTTGCAGCAGAAACATCAGTACTAGGCATAATTGTAAGATCCATGAAGTAGAAAGAGTTTCAGTCCCTTCTTCCTCTTCCAGCAGTTGCGCCACCGCCGTCACGTTGCCGGCCGGAAGCAGAAGATACCGTGCCGGCACCAGCAGCAGCGGCAGAAAAGTTAGCAAGCCTTCTAGTGGTAGTGGTAGCAGTAGCGTAGATTGTAATGGTTCAGGAGTTAGCAACAGCAACTGCAGCAGTAGTAGCAGCAGCAGTCTGTTGTTAAGAAGGAAAGAGATCTGCAGACATGAAGTCAGGGAAAGTGTTGTTGGCATCAAGGAGGGGAGCAGCAGGCTGCTGAAGAGGAAGAAGAGTGAGAAAGCTGTGCACCCAATTAGCTTTGAAGATGATGTTGATGGAGACACATCTAGTGACTCCCTTGCTTCTGCAATTGACATCAACGATCCCCATATTTCACTAGACTGTTTCATATTTGTGTGATTCTTGTGGATATGGTTTTGATTACAGGATTTTTTTTTTCTCTACATAGAACGAAAGACTATAAGCAACTGAACATCATTTTTTTGTATTCATCCCTATGGTCTTGAATATATATATCAAATAAAAGCTGTAGATTCGGATTGTTCTTTTTCTCTGTGATGTCTCCTGTACTGCAATTATGCACCGTATATTGCACTTCTTGTTGCTACCATCGTGACGATTCGCTTACTCTTTTAGTGGATGATGCCTTATTTTTGATAAGTTGTGTTTCATATGCATTATTTTTTATTTTTCCAATGATTGTTGCGATCATTTTTTTTCTCATTTTCCCATGAAATTCTGCAATGTTCTGATCGTTTCAATTATAGCAGCTCATGCTTAAAATTTTTGTTTCACCAACATTGGCTGCCTTGGAATCTAAGATTGGTGATGATTTGAGCTCTTGTATTTGTAGATCCCAAGATTTCAAATATTTGGTTTTTAATATGGATTGCATTCTGAATTTGTATGCTTGTATAAATCTCAAGTTAGTTAGGCATTCTTCTGTTCTTACTTGAAACTTATGAATTGAGAAAATGAAAAATCTTAAATTCATAGTTCTCAAACATGCGGTTTGCTACCTCCTTCCCTCTTCGATCTCAAAATTGAGAATCTTAGTTCGATGTGAACTCACCAAACTCTTATTACGATCGATCTTGTTAAAATCCCCCTTCTCAATTGAATTGATTTTCTAAACGATTCAAGGAATCAACGAGAACAATTCTGAAACAACTTTGCTTTTAGATATGTAAACAAACCAAGCTGTACACTTTCAACTAGAGAATCAAAAGACAAAAGAATGAAAAAAAAAGATGATAAATTAAGAAAACCTATATTGGCAATCATAAACAAGATGATGGCAGTTAAAAGATAAAAAAAATATTCAACTGAGAGGACTCAAGTTTCAGATTGCTGATGAAGCCTCAGATCGATCTGGGAAAATGTGAAGGGATCAAACGCGGGTCGGAAGAATTATTTATGCAAAAATAACGTAAGATTTAATAGTAGATAATGAATCAAAATTTTTAATCAAAACCTGCTGGAGGATTGGCCTTCGGCCTTTTTATTCATTAAAAAAAAAAAACTGGTTTATGATCATCGATTCAATTTCAGAAACAGATTTATTTGGGGATGTGTCCAGTTTTAAGCAGAATTTCCTTGATTTCTTTCTCATTCATGGAGCTGCGACAGAGACAGTGAAACATGTTTACACTTTCTTTTATATGAGATATCTTTGATGCTAGTGGCGAAGGCAGAAATTCAAATGAGAGAAGCACAAAGACATAAGTTCATAGATGGCTAGACACCCAAGTTTAAATACATATAATATTTTGGTTTTAAATTAAATTTAAAATATTTAAATTGTTTTCCAAAATCATGAAAGAAAAGAAGAAAGCTAATATGGGCTTGTATGAGCTGATGTGTATTAATTATATATAGCATAAACAATGGGGCACCTGTTGGGATTTTTTGGGCCGAGAACAACTTTCCAATTTGACGAGAAAATGCACTGGGCAGCAGGGGTGGAGCCAGGATTTTTTTTATGGTCGGGCTGGGCCAAACTAAAAAATTTTGATTTTTTCAATGTAAAAAAAATTTCCTGGGCTCACTTGGGCCATGGCCCGGGCGCCCACCCCCCCTGCTGCGCAGTAGTAGCAGAGACAAAAATTTCTAGTTTTTTAATCTTTAAGGGGCACTCATATGAAAACAAATAAAAAGTTGGGGTGGTATTAAATACAGAAATAAAGCTATTTTTGTGGGCTGGTGTGGGCAATTGCACACACTAGCATACAGGTGCCTTCGCCATTGATGGACAGTCTAGTTAGACTGGATAACTTGAGGGCACTTGGTTTCTTATATGGGCTTGTGAATAGAAGCACACACCCACTAAATTATTCATGACATTTTTTCTCTGACGTTTGGCTTTCCATTAAAAAAGGTTCACTAAATAGACACACCTATTGAAGAAATGATGTATTATTGAACAGTGGTGGAGCCAGAAACTTATGATACATGGACACTATTATTTTAAATTTCAAGCTTTAAAGAGCACTCATATAATAATAATAATAATAATAATAAAGTATCATATAATTATACAAACAAAGCAAATTTAGTGGGCTGGTGTGGCCAAGATGCATCTTTTAAAAAGCACCTGTTGAAAAGAGATGCATCTTTTAAAAAACAAACTATCATAGTGGTTAATGATGAGTAAAAGAGTCTAGGTGTGACAACGTTTCATTCTTCTAAATAACATGGATTCGTTACCAGCAAGTATAAGAGTCTTTCAATTTATCAAAATATTTTACATATATAAAATGCTTTAAGGATGAGAGAGAGAGAGCCGATAAAATGAGAAATATATAACAAAATTGGGGGACAAGAAGTCCCCTACATACAAAAGCAAACCGCAAAAACAAAAGCAAAAAGATGAAAATATACAATACAATGCACAGTAAAATAAGAAAGGTGTGAATAGAGAGAAAAGAAGGAGCAGCACCGTCACCTAACAGCAGACGAACCACGGCGCCTTAGCCGAATGGCAAACTGGACATATAAATGCTTGGGCCTCTCACTTCCTCCCACTTACCTAAATACATGCATGCAAAAATGACTTTTTATCTTTTAACATACTTAAACTTCATTATTGATCTTGCTGGCGACTATAAATGTAAGCTCATTCGTATTTTTGTCATTTAACTATCTAAGATTTTATAAAATTCTTTATGTAATTGTGAAAGTTTTCTTTTCAATTAACCTCTCAAACCAACGAAGCTTATTGTTTCAATATAACCAGCTACATGGGCAGAGGGAAAAGGAGGGGTCGGCAGGGGCCTTGGTCCCCTTGAGATTTTAAAAAATTAAATGTAAATGTAAAAAATTTTATTAATATGTATAAAAAATTTGAAAATTTTTATTTGCTCTTTATTAAAATTTTGAAATTATAGTTTGACTCGTAGGACAAAAAAATCTTAACTCTACCACTGACCAATTATATTGCTCCTCAAAATTGTCAACTAAAATGACGTGCACTACTATTCTTTTTTTTTTTTGCGAGAATCAAACTGACAGCCACATTCTCATTAACTTTTTTTTAGCTGAGTAGCTATATTAAACCCCTCGAAACACATCTTGTCGCTCGCTTGCTGCTGAAATTCAGTAGGTTTCATGCAGGTATAAATATAATATGAGACGAGAAAAAAACACACGGGAGCTCCGCTGCATTGCCACCTAACAGGGTCGACTGTAAGTAAGACTGCTACTCGACTTTGATGAAAGGATAAACAAAAAAACACAAAGAAAATTTTACAAATAATTGCTTAATGTTTGATGTCTTTATAAAGAAGACTTAATATTATGAAATTATAGATAATCATCTGAATTTCGCAAATGATAATTATTAAACATATTTGAAATGATATTTTATACCTCTAATCTAGAAGATCGTTTTCAAAATAATTTCACAAATTACAGTTTTCAGGTCAATCTCCATAGTTTGTCGTCTCCCTTCTGGTTTTTATCTTCACAAGCACACAAAAAGGTGAAAACCATAAAATGCTAGCGAAAAAAATGAAGCAGTATAGAACTAGTTGTTTAAACAGATTTTTTTTTTTTTTTTTGGCTAAGCGTTAACTTGTTTTCACTACAATATTTTTAATTTATTCATGAAACATGTGTTTGTAAATTATTTTATAAGTTTAAGAGGAGAATTCATAAATATTTCACGTTCAAACTCTGGAACAACATGCTTCAATCCTTTTCAGACATTTAAATTAATGCGACTACTGGCACTATAAATATATATATAAAGCTAGAATTACGTTAATAACGACATTAAAACGCAGTTATTTCTCATTTTCCATATTGCCGCCAACCATCTGAGCTTTGTGCCAGTGGGGATTCGCAATTGTGCAGAGGGGGGAGAGAGAGAGGGAGAGAGGATGAAGATGGTATGGAAGAAGAACGATAAGAAGCGGGCGGCCCCTGTAAAGCCAACACCTGCAAGTCTCCCTTTCGATCGAGCAGACGAAGGCGGCGACGGCGACGCCTGTTCTTCCTCTTCCCAGACGGACGCCCAAAACCAAATCCCGAAATCCGAACCTGACGAGTCGAGAATCGCAGAATCCTTCGAATCAGAAGGCAACAAGCTCGCGGAGGTAAACCAACTGACCGACCCCTAATGCTTCCTGCTGTTTTATCTTTCCTTCATTATGGCACCGGCAATGGCATTTCTTAACTCTGAGTTGAACCTGGCGGGGAGCCGTTTTTTCGTGCTGTTCTTTTTGGCATTTCAACAAACAATTTATTGCCGCCCTTTCAAATCCCCTACTTGCCCCCTTTTGCTTCCTAATGTGGTGAAGCGTGCTGCATAGTTTCTAGTTACCTCCCCTCTGGCTGCACCGATGGGGAAACTGGGTATTCTCTCATTAGGGAATAAGCTCGCTTGTCATCCTTTCTACTAGAGGTTGGTCTTTTACATCATAGGCAAAACAGAAGCGGCAACCCCCTTCAATCAAACGGCCTCTGGTGCTAGAGACCGGAATTCTTTTTTATATTGGATCTTTCAATTCATTGTGGTTTGGGAAGACTGTTGAAAATACATTGTTGTCTAGTTAAAAGTTTGGGTTTGTGCAGCTGGTGAAACATAAGAGATCAAAGCGTTTGGCTTTGATGCCCTTTTTACGGATGAAAGGGTATTTGAGTAAAGTTTGCCTTTTATTTGAAGAATGGCAGGTATCATGAAGCTTTGAGTAAGTGGGAGGCTGCACTCACTCTTATGCCAGATAGAGCAATTTTACATGAAGAAAAAGCGCAAGTTTTGCTTGAGATAGGAGAAGCTTGGAAAGCCCTAAAAGCTGCAACAAGTACTTTCTATTTTCTTTAAAATTGACTTTTGAGATATATCATGGCTAATGTGGTTCAGCTGCATCATGGACATTTTATGGTCAACCACCCTGTTTTAGCACTCTGTCTTCCTGCACCCATGAATGGTGTGCATCAATAGCCCGAATTTGTCATTGTGATACCTGTGCTTATGCACATAGAAAAAGGAAAGCATAACGAAAGAAAGCAAAACTTTGTTTACCTATCAGTAGCTTCGCAATGTAAAACCTCTTGACTGCTGTTTTGTGGCGTTTGTCATAACTACTATGTATAGCTAGGACGAGGATGTGCAATCATCATGCTAGTCTAAATAGTCATTAGTTTAGCTAAGCAATTCAACAAATATTGAAAAACCAACTTTGACATGGAAAGTTGCCAATGTTAGAATATGTGCATTGTGATTTGTGAAGAATGAAAAGCTGGTTCAGTTCTTTGCATAAGAATATGTGAATCATATTTATGAAATATATTTGGCTTCTGTTTCCTAGGGTCCGCTTACAAGTGCATCTTATGCTAGCTTCCCTGGGGCTGGCAGTAAGCTCCCACACCATCTAAATTTTGTAATTCTGTAATCTGATTGCTTCATCAGAGGAAAGAAATCGTGAAGGTCAAATTTTATCGTTACACAGATTTCTTGCACCCTGCATTAAAACATCTGAAACCAAACTGCTACATAGTGTTTCCAACTCTCCTGCATGTATGAAAACTTGAAGGTATCATGGTCCATGGATGTTAACAAGTTCATATTTTTTGTTTCTGCAAGTGGAAACCGTGTAAGGTGTCTTAGAAGTTTGAACTGCTGCCTTTTACCGTCCCACCATGCATATTGTCTATAGATCAGGTTTTCATTTGCTATCATAAAGAAGCTTGGGAGGCAAAGTCATAGATATGTTATGGGGAAAATCTTATCATGTCTACTAAGGTAAAGCATCTTAAGATTGCTTCATATGTTCCTAGTGTATATACTGTTATGGTGTTCACTTTACAAAATGCCCATGATGCTGAAAATTCATACAACCATCCACCGGCAAGCTACAACCAAGTCTTTTCTTGCATATTCACAGTACTATTCCGAGCAGGCACCAATTTCCTGCATGTAAATTAGTGAAAAAACAAACCATGCATCAAGCCCTAGCCAAAAAATTTTATGCTTTTTGAAAGTAATGGTAAGGAGGCTGTGGGTGGAATCTGAAAGCAACAGCGCTATTCCCTGACACGTAAGATCTATGGTGTTTTGGTGTTTAGTAAAAACATAAAGTGATTTTTTTATTAGAAAAAAATTATGTTACACTATGCGCTGCCCATAATCTGGGGATTTGGATTTGACTGAATTTTAAGGGAAAAAAAGTATCCATATAGACTTTATTTTTAAAGGTTTCATTGTTTTAAAGATAGTTTGGAACCACGGACACCAATATCGTTTTCCATTTTTGGCAATTTCTCATCAAGTTTTTTCTCGGGATTTATTTTCAGGTTGTGGTTTTTGCAATACGAAAGTCTTTGAAGTTTTAAAGCTTGAAAATTATAAAATGTAAAATGGAAAGACATGAGATAATAATTTTCGACTATTTTTCTTCCAAAAATATGAAGAAACAAGTACAAGCCTTTTTGAAAGCATAAAAATGAAAAAATGAAAAAAAAATCGCATGCTTAAAGGTACGAAGAAATAGACTTTTGAAAAATTTCAGGAAAAATATCGGCAGTACCTTTGGGTAACATCGTGATATTTTGCTTTTGGTCCCATCGTGAAAACATCAGGATAATTTGCTGATATGACAGTCAGATTCAAAATGCTGATAATATCAGAATAGCTTCAAAATATCAGCAATATTTGAGACTGTATTTTGAACCTTCTTTAGTTCAGAACCTGCTATCATACTTGAGCTTACACTTTATGTCAAGCACCTTATCTACAGTTTATTTCAATTTTTTGGTTTGATTGCTATAGCTTTGCTTCTATATGTAAGACAATTTGAAAGTTATACCACATCATCTTCCAAGTCCAAGACCTTATCTTTGTGCATGGATTTTGAGGCTTTGGGGTAGTATCTCTAGAAGCAGTAAAATGCATTTTTTCGTGATTTGGATATTCGTCTTCAACTTGTTAAAAGTCTTTGAATCTAAGTTGCAACACAATTCACTACATTCATTTGTTTGAATTTCTTGATTGATTTTGGTTTAAATTTGCTGCCGGCCTGTAAATGGCATTCCTTTTTTCATTTTCGCCAGGAATATTTGTTGTTCACTATCAATCATCTTCATGTTCTTGTGTGATTTCTGTCTCTTTCTTCTTAGCTCGTGCCTGGTTATAGCCTTGTTGCTTTAGAGTTGCACATGTTTTTACTCTCTTGCTGATTCATTTTTCAGGAGCCACGGAGCTTGAGCCATTATGGGCAGAGGTTTGTACTGATTCTTCATTTTCCCTTTGTTAGTTATCTACTGGAAGTTCCATTTTCTTCATAGATGTCAGGAGAAGTTTTATGTCAATCCACTTAATTCTTCTCTCTATCTCTCTATCTCTCTCTCTCTCTCTCTCTCTCTTTCTTTCTCCCCACTTATTTCCATTGTGGTCACCTCCAGAAGTTATAGCTACAAACTTAGTTGCTAACCTACCGTTTCCATTCTCTGGGATGGACCAGAGATCTTTTTGAGCAACATGACTGTACCGTGCAGAGTCTTCAGGCCTCTGCAATCCTTTCTTAATTTTTGGTTCATCTTATTAGAATGTAGCGATCCTCCTTGACTGGAACTACCTGCCAGTTTGGACCCTTCTTTGGTAGCTCGGTGCTTTAAAGGTTCTGGCCTCTGGGTAGCACTTTACACTACCTGCAGTGGAAAAAAACACTTCAGACTACCCTGCTGGTCCTTACATGAACTTTTTTGTAGCTTGTTCTATAAATGGTTGGTGGATTTCTTTTTTCTGCTTCAACTAATTCATCCCTCTCCTGTATTTGCTGAATAATAATCTTACTAGTTTGTTTTTCTTCTCCAAGGGATTCAAAAAGAGCATATTCACCCACAGAGTGTTAGGGGTTTGCATTTATGATAATTAGATTGTTAAGTATTTATCCTGAGGAAGACATTAGCAACAAATGGCACAAAAACCAGAAAGGAAAACTAAATTGGAAACGTTTAGATTTTGAATATATACATATTTCTTAGCAAAGTATTTGATGTGTCATGGGTTCTTCAAATGGCCCAGCATGCGGGTGTTGTATAATTTATCTGTTCCTTCGGCTGAAATCATTTTCTTATAAGCTTTCTGAAAGCAAATCTGGTTTCCAAGTTCCACCTACCACTGTGTCATCCGTGAAGGCATGCCATGTTGCATTGTCATAGTCTGAAGTTTGTGGTGGTCATACTCTTTAGAAGTTAAGTCTTATATGATGTGATAATTTGTTATCTAGGCCTGGGTGACACTTGGCAGAGCACAACTAAATTTTGGTGAGCCTGAAGCATCCATTGAAAGCTTTGACAAGGCTTTGTCCATCAAGGTTGGCATGAGTTTTCATCTTGCAATTCAAGCGTGTTCATTGGTTTAGTGATCAACAGTATTGAGATTTCAAGTGGATCCACAGTCCGCTAGTGTGGTTACTCACTGATTTGAAATAATTTTATTCTTCTTACTTTGTTTCGCTATTTGTTTTATTGAATTTGGATCTTTTATTGTGTTTATAGCCAGATCTAGAGGAAGCAGAGTCTGACAGACAAACTGCATTGCACCATGTTAAAAAGAGAAAACTGCTTCAGGTTGCTGGTTCAGATGTTGTTGGTCATCGCTATACTGTCAAGGATAAGGATGAAAACCAAGAGGCACCACTTGGAGATTAAAGGGTGTAAAGATTGTTGATATAAGAGAACCGAACCTTTCAGCTTACCCTGTAGATTGTAGAATCAATTTGTATTATCAAATAGAATGGTTTCAATGATTTCTTGCTTATGAGAGTATGGTTCCACTGGCTACTTTTCTTTTCAAATTGTGAAAGCCAGTTTAATGCGACAGGAATGCTTCCCTCGTATGAATAACTCTTGCACATTGTACCAAAAATATGTTTATGTTGTCCTTTACGCCGGTTTCAAAGTTGTTTTTCAGCTGCTGTTAGCATCAAGAGCAAAATGCACCAGAGACGGCAACAAGATTTGCACGAATATGGACATTTAAGGTGGCCGGCTGACCCCGCTTTGTTTGGTCAGAATTAATGCCCGAAATGGCTTGGATCTGGGACAAAAAAGTGCATTAGAAGCTGCTCACCGCTTCTTTTGTTTCCTCGACTGTTTAGCTACGACAGGCTACTCTGGCAGTAAGCAAAACCGACGGGCTTATTCTAATTTGGACTTTATTTTATAGATTTGGAACGCATTTTCATGGCCAAAATTCGAGTTCCATGCTGGACTTGGAGCTTCAACATTTATGCTGCTTTTTTTCTGGAACACCTTGTAATCAGACACTATGGTAGAGGAAACAGCATTATGTGCAATCTGAGCTACTAGCTCTTGTAGATGGAGAAACAGATGGCGATGGTCAACCTGTTGAGAATCCTTACAGTAGCATGTCTTTGCTGCACTCCGTTTTTAGCATTTTATTGAAATCTGTGTTGGTCTATTCCACAGCGAGAAAGAAAGAGAGAAAGACTGTTGTCTTCCACAGGAGACTTTTTCCAAGCTTCCGTCCCTAGGTGCTGCTACCTTCACATTCTTAGTCTAGGAAGGTTTAATGGCATGCCAGCAAGTGAAGTATCTAGTGCAGACTCTTTTCTGGCGCTGAAGGAGATAGCCATTGTGGGTTTGTGCATAACTAGGGAAAAAATGTATTTAACCTATCTGTACTTGATTTGTAAACCGTCAGTAGAGATATTCTACCAAAATTGGGAATAAATATTCAAAATGATCCCTTCTTTCTCCTCATTTCCATCACTTTTCTATGACTATTGGAGTGCACAGTCGATACAAAAGTAGGGCTCGCAGCAGGTCGATATTCCGGCAGCAACCGGCCCGATTTGTAGCGCACGCCGCAGGCATTGCAGAGCGTCTTGGGTCCTAGTGGCCCCATTCTCCACTGTGGAGTTTTCTCTGAGAGGCAGTGGCTGCACCTGCGTGCTCCTCCCTGTTGAGCTGCTGCCGCTGGAAAGCTGCTTTCCAAGTTCTCCTTCCCGATGGCAGGTTTGTCTCTATCGTCGGATACCACTTGCCATGAGTTGCCGAACGAGACGTTCAGTGACCACACCCTCCGCCCCGTCTGCAGTCCCTTGCTCCTTGCCTTGACCGGAGCTTGAAAATTGTGAACAAATGTTGATCTGGGTACATGCTCAGTGGCTCCTGGGGTGCCCCATTGCAGCTGAGAGTCCTTATGGAGGTCCCATCCTAGCTCAGTGAGCGAGTCCATCTGCAAAAAGACCAAGACCCCTGCCAGTGGAATAATGTGGGTTGGGATGATAAAAGAGAGTGCATTCGGGAGACTCTTAAGGACAAACTCACAGGAATGCAGTACTTCTCAATTGGTAGGTCGCCCTCTGCAGCATCTAGCTGAAGATCTGTGCCACAATCTTCGTTTTCCATGTTTAGCTCTTCAATCTCATCCAAGGAGAAGTCAAAGAAGCTTTCCATGTTGTGGGAGTAAAAGGGCTTCCAATCTTCTTTCAGGGAGCTTCTGCTGTCAATGTGATCTAGTGCCATCTTTTCTGCCATGGCCACACATTTTTCTTGTTATTGCAATGCATAAACAGAAGGACAGAAAAAGAGAGAGAGAGAGAGAGAGAGAGAGAGAGAGAGAGAGACCCTGCTACAGCTACTTCTGGGAAGAGAAGGCAATCTATCCAAGATAGAGCCAAGAGTGGTGATATGGTAATCTACCCAGAATAGAATCCAATGGCTAGCATCTCATGCTGCCAGTTGTACAGAATAAGGGGCAGCAGTGGACTTATGTGCAAAGGTGGGGGAGGTTTCAGACACAGAGTTTCTGTTAACTTCACAAGTGGCAGGAGACAGCTGTCATGTTTCATTGTCAAATTTATATCATTTTCATCAATTTGACATGTGAACAGGTCATTTGTTTTTGGGACTGTGACAAGATTTCCATTATCAAAAGAGGAAACGTTTTGTTGTATGGTGGCATGGCTCTGCAACTCAAACAAAAAGAAGTAAATATTTCTCCAAGGACAGTAAAAGGTGAGCATCCTTGGCTTTCTGTCCTTCACACCAGTGTTACCATATGTTTGAAGTTTGAACCGTACCAGTGTCATGTAAATCAAAAAATGAATAAAAGTTGATATTAACATTTTGTATCTACATATATAAATAAGAACTTAAAAAGGCTAAAAATAATTACAGAAAAATAATGCAGCGCATGTTGCACCTTTGGATGGGTGGTGAATCGAATCTATTTGCTACTATTCAATCCAAATCAGCAGATTCAGGCTGATTTTGACCACTTTGGACCTTGATTGTGATAGTGCCACCTAACCATCTACTTACTACCTAATATGTTTGAAATTTAAACTTAAAAGAGATCGTGACATAAGATTGAACTGTAGAAATAAACAATACATATTTTGTTAAATAATTATGCAGCATACAGTAACACTGTGTTCACACTTGCTCTATTTGATGGCGACTCATACTTTTTTCTTGCAGGTCCTATTGACATGAATGCCATGTCTTCTGTCTTCCAAGACTGAACAGTAGTATTAAAAAAACATATATCTTGCTGTATACCAAGGTAGTGTCTGAGTGCACCTACTTATGCAGAAGAAGAAGAAGGTACTGTGTGCTTGAACTTTGAGAAGCCAGTTTGCCCCAAGTTATCTCTCTATCTTGGGATATTGGGTGCACTAAATACATCCCCCAGGTTGAGGAAAAATATTATTTGGTTTTGTTTATCAAGTCCCAAGAAAAACTGGTGTGTGGATTTTAGCTAAAGAGACAACTTTCACCAACTCCAATGAGAGAATTAGATGGAAAAGACCATGTAATGTCGGTGAGCTGCTATTTCTTGAATTTGGAGTCATTTTCCTCACTTTAAATCTCTGTGTGCGTGGAGCTAATGGCCAAACTATCTGAGATAGCCAGTCTTAGCCACCCCCAATTACGCAATTTTACTCAGGATTGGTTTTTTTCTTTTTTTTTCTTTATATATATATACATAAAAGAACATTTTTGAAAAAAAAAATGCAACTTTAAAAAAGATACAGTTGCTTTTAAAAGTAAGCTTCGCTTTTGACAACTGCAGAAAAGGCGAACACATTTTCCGAAAAGTAAATATGCACACTTTACAAGTTTAAATTTGAAGGGCCAAAGCAATTTCTTAATAAAGAATAAAATTATATATATATGTATATATATATTATCGAGGTCCGTAATATGATCGAGTCAAAAAACTAGGAATACGAGCCACTCAGTACGAAAACTTTTTTTTTTTATATTCGTGGCAGAAAGGGTTGGGAGAAGAGGGCAGAAGACAGAGTTGGCGTAAAGGGGATCCAAGGCTTCTCTCTCTCTCTCTTTTCTGCAACAGACCACCCCCCAAAAAATAATGGCGACCCCAGAAATTGCATGTGACGGAGCTGCTTTCCTCCTTCCTACCACCAGAAAGTGGGTTCTTCTTCTTCCCTCCTCAACAGCAGCATCCTCTTCACATGGGCATCCTCTTTCTCAACAGATTTCTTATTTTAGCAGCGGGCTATCTACCTAAGCTCTTTCTTTATGGACATATCCCTCTGCAACTTGTCGCCCAACACACCAAACAAACACAAGGGCAGATGCTCCCACACAAACCATAACAACATGCACAAGACACCATCAAAGTATTTAAGAACAGAAACAGAAATGTTTACACATGGCCCCCCTCCTCTCTCTTTCTCTTCCTCTCTCGATATATATAATAGGAGGCGTTGGACCAGTTACAAGTCTGAAACTTGGAAAACTATAAGAAAATAAGGACCATGAAAAGCAAAGAGAAAGAAGAAGGGTGGCTCATACCTGAGAAGGAGGAAGGAGGGAGACCCAAGTTAGAATGGTGCTTTTAGGGTCTTCTATCTAAAGAGGGGTGTAGGAGGTGAGAAATGAGAGAATAGTTATAAATGGGTAGGTGTTAAGGAAGAAGGAAACTTTGGAAAGAAAAGGAGGAGAGGCAAGGAAAAGTGGAACTCTTCCTAAACAACTGTTCCTTCTCTCTCTCTCCATTCAATATTTCTTTTTTTTCTCTTTGGTGCCAATACTGACCCCCTTCTCTCTGCCTTCCCCAATTAGGGTTTGGTGGCTTCTATTATTGCTCTTAGAAAAAAAAAATGAGGGCCCCCGAGAGTCAATTTTTCGATTTAAGAAGAGAGAGAAAGGAGAGAACATGCCTAACTCTTTTGACAACCCATGTGGCATGTTTATTGGGTGTTCTTTCAATGCCCTTAAAGGCTTCATAAAATGACTTCATTGCCTTGCTTTTCTGCACAACCCAATTAATTTAAAGAGGCCAATTTCAGTCTTTGATCTTATTAGAAAAAAAAAATGTACATGTGATTAGCAAAAAATTAATCCCCTAAGCAATCACATGACCTAAATTCGTCGGGATTAAGCAACTTGGCAGACTTTTTAGCTCTTTGTTAACGAAAAAGACAGAGGCGTGATAGATCAGGAAAGGATGGTGACTCATATTATGTTTAAGTAGATGACCAAAGGTTATGGTTCTATATGTCCTAATTAGTTAGGTACTGTTGCCGCCGCCACCGCCGCCACCTATGGTGCAGATGCTAATGAACTAATGTTATATTCCCCAAGTTTCAATTCCGGAATAGATTGATGGTGCTGATTAATTTTGTTTAATTAAAACTGATAACGAGAGAAAATAAAGTCTCCCATTAATTTTTATTTAAGAGTAATAATGAAATTTTTTGGGTGTCCAGGCCGTGTTTGTCATTTGTTGGATGTTTGGGAGCCTTTTACGACATTCCCCCTACCGCTGGGAGCGCAGGACGTTGCGGGACGGATGACGACCCTTCAGGTGCCAGCTGGCAAGATGTCGAGCTATATATGAACGGCAACGTGGCTTTGCTTACGTGGCGGAATTCAATTGGGCATTTCTAACACGTGGCGTGCAGTTGGTGGCTGATTTTTCAGCTCCGCGTGGAGTGTCGGACGCACTGTCATCCGGAAGGAGGCGACTCGGATTTTTCCCATTATGTCAGTTTTCCGATTCGATCACGAAGCGGTTTGGGATTTTGGACCCGAGCTCGGTCCATAAACTGGTCCACTTAGGACGGGGTTCAGTTAGGGGTGCACACGAGAGCCCGAGTCGAGCCCGACTTCAATCAGTTCGAGCTCGGCTCTACTAATGAAACTTTGAGCTCCAGAATAGCTCAACGGAAGTAGCTCGAGCTCGATTCGAATAGAATTGATATTCATCATTACGTGTTGAGCTAGAGCTCAACTCGATTAAAGTTCCACAAACTCGTTTAAATAAAATTGATATTCATCGTTATGTGTTGAGTGCGTACTCGAGCTCGATTAATGCTTGACACACTCGTAAACTTGTTTGAATATATAGGCTCGATTAAGGGTCGACAAACACGATTAAGGCTCGAGCTCGACTCGGCAGTTCATGTTGAGTTCGAACTCAACTCGATTATTTTAACAAGTTGACTCATGAGCTCGAGCTCGACTCGTTAAGCAAATGACTCGACTAACAAGTAAAGCTTGAGTAGCTTGACACGTTGTTCACCCCTAGATTTAAGTAGTTGGTAACTCAGGAACACCTGGTACTTGCACCTTAAAATTGGGCATTGGGTTGGCGTTAGCTCTAAAAGTTATTTTTAAGACTATTTTAGTTTTATATATATATATATATATATATATATATATATATATATATATATAGTTAATTATATATAATATTAAATTGTATTAAAAATACACTTTATTTCGATGAAGCCGAGCCAAAGGTGGGTTGCAGTCACGTTCTGCCGGGCCGGCCCTCGCAACTTTTCATTCAGTTACGTTGTTCCTGATTAACTCGATGCTCGGGATTAGGTTGGCCGTCAATGTTGTTCATATACGAGTCTACCGACCTCAACAGTATATAGTTTTATGGATACCAAGAGGGTTTGAAATTTAACCATTTCAAAATATTTATGAATATATTTTTAAATAAAATAGGAAAAAGCTCCACACACATTGATCAAAATGTTTTATTAGCCAACGAGACTATCGAAGGTGAACATTTTTCAAATACGTATACGTCTAAAGATGTGCTCAACCAATTCAAACTTGGCTTTAGAGTCTCCTTGTAACTTGTTGAACAAAGTCAAGTTTGAGTACTAATTCAAGCTCGTATATTGATATGTTTTTACTATGTTTCTCATCTCTCACCACTACCAGCAAACCGGTCGGAGATCAAACGGACGTAACGGAGAAACTCGACGAATATTCCATCCTATCACCAGCTCCGCGGAGCCCCAGTCGGCCCGCCAACGAAGGCAGATTGTGACTGATGTGGGCAGTTGCCCACCCCAGCCTCTCAAAAGCTTTTTTATTTTTAAATAGAAATCTTAAATATGCTCCACCAAATTTGAGTTTGTTTAAACAAGTTTTCCTCCAATCAATTTTTCTGGCTCCGTCACTAGACGAAGGTAGGAGATTCTACCAGCATGCCGGGAAGCTTGTCGCGGCTCTTCACCCGCTTCCCTCCACCCACGTTGAGTAGAGGCTTTCTCCAACCATCCCTGCCATGGCCCATGGCCAGCGAGCCCCGTCGGGGCTTGGGTGGGTGCCACAACCTAGCGGCCATCGGGGGGCGACGGCGGGAGGGCCAAGGGCAGTGAGAGGGGAAGAGAAAAAGGGACGGAGGAGATAACTCTTTTATATATTATATATATAAAGAGTGAAAAAAAATGGTAATACCGGGCCCATTGTATAAGAAATAAAAATCAGACCGTTGAAAATTATTTTAAACAAAATTAGAACATTTCATTGTGATCGTAAGCATTAGTTTAGTATGGATCATGTCGTAGTTAAAGTTATCTTTTAAAAATTTGATTTTCTTTTCTACCACTACAATTATGGTGCTATAAGAGCCGTTCCTTCTTTAAACATTATTAAAGTAAAAGAATGGCTAACTTATTACATGTTCCTCATCAAATGGCTACTAAAATCACATTTTTAAGGTTAAATTACCACAAATATCATTTTTATAATTATTTCCAGTGGGTTTATTTCTTGTCTCTTATCAAAATGGTATATATATGTGGGAAATCAGATTGAATTTTAGACATAATAATTGATATTTGATCATACTCATATTCAATTCTAATATCCAATCGAATCCCAGTTCTTAATTCAGTTTCAAATAAATATGTCATGCCCAATATCAGTCTGTTGTTAACATATCATGATGTGGCCGGAATTCCTACGTATTTAAAAGTGAATTCAGATGTGACAATAAAAATGGGATTCAGATTGAAACTTAAAATTTGAATTTTGATACGATATAGGCTTCTCTTTATTTTCATCTTTATTTGCAGCCAAAATTTATACCTAAATATGTAAACACCTGAAAAATGAAATATACTAAAGTTATATCCTATTTTATTTAAACATATATGTAAAATAAAAAAATATCTGACACGTGGCACTCTTTGATTGGTCACTGCATCAAGACAGATTGGACTCCACTAGTTGTGGTTTAAGACAAGGTTTGGTGCTCAGCCCTGGTGAAGAGGAACCATGTGCTCCTCTTTCCCATTTTTATTCTTTTCTCCAAGTTTTGGAATCACTTTTCTACTTTTTTTTTCCTATTTTATCTTCACAATGAACCTTTTATTTCAAGTTTGCCATCGCCCAAGGCTTTTCAATCCTTCTCCATAACCCAAATATAAACATGTGTTCTCTTATGAGAGTCTCGTGAATTTGTTGCAAATAAATGAATATTCCTTTAGAAGTCGTTTGGCAATAAGAACACATTATATGAATATTTATCAAAAAATAGAGTAAATTCATGAAAAGTTGGTATTATATGAATCTGTTACATTTTTTTGTACACATTTATAAGATAATAATGATCTCTTACTATTTATAAGACCGTAATAATGTGCTACTATTGTCAAACAACCCCAACATCAGTTGGATATTTTAGTAAATCTAATGAAGACTTACTTATGCCTCAGATGAAGGTCCACTATGCATGTCTGGGTTCATGCACAGCAATAAAATCCAAATCCATTTAGAGAAATCATGTGACAAAAAAAATGTGCTGCTATCAAGGTGGAATTGTAAAATTATAAATGTTTGCTTAAGAAGCATAAATTTTAAAAACAATAGGGTGTGTTTGGATGGCATCTTAAAATAGAGTTTTGTATGTAAAACACTATTTTCCCTTCAAAATATTGTTTGGGCACATTTAGCTGAAAGTTATGAAAAAACCAGTTTTGACAAAACTATATCTTCAAAAAGGAGTAAATAACTTTATCCTTTTAGTTTTTTCATGGACAATGCTGTCATTGGATGCAACACAAAATTACACTGACTAATTTTAAAAAATGAGTTAAAAAGTAAGTTTTAACAAAACTTTAGTCTTATATAAATGACCTTTTTTTTTTAGGTGAACAGAAAGAATATTTCATCTTACTATCCTGAACAGAGTCGAAATATCTGTCCAACCCTTCGTCCACTTAAAGTGCAAGGGCTGCTTTTAGTGCTTTGCGGTGCTGGCCCCACCATGCTTTAACTTGCATATCAGTGACTTCTCTTTACTACATACAGAGTTGATGTTTAAGGATTCGAAACGGTAACTAGTTGTCTATCAACCTCCGTCCTGACCATTGCACCAACCCCTTCAAGGATTTCAAGCACAATCTAAGTCCTTCAAATATATATTTAAATGATTGATTAGGTGTGACACTCAATTACACTAATTTTCAAAAATTAGTACAAAGCTTCATTTTTATATAAAATACTTCTTTCTTTTTGTTGAACTGGAAGAGTATTTCATCCTATCACCCTCAAAAGAGTCAAAACACTTGTCTAACCTTTCATTCGCCTAAAGTGCAGAGCTTACTTTCGGTGTCTCGAGGTGCTGCCCTTACCATGCTTCAACTTATATGTTAGTGTCCTCCCTTTAAAGTACAAAGAGTTGATATTCTGATAATTCGAAACGGCAACTACTTGACCATTGAACCAACCTTATTAGGGACTTTGAGCACAATTCAAATATATATTTAAATGATTGAATAAAGTTATATATAAATAATAAATATGCAAGTTGAAGCATGTTATCAGAATATCAACTCTTTGTATTTTAAAGGAAGGACACTAACATATAAGTTGAAGCATGGTAAGGGCAGCACCTCGAGACACCGAAAGTAAGCTCTGCACTTTAGGCGAATGAAATGTTAGACAAGTGTTTTGACTCTTTTGAGGGTGATAGGATGATATACTCTTCCAGTTCAACAAAAAGAATAAAGGGAGGACACTAACATATAAGTTGAAGCATGGTAAGGGCAGCACCTCGAGACACCGAAAGTAAGCTCTGCACTTTAGGCGAATGAAAGGTTTCATGCACAGCACTAAAACATGCTCTTAAGTTCTTAGTAGGTCAACCAATATATAAATAAATGAATTGTAAAATTATGAGCAACTTCCCACACAAAGCCTACATGTAGTTCTGCCATTGGTCACTAGCCATTGATCAAGTCAGGTCAGCCGGTAACTAGCACATCAAGGCCAAGCCGTCCGTTATGGGCCCTCTTGGCCCCAGTAAAATACAGGTTGGGTTACGGGCTAACTTTGTCGGCAGAGTCAGTTACATGTAAACTCATAACTTTATTTCATTCCTAATTTTCAAACTAACCCTGGTTGGGGCTTTAGTGATTTAATTGGGACTGAGCATCGGGCCGAGCAGCAGTTGCAGCTCACGGGCTAAAAAAGGTTGGGCCTGACTCCAGCCCCAAACAGAGCAGGCTGCGCTCGGGCGTGCGCCCTGCAACCATCCTCAGTCACTGTGGGCCAGTGGCAGAGCTACATATTATTGGTTGATGTGGGCAACACCAATTCCAATTTCTTTTATTGCATACAGGTGCCTTTAAATATTTTTTTGTATATATATTAGTATCTTGTAGAAAATGAAAATCTTTGAAATAATGTCCTTCCGCCAAAAAAATTTAAGGCTCCGCCACTGCGGTAACATGAAACAAACCAAATAAATAAATGTATAATACAACAATAAGTGAATTGTAGAGAGGGCAGAGAATCCTTGTCCAGCTCGTGTTTCATGTATGAACAGTTAAACTCCCCCCAGTCTGCTATATTGAAAAAAATAACAAATAAATAATAATAATAATAATAACTAAAAAAGAAAAAAATGAGGGAAAATAAAATATAAAAAATAGTAGTAATAGTAGTAGTGATAATAATAATTGTGGTTGTGTCGTTGGAGAAGCAGCCACCATGGATGAGACCACTAGATCAAACTAAGCAACAGATGCCTAGAGCGAGCATCCAAGTTGGGTACCCGGTACTTGACCCAATAATAAATAATAAATGTTTTTATTTTATTAAAAATATATAATTTATTATTAAAAATATTTTATATTTAAAAAAATTATATTTAAAATTATTTTTTATTATAACCGAACTGAGCATCAAGACGGGCAGGGCAGGGCAAGTGCCAACCAAACTTAGCCTATTAAGTAGACATGTTGAGAATAGGCCTAGGTTTTGGATGGGCCTAAGGGTCAAACTTTTGCCACTCTTGCCTAGTAACATTAATGAGCTCAAATTCGATGTTATGGGTGAACAACGAGCTCGACACGTTAAAGCTCAGCTCGTAAATGAGTTTGAGCCGAGTCATTTGCTTGACGAGTCAAACTCGAGTTCATGAGTTGACTCGTTCAATCGAGCTCAACACGTAACTGCCGGGTGGTCGAGCTTTAATCGAGTTTGTTGAGCGTTAATCAAGTCAATATATTCAAATGAGTTTACAAGTTTGTCGAGCCTTAATAGAGTTAAGCTCGAGCTCAACATGTAACGATGAATATTAATTTTATTCAAACGAGTTGAGCTTTAATCGAGACTAGTTTGAACTCAACACGTAGCTTACCGTTATTATTGAATCAAGATCCATACCAAACTACGTGTGTCGATGTCCCAAACAAATTAATAAGAACGTCTTTCCTTTCACACTAGCATTATAAAAAACAAATTTCAAGTTCCGATGACACCAAGATTAGGTAACGAACTTGTTAGATTGAAAAGAAGCACTCATTAGTTCAATGATAAGAAGAATTTGAATCTCTTTCTAGAAACAAACATGAAGGCTCTGTCACCAGGGTGCGGCAAACCTGGTGCCGCACCCACGTCGGGTACGTCGAAGCGGGTGCGGGTGTGGCCTAGATTCGAATCTAAACCGCACTTTATTCATTTCAGTCTATTTTTTGCGTTTTTTTAATAAATTTGATATTATTAATATACTATAATAATAAGTTAATATATAATAATACATACTCTCGCCACACTGCTGCACCTAAATTTTTTTAAATGTGTCGTGCCAACACCAGCACTGGCACCCGCACCCACAACCCTTGCACAGTGACTTAGCATGAAGGAGAGAAACAAATAAGCACTCATTAGTTCACTAAACAAATATCTGCTTCTTCTTCGTTTCCTTCAATCTGACTTTTCGATTAACATCTGGATTTGAGTCCGGCATTTAAAACAAATCTGAACTACAATACAGACATTTGGTACATGATATTTATTTTTTTGTTTACTCAATTACATGGTAGCTTTGTAAATATTTTTTATAAACAGTAACAATTAACTCTTAATGCCTGTCGTGTTGTCAAATTGGTCTAAAACAAAACAGTTTTTAGCAATATGTTTTTATGGATTTATTAATCAATATAAACATTTTTTCTTAGTTCAAAATTTGCTGGAAAAAGCTCACAAAATCAGTTTTATTTTGATGTGTAAATAACTACTGATGAGAAATAGAAAACAGAATATTCAAAATAATTATCATTTTTTGTTGTTTTCCTGCGCGAGAATCATCTACTTATGCAATTAAACATGTCTTAATTGTTCTTACAATTGATTAGTCTCTCTTATTTATTTATAACTAAAATTTTCTCTCCCACTCTATCTCCCCAAGGATTCTTTTTTTCAATTTCATTTCTTTAATTTACTTAATTTTAAAATTCATGGGTGGAATGTTAATAAGTTGTTTCTTTTTCCAATTAAACTGATTATCTTATAAATACCAAAAATGACACTCACAATTTTTATTTATATGTGAATGTTTTATGATTGATTTTTTTTTCCTTTTATGATCAATGGTGCCAGTTAGCTGAAATTAGATTATCCCTGAAGGGGTTGGTGCTAAAGAGTTTTGGATCAGAGACAAAATGAAAACTGAAAAGGGACTCACATACCTCAACTAGCTTTATTGCTCTATTTATCAAGAGATTAACTTCACAGAGTATTACAAAGATTTTTACAGATGATTGAAAGATAAACATTCCTCATATAGATGATAAGAGTTTACAACAATAAAACATCAAAGGTATGATATATGGTTTCGGCTTCTTTTTGCTTCAGGCTCACTGCTTTCAGGGGGCGGAGCAAGGATTTTTTTCAGGGGCCAACCAAATACTCCAACATCTGAACTTGAATCCAAACAATATATTGCGCAACTAAAAATTTTCAATTTTTTCAATGTATTTTTTAAAAAAAAATCGATGGGGCGGGGCCATGACCCAGGTGAGCCCCCCACCCTCCGCCCCTAACTCCTTTGGCTTTTTTTTTCTCCGACACAACCCTTCTTAGGAGATGCTTCAGTTCAAGCTGTAGGAATTTTGACTTGATGGGATGATGTAGGGCACCACCTGCAAGACTTTGGTTTGTTCTTCTTGCCCCTTGCTGCCACATTCTTGTCTGTATATCCCTTTTTGTATCTATCCCATCTACTTTTTGGATCAATAAAAAGGGTTGGGGGGCCTTTTGCCCTCTCAAGTTGCATCGCAAAAGGAAGGAAACAAAACTGATGGAATGTGTATCTCCTTAGGTTATGCCTAACATTTTTATAGAATAAAAATCCGTTAAAATTGAAACTTCATCCTTATCCTTCCCCTTCAATCTGGGCATAGTGTCAACCATTGTCACATATATCATGTACAGGTATTATACGACGAAGAATTTCTCGGGTTTAATATGACAAAGTTGTATATCTCAAGAAAATCTCAGCAAATTTTTTAAAAAACAAGTATAATATGCATTTTTTCACGTTCTTTATTTTCTGGCATTTTTTTCAAAAAGACATGTCTAATTGCCGTTTTATGTCTAATATGCATTTTTTTTTAATGATACACATTTTTGTGACAATGATGTCAACAATGCTCAGGTTACATCTAAACTGGTCAGATGTCCTATTAAACTCCACAAAAACATTACCTTTATGGACGCGATCTAAGACAAAATGGAAATCAATGAAAGATGTTTTGTTTGTGCTGAAAAAACTAGATTTGACACCAAATACAATGCTCCTAAGTATCACACCATAATACGAGGGCTGAAAATGTATGAAATCCTAGCTCCTTGAGTAGTAGAGATTGAATCCAAATAAGTTCAACAGCCCCTCCAGGACAAAGCAACTGTCTTTTTGCTTCCTGGAACACCAAGTGACAACATTATCTCCCAACAAAATTCTACACCCACCAGTTGATTTTTATTCATCTACTCACCTTCTTTGTGCAATTGGATGACCTTGTGGGACTGATTTCTTCATTTGCATTGTCCATTTTGATTCGCGTAAAAATATTTCTAAGATCATTTGTCTAACATAGCAAGATCTCATCTTCATGATATAGAACTTCTAACCCTAGAGAGTAAGAGATGCATCCAATGTCTTTGATCGAAAAGCATTTTTTTCAGCTCACATATTATACTCTGAAGGTTGAACTAGAGGCTCCTGTGATGATGATATCGTCAACATACACTATCATGTAAATGTGATATTTGTGAAACATCAACTGAAATATATGAAATCTATGGTTAAGAAGAAACTCACACTTAACTGCATATACCAAGATCTTGGAGCCTATTTCAACCCATAGAGGGCTTTGTCAAGTTTACAGACATAAGAAGGAAATTACTTATCAACATATCCCTTTGGCTAAAGCATATAGATGTCCGCCTTGCAAAATGCACTATCAAAATCTAGCTGCCAAATATCCCATTTATATTGGCCTGCCAAAGAAAAGATAATTCAAATAGAGGTCCCTTTAACAACTTGGCTAAAAGCCTATAGGAAGTCCACTCCAGCTTCTTGAGAAATCCCGAGCGACCAAACCTTCCTTGTGTCTAGAGATGGATCCATCTGAATTATTATACTTGAGTTTATAGACCCATTTAGAGGGGATCACATTGAAGTGAGGCTGAGGAGCAACTAATTTCCTGGTTCCATTTTTCTATAGAGCATGAAATTTCTTATCCATTATTGCTCACCACTCATGAACCTAGGTAGCTTCCATGTATGAGGTCGATTCACTATTTTTGAGGTCTAAGGCAGATATTTCAGCAACAAAAATCTTAAGTTTAAGGGACCTGTTCATGGACTGGGTCACCATTTTATATATACATGGTTAGGTGGTGGTGGGTTGTGTAAGGAAACATGGTGGATGTCAAGATACTTCATAGAGGCTTCAGCTAGTATAGGTTCCTGTGAGGTGGCTTGTGATGAGATACTCTCATTTGAGGTGGATGGTGATGGTAGACTTGGTGACACTATGGTGGTTGGTTTTAGGCAGGGGCAGAGCCAGGATTTTCTTCAGGGGCGGCCGGCCGGCAGTCTGACCTCTGGATCCGGGTAGGACCAAACTAAATTCTAATACAAAAAATACATTACGCAATTAAAAATATTATTTTTTTCAATATAAAAAAAAAAATCATTGGCTGGGGTGGGGCCATGGCCTAGGCGGCCCCCCCTTCCCTCGGCTCCCGGTTTTAGGTGACCTAAATGATGTAATAGAGGGTTGAGGGCTATGAGGTAGGTTAAGAGATGGGCAATCAGTTGCATTTGCGAATGCATTTTGAGGTTCGCATTGATGTTCATGAGTGCTGCTATTCATTAAGGTGGGAAGCAAAATTCCCCACTATGTTGGCTCAATGACATCCAAACGGTTTTGAGTTGACCTATCTTGATCCGATCGAAAACGATTTTCATTAAAGAATACATGACAAATAATAATTTCTTTGAATTAGGTTCATAACAAAGATAATTCTTGTGTTTCACTCCATACCCAATAAAGAAACTCGGTTTAGTTCTTGGTTCAAACTTGTTGGAGTTATAAGCAGTCAAAACTAGATATCATATTTGACCCAAACACACAGAAATGATCATAACTTGGTTTTTGATGAAATACAAACAAGGCACATTTCCTTGACAGTCTAATTATAATATAAACAGCAGTCTAAAATGCATCTAACCATGATTTTTGTTTCATTTTTGGTGATTCATGCGCTTGCAAGACTTGGATTAGACTAAAAGTTGAAGATCCATAATGAAAGGATATCGAGCCAACTTGAGAAGTAGGAGTTTTATTGTCATTAATTACCAATGACTATACCTTCACCACCGAGATCATATGGTTTGTTCATGAGCTGATATCTATCATTTGTGATATGATTTGTTGCACCCTTATTACGGTTCCACACCTCATCCTTTACTTCATCAAGAGTCATTGCAGAAGATGCTTGTGGAATATCCCAACATGACCTTGCTGTGTGTCTTTCTCACACACAATACTGACATACAACAAATTGCCTTGAGTGTTCTTATTTGGACCCTCTTTTGACGTTTTTCCTCAGCTGATGTTAGGCTTTGCATGTGATTGAAATCGACCACCATGTCCTTCTTAGAAGTTGCCTCGCCCACAACCTTTGTAAGTTACAAAGGTTACTTGCGTGTTTTTAGAAGCCACTATGGCCTCCAGATTCAATAACTGTACTCTCTTTTCTTTGTTCGAGAGAATACCATATAGATTGGAGAACGTGAGTTTCTCCACCAAAGAATTTGGCACTTTATGATATAAAGCCTTCATACTCTTCTGACATATCATTCAGAGTAATCTGAACAAGATTAGAATTTGGCACTTTATGATCCACAACTGCTAATGGGTTGGCAATGGACTTGATTCAATATAGGTAGGTAATCATATAAGAAGACTCTTTTTATATGAAGTTTAGCTTCTTACTTGCTTGAGAAACATGAATGCGCAAAGGATATTGTGTGTCGTAAGATTGTTCCAGGTCTTCCCATGCTTCTCGGGGTGTTGCAACATGAAGAATCTGGCCCAAGACTTGCTCAGAAATAGTCGCTCTCATTCTTTATAGGATGGAATTTCTCACTTATTGTTTTCTTTCTCAATAAACTGAGATGGTGCTGAACTTGTGCCATCGACAAACTTCAGCAACCCTTGAGACCTCACATGGATTGGATGTGGTTTCACCAGAGTAGGTACATTGTTTTTTCTAGCTTCACCGAAATTAGACTGATGCAGCATTCCATTGAGCAGAATACTATTGAGTGCTGGAATTGATTGTCATAACTTCAGAACACACACATGACAAATTGAATAACCGATCTGCGTTAGAGCTTCAATGACTCTCATACCATGAAGTGGTTTGGATCAAAGACAAAATGAAAACTGAAAAGAGACTGGCACACCTAATTCGAGCTTCGTTGTTGTATTTATCAAAAGATTAACTTTACAAAATGTTACAAAGGCTTTTACATATGTAGGAAAGATAAACATTCCTCAAATAAAGGATACATCAACATTAAATACAGAAAAGAGAATGAAATCAAAATTGATGGCAATGTGCATCTCCTTAAGTTATGCCTGTCATTTCTATGGAATAAAAAACTTTTAAAATTGAAACTTGATCTTTACCCTTAACAAGCACAACAGAGAGGTAGAGGCTCGCAAGCGGCCAGTCTTTGTATTGAGCTCCTGTTACGTTGACTTCTTATGTTGCTAAAAAGGCAGATCAATATGCAAGTTAAAACATAAACATCACTCTAAGGTACCAAAAGCAAGTTTTACACCTTTATGGGTTTTTTGGCATTAGAACATTTTGTGAATGTCCCAAGTCAAAAAAAATATACTACTCTTTTTTCCTTTTTCTACTCAAGGGCCAGATCGTCGAACTTAGAAATTTAGAACTATATGTAGAGCATTTCTCATTCAAACACCATGAATCAAATGCCACCACCAAGAAATTAGTACAAGTAGGCTGCCATGTTTTAGGTTCCAATCAATTCCATCTTACATGTAAAACAGTGGCTTTGTCTGATGGAACAAACTTGGCAGCAAAATGGGTGTGGAATGAGCCAGTTTCACCTGTAACTGACAAAAGAATTGCACAAGTTTGATATCAGGCAATCTGGCAGCAAAACAGGCCAATAAGTCAATAACATAGCAAGGGGAAATTACAAACAAGTAATTGTTTATCTGGTAACAGCAGAAGACATAACTGCCATTCATAATTATAAAAATCATAACTGAGAGCCACTTTGCACCTTAGAATTGTAATACATGAAGTTAATATCAACCTTGTATTTTCTTTGGTAAACCAGAAACTCAGAAGGGAAAATAAAAACGAGTACTGGAAACCTCTCAGAGAGGTGGAACCATGAAAAAGGGTCATCAGTGTTGAAGCTCCTGGTTTTATTTCCTTCTTTTTTTCTTGTCCCTATGCAGCTCATTCTCCTGCCCTCCATCTTCCCCTTCTCCAATCTCTTTCTTCCTCTTCTTTTTCTTTTCTGTCTCACCATTGACAATACCTGCTGTTGGATCTCCAAATTGTGCAACTTCTTGAACTTGTTGGTATCTGTTGTCCCTTTTACTAGGTTCTTTCACGTGCTTTTGCCTCAGCTCTTTCTCAAGCTCATTTGTTGGCATGTTGTGATCCATGACATGGTGAACTTTATGGCGCATCTTGTGCTTCTCCCCACGTTCGTTCTCCGGAGCCTCATCCTCCCTTTCCTTTTGCTCTTTGCCAGAATCCCTCCCTAGGGAATCTGGCTGGTGACTCCCATCTAAGCTTTCTAGGTTTTTCTCACGTTTCTTATGCCTATGGCCCTTCATAGGATCATCCAAGCCCACCACTTCGCTTTGCGAGTGCTTTGATCTTGGTCTCTTATCCCCATCTACACTTTGCTGGTGTCCTGCATGTTCTCTCCAAACTACCTTCCCGAGCTTGTCAGACTTACTGCCCCTTTTGGCATCTACAATGTCTCCCTCAAGGCCTAGTTGCTTTTTGGATTCACTCCCACCATGCCCATCACGAGATGCCTTCTTCTCTAAGGTCTCATGACCAGTGCATTGGTCTCCTTCAGCACCACCTTTAGATTTGACCTGAATGAGCTCATCGACAGCAGCAGACGACCGTTTGAGGCAAGCGAAGACCTCAGCACTAGTGCCATTGTCAGCGGAGAGGAATCGTTTGAAGATGGAGGAAACCAACGAAAGAGAGACGGTTTCTGATGATACAACCTGACCCGTAACATGGCCCATTGAACCTGTGACCAATGACTAAGAGCTGCAGGGACAGTGATGCAGTGTGAGGTTGCTGTCAGCAATGACCAATGTTGTTAAAGCATTGAATTTATCAGGAAGCGACGCATACAGCTTAAGGCATTGAAGTGTAAGCTTCAGGATCAAGATAGTAAATTTTATGATATCTGTAAAAAGAATGAAAAAAAAATAAAAAACCCACTAAAACAACAAATATTTAAGTAGACAACAATATAAAAAGCACATTTATCTCATATTAATCATCTTATACACATAGTCCAATGTAAACCGCAGCCAAGTTGTATTCACATGCAAAGTTATATCCACAATCAAGAAAACAGATTGAAAAACAATCCAAACAAATGTGAGGTTATCCACAAACCGACATATCTTAGGAATTAGGATTAGTTAGGAATACCTTCTATATGCAAAAAATCTTTTGTCCTAGCATCCTGTCTTAGCAATGCCTTCTATATGTAGTTCAATAGCACAACCAATCCATGACCACAGCACCAAATGTTTTGGCAACTATATCAGCAGCTAAACATTAAAAACTTGAAATCAACCTAGGTAACCAAGCAAAAGTACCTCCTTATTGGTTTCTGAAACACTGCAACACTTTTTAACAGTTCTTAAGGGCCTGTTTCTGGTGATATTCCAATGCCCAATGGATACCTAAATTGGCTTCAATGAAGCTGCAGTTGCACGCACAGCCAGTAAATGTAGTTTCATGCATAATTTGGCTGTGCCATTGTAATAACACATCTTATCGAAGAGCTGACATGATCATATGCAAACATGCATGCCAACATCCTATAACAGTATGTTATCGGAGAACACTTAAATAATACGAAAAACTATCACTTAATTCATGGACTAAAATCTCAATTGAAGCTAGGAAATACTAGACATGAATATCTATGTTGAGCACCATATTCAGCCGAAAATAGAAAGTCATGCAGGTGGAAGTGCTGGGAGAACCCATTACCATGACCAGTTACTAGCTAGTCAACAAATTTGGTGCCATGACTAGCAATGTCTACACGGAAAGAATTAGCAAACTCCGAAGGACTAACCCAAACAGATTTTGTTTAAACAAATTCTGACTTAAAAAGAGATTAGCAATTTCTAATTATACTCGCAAAAATAGATTTTATTTAAAATGAAAGCACTATTCTAAACAAATTCCTCTACACTTTAACATCTCGTTGAATCACCTACAAGACCAACAAAGGAGAGCAGCCTACTAACTCAAGACTTAACAAAAGAGAAAACAAAAGCACATTTCAAAAATAATAAATAAGTGAAACACATGCTCCAGGAGAAACTGAAAGGAAAAGGGAGGAGCAGCACCCCTGTTTGCATCAGAGAGAACAAGATAAAGCAAGCGAGAGAGTGGGGGAAGGCGCTGCCCTTCCTCGACGGTAAAAGAGAGGGGGAGAGAGAGAGGGCAAGTCGGATGGACTTCCTGGCCGGAGAGAGATACAAAGAGACAGACGAAGAGAGCGACGCCGGCCCTCAATCGAGAAAGAGATATACCTGCAAGTACGGTCGGCCGGTGCGAAAATGAAACGGTGAGAGAGAGAGACTGGCGAAAGTAGCCGCTGCGTGACTGCTCCGCCTTCTACATGCTGGGCATTAGTTTTTTGCCCCAGCAGCGGTTCCTAATTATCCAAATTTTGGGCAGTGCTTGTTTATTATCCGACCTTTAGGCGGCATTTTGAATTTTCATAAAATGCATACTGACAATGTTTTTGGTAATTGTACATATATTTAGAAGAAATAAAAAATGATGAGAAACTATATATTGATCTTGTTACGAAAAACTGATCAAGGCAACAATAGTGCTGATATTTGTACAATTACACTGAATATTATAATTTCTAAAATTGAGCGTTTAACAATTACTGTTTTATTTGATTTTCTTGTAAATATTGCAAGAAATATAAAAATCTTCTGATATATACTGATATCTCTAACACTGGTTTTAACTTTCAATTACTTGAATTCAAGGTAGGCAAGGAAAATTATGTGAAGCTTAAAACCCAGTTCGATGAGAATCTGGAATTAGATAACCAAAGAAGCAATTTAAGATATTCTACGATATCATACACCTTATTGATAGAATCCTAAGGGAACACCATTTAGGTGATAAATAACGAATTAGTGTGCTAATGACATCTGCTAAGGATTAATATCAGCAGTTCTCTTATGCCCTGTGATTGTTCTTGCTTACCATCACAGACATAAAAAGTACTTAGTAGAATAAGTAATTGGATATCAAACTATTTGAAATGGAATAATAAGAAAGAGACAAAAGAACAACATTAAGAAGGGAAAAGCTATGTCACCTGAGTGCCGGGTGCGGGTGCGAATGCACATGTCGGAGCAGCACATTCCAAAAAAATTAGGTGCAATGGTGCGCTAATGGTATTTTATTATTATTATTATTATTAATTTATTATATATATTATATAAGTAATTTTGTAATACGACATTCTAACTGGGCCTGAGTGTGAGTCGGAGCCGTAACCATGTCTGGTGCGCACCCGACTCGATGCGACTCGAGTGGTGCCTCCTACTTCCTTAATTCTCACCCAATTTTCCAAAAAGAAGTCCCCAATGGAGCTAAGTACAGAAAATTACCTTCTAAATGAATTGAAGTACATGCTCATTGCAAATGTCTAAAACATCATGTAGAAATAATAGACGCACAAGAAACAAAGATCGAACAGAAATGTAACGTGGAAAACCCTCAACTAAAGGGAAAAAACCACAGGTGATGAGGTCTGGTGCCCACTAGCCTCCAAACTCTCTCTCTCTTAGAAAACTTCATTAACCACAAGATTAGGGTAACTCAGGACATACTGGATCAGGTCCAGACCCGAACCCATACATCAAGATCCATCAACACATCAAAACCACACTATTCAACCATTTCAACAAACAATCTGACAAAAATGGGTTGCAGCTGAACCCAAACAGATCCAAGGCGCCAGGCACATATATGTCCGCTTTATACTGAGACAATTGGTAAGAGAATCTAATGATTCAGAACAGGCATTATCAAAGGAAGCTAAAACTTTACTTAAAGTAGTGCCCCAGAAATGATGGAGAAGTATCCTGAATCCCAGATGGACTGTATCATGATTGAAAGGCTCTAAAGATTTCAAAGTGTCTTGCATTTTTTTTCTAGAATGGTGGAGCAGGAACTAGATGGAATATGGAAGAGAGTGCAAGCAATCGAGCAGAAAAAAAAAAAAAAACATGGGCAATGAAATTAATAAATACAAAAGAAAATACTACAGAACATTCCTTTCCATGGGAAACTAGAAATCAGGTCATTCAATAGTCAAAAAAGAATTTATGTATTGTTTTCAGATGCAAAATATATTAATACACTCGTCAAATGTAGTAGCAGAAGGCCAAGAGATCATTACAGTTGATAGATTAAAAGAACTACAATTCGTCAATTTTCCATCCAGTTTCTGGTCTTACACACAAGGGTGGAAGAAACACAATATTTATCCAATTAATATTGGATATTCGTTATCAAATTGTCATTTTAAGAAACTTACTTGAATTATTCCTCTTATTTTGATGAATAGGTTGTCTAACCTTAGTCCCAGAAGAGACATTAATCAAAATTAATTTCAAACGTAATTA
Organism: Nymphaea colorata; assembly: GCF_008831285.2. Classification (NCBI taxonomy): domain Eukaryota; kingdom Viridiplantae; phylum Streptophyta; class Magnoliopsida; order Nymphaeales; family Nymphaeaceae; genus Nymphaea; species Nymphaea colorata. The sequence goes on along the minus strand of NC_045138.2, from coordinate 4,452,379 downwards.
TTAGTGCAATGGTATTCCACGTAAACAAAAACTGCATGAGACCACGTACCGGTGTGACACTCCGACACCTGGATACCGACACTTGGAGACGCCAAGATACGTTTTGGATTGGGTATGACCAAACCATTTTATTAACCCGACATTTTTTTTTTGTTTGAGACTTTCTTTTATGACTTATGAGATTGGTGATGAACAATGTTTTGTTTGAGAATCTGAGACTTTCTTTCTTATGACTTATGAGATTGTAAGAGTGGATTATTAATTTAATGTTTTTTTATTTTATTATCTTTTTTAATTTTTTAGAATAAAAAATTCACCATGTCCGCGTATCCTAAAATTTTGAAAATTGTCGTGTCCGCGTATCCGTACCCTTATCGTACTGATACCTTTGTGACATAGAGTTCCATCCATCCTGAAACCCCAATATAACAGAAGCCCTTAAGAAGCATCCTCAAATATATGGAAAAATCATCAACAACATTGCAGGACCACTTCATTCGAACAAAAATCAAATGGTGGCAGACAATAGACCGATCTAAAACGAGCAAAATTTATGCTTTATTCATTCATTTTTACTGAAATCCCGAAAGTCACAAGAAGGCCATAACACATCATCAAAATCTGAAGAAAAAGTACAAGAGAGAGAGGAAGAGGGAGAGAGAGAGAGAGAGAGAATCCGGAGCTCTGTGAACCCTGCTTCACTCTGTTCTGAAATCAATCAAACAACCTAACAAACAAAAACAATAGAAAACAAAATATAAGACACTAAGGGGCCGGTTTGATGGCCTGGAAATCTGGAATTGAAAATATATTTCTATAAATATATTTCCTGGTCTTTCTAATTCACATTTTAATTTCCAGCGTAACAAACCCAGTGATAGCCAAAGTACCTCCCTTTCCTCCACCTTCAAGATCCATGCTTGCTTGGATGTCTCCGGGATGTACCTATGTTGCAAGTGAACTTGCGTATTTCTTCATCCTAATTTGCATCATAGAAACTTAGCGCCCACAATAATTGAATAAGGGACGGACTCTCATCTAGCTAATAGCCTGACCAGCTATAATAAACCCCTACAGGTTATAAACTTATTATGCTGAAGTCCTAAATATACATATGAAAAACATGACTTGGATCTTAATAAGTTTCTGAACAAATGATATCCATAATTATGATTCTTTTTGACAAAATCGTTTGTGCTATATGAGGTCTGACTCGTTCACAACATAGAAACATAGTTATCAAAAAACAAGCCAATAGCCATTTGAAAAAAAAAAGTCACGTCCTCTTTGTGCTAATGTGATAATTTAAATATTTATCATAAATAAGAACAAATTCAGATCATAGCTCCATCTCATGATTGCTTTCGACCACTAGCTATTTACAAGCCAAACAAGAGACAAAAGCCAAGTTGCCTTCTTTTTGGGCCGGGTTTAAGTATAAAATATATATATATATTATATATTTTTTAATAATATATATTTATTATTAATAAATATATTTTATATTTAAAAACATTATTTTATGATAAAAAAATATTTTTAAATGGACCGCCCCGGCCCAATGCCCACCCCTACTTCTTTCCATGCTTTGTGCATGTTTTGATTTTGAATAGGCAAATCTGACCCAAGTTAATTCACCATAATGTTCTTTAAAGTCTGTGCAGATTGGCTCATACATTTTGTTTTTGTAACACCATATTTTTCAAAGTTTTGTCTTGTGTTGAAGACCGTTTGAAACCTTTAAGTGCCGTTTGGCATCCATAACAGGTTGTTTTTGTCCACTGATTTTGTTTCAAAATTGGCCAGAGGCATGCATCCCCGTCGTTTCTTCAAATCCTTGGCCAGGTCGATAGATTCATGAAACACTATGTTATAAGGTTCCATGAATCTACCTCAATTTTGGGACACTTTCACTTGACGAAAACAAATTGTTACTAGCACCAAACAACCTCTTCAAAATTTATAATGAGAACTAGCTATAATGATTGCGATCAGTTTAAAATATATGAAAAGTTACAACAAGAATTGCTAAGTAGACGAGTTGAGATCCGCTAGACGAGAAACCCAAGATCGATAGACCAAGTTCGTCAAACCCCAACGAAATGGGGTTTGATGTCGTCCATGAATGACAAATCATACAGGAAAACTGCAATTTGGTGCTACCATATGAGTTGAGAAAACGTGTCAAAGTTTGAGTGCATGTTCTTCAACTTTAAAAGTTGGGTGGTAATTTATTTGCTCAATTATGATACACCATTCTGTAATCTTTAATCCAAAAGATCAGATACAAATTTCAATCTAAACCCGATTAAGTCCAATGAAAATAAGTTCGATCCAATGGGTCAGACCCACACCCTTGCCTCAACTAGGAGTGTGCAATGAGCCATTTGCTTTCTCCATCTTCTCTAGAATTCGAATATTTCTCCTACAAGCCAATCATGGAGTTGGGTAGCTGTCGGATGTCCATGTACCCTACCGGCACCAGGCGGCTGGAAACTTTCAGATTAAGCCTGGCCATCGGGCCGACTCGATAACCAATCGGGCCCAAGTTGGCTTGACATCCAAAAATAGGTTCTGGGCCCAGCCCGACTTGAAAAATCCGAGCCCGAGCAGGCTGGCCCGATAAATTATCGGCCGGCTCAGGTCCCTTTTTTTCAAGCCCACGTAGAGTTGGGCTAAGTACCGGTACCGGCGGCTGCCAGGCCCAATGTCCAACCTTATTTGAGATTGGATTGATATAATTGTTGACTCAAAACCCGTATCAGTCTTGGGTTCCTTCTGAATTATGGATTCAAGTCCGGGTCCACCGATTCTCATGTAAGTATTGTGCTTGAGCTTTAGTGAATGACCGGTTCGGGTATGAGTCAAACGGGTCAAGTCTGGATTAGACGGGGCATTTAGTCAGGCCGAAAGAGCAGGGTCTAAGGTAGGCCCGCTTACAAACCGGTCGGATCCAGGACGGGTTCACGATCGAGTCCGTCGGGTGGGTTCGGGTCTATATTCGGGGAAGACGTGGCCCGACCCGTTGCCACCCATGAGGTCATCACCCCGCCGAAACGCATCGAAAAGAGCCCTTGTCCGCAAAGGCCACGCTATAAAACGGCGATATTTGGCGGGAAATCTCTCCCTCTCCCTGTACCAGTACCAGTTGGAGTGGGGAACCAACCAAGGCGAAGAAGGAAGAAAGGGAGGAGGAACGATGGAGAAGAACAAGAAACGGCCGACGTTCTCGGGGGCACCTCAGAACCCTACATCGAAGAAGCCCTTCGATCCCAGAGGGGGAGGGATGGGAGTGGGGGGAGGGGCGCCCCCTCCACCGGTGACGGAGGACGAGGAAATGGCTGACGAGGACGTGTTCCTCGAGGAAACCCTAATCCGGGACGAGGAGCTTCAGGAATCCGGCGTCGAGGGTCTTGCTGCTCGCCTTGCCAAGTGGAACCGCCCTCCTCTCGACCCTGACTTCCTCTCCACCAACAAGAGCATCGGTATGTTTGGTACCTTTTCGCTTCGTTTTCTGGCAAGAGGATTTAAAGGATTAGCCATTTGAGGTGTATGTGATCTTAATTTGTTGTTTCTTTGGCTTGGGGCTTTGCGTTCCAGTGTTTCAGCAGCTGGAGATTGATTACATCATTGGGGAGAATGACAAGGAGCTTCTGCCGAATTCTGTTGGCCCGGCTGCCGTGCTTCGGATTTTTGGGGTCACGAGAGAAGGTTGGGTTTCCTTTCATTTGATTTATTATTTGCTTCCAATTGGTACGAGTTTTAGTTCAAGTTACTTTAGTTCATGGTTTTGTTGCTGTAGTATCTATTTGTTTGTTTCAGTTGACCTCTTCTAAATGATGTCATTGTTTGTAGTAAGGGACATGAAGCTGCGTTTGTGTCGTTTGATGCTTTTTTTTTGTTTGTTGATCTGACTGAGGTTATTTTTCGAATCATTTACTAAAACAGGCAAATTTTGAAGCATAGCGTGCACTAATTTAGATTGTCTATCTTGTTTACTTACTTCTCCTTTTAGTTGTCATGGAAGCTGAACCTCCTCCATTTCAATGTCGATTTTCCAGAACAACAAGATGGCAACTGCTTGCAATCGTGTTTATTGCAATCGGGAGCTGGAATTTTGCGTATTTGTTTATTTATGGAAAACTTCGTCAGTTGTTAGGTATTCTGTTTATTTTTCTCAAAATTATTAGTAACTAAACAAAGCCAACTTTCTGTGATTTGAATCGGGTGACTAATTTATTCTTTCCATGCATTGTTACAGCAGTAAGATAATTGCAAATTTTAGAAGATAAGTGCATGTGATAGCAGTTTTTTCCCTTCTTTAGTGCAAAAACAAACACTCGTTGAAGCGAAGAATGTGTGCCCATGTATATGCATGCATAATAGGAAACAACTACTGCAAAATATGACTGAATGCTGATTTCTCTTTTGAAGGCCTGAGTTGTATCAATGAAGGGCATTGGACCACGTGTTACAGATCTATCTGTAGAAACATATGCATGTATATTTCCGTGTTTGCAATCTTTTGAAGGCAAAATTGTAATCAAGTTTGTATAACCATAAGTCACAGTGCACACACACACACTTATTCTGTCTATGTGTACAAGTATGCAACACATGTGCATATATTAAACTCCTTTTTTAGTTGGCAAAGTAGGATTACACGGACCTGTACTGGTACTTACTAACGTATATATTATTAAGGGAAGGAAACTAATGTGGAGGTTTATTCTTCTAGAGAAACGGAGGTTGTTCATTATAGGGTCTCTTTCCAGTTACAAAGCTATATCACATCGGTGCTTCTAAAGATCTGCTGCACCTACGTCGACACGACTCGGGTGCTGGTGCAGCTCTGATGTAGCATGTCCGCTGTGGTCAGCTGAACTAGGCCAAAACTGACCATTTTAGATGCAAACCTAACTAAATTAGCCCTAGGACAAATGTTTATACTTTATAGTGACTAAAATGTAAATATAGATAAAGAAGACTATTAAACAGTTAGTTATATGTCTTATCTTAGTTAACAGTTATATATATATATATATATATATATATATATATATATATAACCAGACCACTTGGGTAAGGGATAAAAACCAGACTTCTTAAATTCCTATTAAAAAGTGTTTTAAATAAGATGTGAACCTTCTAATGTGTTTATAAACACTAATTTAATATAAATCATGCATTAATTCAAGCCATTTTTTGCAAACATAATTGATTTTTATACTATCAAAATTTTGATGTTATAAGAGCCGTTAGTTTTTTTACTATTAAAAAAACATTATTTAAGTAAGAAAATGACTAACTTAATATATATTTTTCATCAAATCACTCTTAAGATCATATCCATAAGGTTGGATTGCAAAAAAAAAAAAATTTTTTTTTAATAGGTTTGTTTTTGTCTCTTACCCAAGTGGTATGGCTTTTACTTTTTACCAACTTTCCTCTCTCTCTCTCTCTATACACACACACACACACACATTGCCGTACCCACACCTAAATTTGTTTGAAAATTGCTTTGTCTGCACTGCATCCTGTACCTGTGTGACATAGTTAGAAAGCTTTAGTTAACCCAATGAAATGTTGCTAGAGTGAGATCTCGTATTAGCAACATGCATTTTCACCACATCAAAACTAAGTGCCAAGTCTTTACATTTTACCCAGCCATTTAAAAGCCTGGCCCTGTTGCACAAGATTCTTAGCAGTCCTGCTGCCATACCTCTTTTAGATGCCTGCATTAAGTTTTTAGGACGATGCACATAAACATTATCTGGGTGATAGCATCTAGGGCAGTATATATGTGTACACACACCCACACAAGGATTTGTATGTGCTGAATTCTGTGAAGAGATGGTTTCTTGTACTTGATTTTCCAGAATCTGGTGTATGCTTTAGCCCATATTATTATCAAAGTGGTTTATGACATTTCTCTTGAGGTATAGCTGGAGGAATTTTTTGTTGGATCCGACCTCCTAATTTTTTCCTTTCTATTTTGATACAAATCGAATGTGTTAGTGATCTACTTATGCTTGACGCAGGTCACAGTGTTTGTTGTCATGTTCATGGATTTGAGCCATATTTCTACATAAGCTGTCCCGATGGAATGGGCCCTGATGACATCTCTAAGTTTCACCAGATCCTGGAAGTAATTTCCGTTTTTCTGCTATAGCATTTTATTATAGTTCTACCTCTAGATTAATTCAGGGTGGTTTAATATAACTGCTGTCTTGCTACAGGGAAGAATGAAAGAAGCTAATAGAAACAGTAAGGTGCCAAGATTCATTATGCGTATAGAGATTGTACAGAAGAGGAGCATAATGTATTACCAAGAGCAGAAATCTCATGCTTTCCTCAAAATTGTTGTTGCATTACCAACCATTGTTGCTAGCTGCCGTGGTAAGTTTCCGAAATAGTGAGTCTTGTCCGTACTTCCTTAGTTTGTTGGGCTGATATTCTTGTCTCCCTTGGATAAATATCTAGGAGTGTTACTTAAGTTATTGAAATCTGTATTTTGTATATCATTTGAAAATCCCTCTACCTGAATAACCTGGTAAATGTCCTAAAATATTGAGTACAAATTGTGGCTCGTTAAGGTATGGTGTGTCCTTTCTAAAGGATGTGCCGTCCCAAGATGTAGAGAAGGCCAGAATCTGGAGCATTCATGGGTGCTTTATTCAAGTTCATGTCTTCGTGAAGTTCCTGATTGTGCTAAAGGTTACTTAAGGGGCTTGTCTAATTGAGGTTTTGATGAAAGCAGCCAACATGAGATGAGAGATAACATGATGCATTTGGTGCAGGTGTCTTGTGGTTTACTAAGTGACATTTTCTTAGTCCCTGTAATCTTAGCCAGTTGTTCTTGATTGCTACAAGATTAAGTTAGTCTTTTATAATAGCCTTGTAATTAGATCTATTAGCTCAAACAAAACAATGGTTACTTCATTCAGAGCTAAGGAGAAGCCTGTGAAGAACTGCTTGTTGAGTGCACATGAAACTTGTCCCCTTTTGACTCTGTTGATCTTTTAGTGAGTGGATTGAACTGAACAGAAATTTAAACGATGGCTGAAGGAAGTTCTCCTGTACTTCTAATGGTTGGCGTTTGAAAACTCTATTGAGAATTCACCTGAGATGTAGGCATCAGAGGAGCTGGTAAGGGATAGCTTGTGGCAGATTGTTATCTATATTCTGGACTTTATGTGTTTCATCAAGTGTTAAAGGGACACTCTTTTCTTGCTGTAAAGCCTATCTGCATTGTACTTCAGGGCACATTCATATCAACATGATACAGTTGTTTGGAATCCGGCTCTAATGATAATCATAGTGATCTCTTGTGTTTAGTTCCCTTTTAAGAGAATTTGCAAGCTAGCTTCATCAGATATGTGGTCTTATATATATTAAATTGGTTAGTATTTATTCTTTATGTTGGGGCAAAACAACCCAATTACTATGATCTCCGCATGGACAATGTCATCATGTCATAATTCCTGGCCATGCTACTTTATGAACTTACATAAAATTAATGATGATGAACCTCCTTTACACGATGACAAATGGTTTTTCTATGTTTTTGGAGCCAGTTGGCTGCATCACATTGATATGATCCACATGTAGGAACTAGGAACATGCCCGATAAGATAGATTAAACATTAAAATCTCGTCATCTATGTGACATAAAGCTGAGATGTTGCATCTTTCAGACCTTTGTCTTGGTTTTGTAATCTAAGGTATTAAATGGCTTGTCAACTTGTTCTGCTTAATTTATGTAGAGATTGAACAATTGTTAATTTTGTATTTATGTAATTCAAAGATAAAAAATTCTAGAAATAAATTAATGATGCATTTTATGAAGGACAGACACATTAGTAAAGTCATGAAACCTAACAGTTACATCAACCAGACTTTTGGATTGGCATGCAAAGGTATGATCTGCAAACATTAATTTCTAGAGACATTGCACGTGTTCATCTTATCTGATTTGCTAGAAGACAAGTACGATCTGTAATTTGTAGAAGGGCGTGTCGACCTGCATGTGAATGCTGATAAGCATTTTTATTTTTCCTTTCCTAGTGGAAGTGTGAAACAGGGAATTTCATAAGCATTTTCTTTCTGACATGCTGGAGCCAAAATTTACCTGTTTGTGATATCTTGAATTTCTCTGCTTATTACAATTTCTTTTGGCACTTAAAGTAAAATTTTTCTTGCTTGTGAGTTGTGACATCCTGAATTTTCCTGCTTATGAATTCTGAACTGATTGTTATCAGTGGTGCTATGTACTCTCCATGGACTTAGTTTTTTAACAAAGTTGAAGAAATCCTTACCCTGCTATTTTTAGTAGATAGCTGATAAGTAACCCCTGCACCTAGAAGCATTTCAGGATTTTATATTTTCTTCTGGTTGGGAACTAAGTTGCATCATATGGTAACCATATCAATTATATCAGTGGTGATTTCTTTTTTAGATACCTTTTGAGTTTTCTAGGTAATCTCTTGAATTTCTTGTTTTCTTTTTCAATTTTCAGTTTCTCCTTTTTCTTTTTCTGGTAGCAAATAAATAAATCATTTTGGCTTTGGGCTAACTTGCATCATATTCAACAGGTATCTTGGAGAGGGGCATACAAGTTGATGGACTTGGTTTAAAAAGCTTCACCACTTATGAAAGTAATGTGCTTTTTGCCCTTCGATTTATGATTGACTGTAACATTGTTGGTGGTAACTGGATTGAAGTCCCTCCTGGGAGGTACAGAAGAAGTGTGCGATGTATGACATACTGTCAGCTTGAAGTTCACTGCCTGTATCCTCATCAGAAAGTGATTTATATTTTTAGCATAAGGGTTTTCTATATAAAGTTGCTTTATTGTCAAATAACATTTTGCTTCCTTAATATTTAATCATAGGTATTCTGAATTGATCAGCCATGCTCCAGAAGGGGAATTCTCCAAAATGGCTCCATTTAGGATTTTAAGTGTGGATATTGAGTGTGCAGGTCGCAAGGGACTCTTCCCGGAGCCTACTCATGATCCAGTTATTCAGGTTTAGTTTCATCTGTTAGTAGTTATTGCGTCATTTTTGAATCCTGACTTTTCTGTACATTCCATTTATTTTCTTTGATGGCTTTGAATCGTTTGATAAAAAGGTGGAAATGTGAGCATCACTAGTTAATAACTTAAGAAACTGTTCCTGAATGCTTAAATTGGAAACAGATAAACCAAAGCCAAGGTTTTATAACTTCGATTTTGAATTCTTCCCCATCTTAGAAACAAGTTTTATTTTAACAAGCCTGCTTCCTAGTAGTTTTCTTATTCTATGGTACTTACATTTACTTGGTATTAATTTTTAAGGTGGCAAATCTAGTCACGCTGCAAGGTGAAGATCATCCTTTTATACGTAATGTGATGACTCTTAAGTCATGTTCTCCAATAGTTGGGGTTGATGTAATGTCGTTTGACACAGAAAGAGAAGTATTGTTAGCTTGGAGGGTAAGTGTTACCTTTTCTGAATGTGAGTAGTTGGCCAAGTTTTTGTTGTTTTTTAAACTTTCTGCTGCAATGGAAATGCCTACTTTAAAGTCTAAATGAAGGCAACTGCTGATTAATGAGCAGCTACAAGATCTACAGTGTTCTGCAATATTTATGGACAAAAAGAAACTCGTATATATATGCACTGTTGTCGTTCTTAGTCTGATTTGTCTTTTGGTCCATTTGATTTGGAAAATAAATTGGCAGGATTTTGTTCGTGAAGTTGATCCTGACATTATAATTGGATATAACATCTGCAAGTTTGATCTGCCTTACCTCATTGAGGTCTGTCTCTGTCTCTGTCTCTCTATCTCCAACCACCACCCCACCCACTAGTTTGATCTAGCAAACTACCACACTCAGAAGGAACATATAAGTTCAATTGATTAAAACTAGTATTATGTGCCTTCATTGATGTCCTCAGCATGCAAGAACTTACCCAGGTTGTTAATAATTAATTGTATAGAGGGCAGACGCCTTGAAGATTGCTGAATTTCCTATTCTGGGCCGCATCAGAAATAGTAGAGTTCGTATGAAGGACACTACCTTCTCCTCAAGGTTAGATATAATCAACTTGGTGGAATTCGTGCTTGTGCTCACTCTTTGGTCTGTACTAAACACTGGGTTAGATATCTAAAACTATTTCTTTCAAAGTTTTGGGAAAACATCTGAATGTTTTTGTAGAAATACGAACAAGACGAAGAAGAAGAGAAACAATGATCACGATGTAACGTGGAAAACCCTCAACACGAGGGAGAAAAAACCACGAATGAGGAGGAGTTGGTGCCCACTAGCAGCCAGACTCTCTCTCTCTAAAGATTATCATTAACTCATAAGGATTAGGGTTACATGACTTAAGTAGAGCCCAAAACGGGCTACAAGGCGGGTCGGGTATGGATCCGGACCCGAAACCCACAATCTATCAACACTCCCCCTCAAGTTGGGCGTACATATCAAACATGCCCAACTTGGATACATTCCTCTCAAATGAAGCTGAAGGAAGAGCTTTCGTCAGAACATCAGCAGTTTGGTCTTCAGACTTCATGTAAGGTAAGATCAACTCTTTCGCATCAATCCTTTCCCGAATGAAGTGACGATCAATTTCAACATGTTTTGTTCTGTCGTGAAGTACAGGATTGTTGGCTAAGTTGATTGCAGACTTGTTATCACAATACATCTTCATAGGTCCTTCAATCTCTATTCCAATGTCAGTCAACAATATCTTCAACCATAATAACTCTGACACTCCCATAGCAACTGCCCTATATTCTGCCTCTGCACTGGATCTAGAGCAAACATCCTGTCTCTTGCTCCTCCATACAACAAGGTTTCCTCCCAAGTAGACACAGTACCCTGTAGTGGATCGTCTGGTATCACCACAACCTGCCCAATCCGCATCAGAATAGCCCTCGATTTCCACAGTCTCTTGTTTCACATACAGGAGTCCCTTACCAGGATTTTTCTTCAGGTAGCATAGCACTCTGTCCACAGCCTTCAGATGTGCATCGGTTGGCGCATGCATGAATTGGCTCAAGACATTCACCACAAAGGTGATAACAGGTCTCGTGAGGGTAAGATAAATTAGCTTCCCAACCAAACGTTGATATCTTCCCTTGTCTTCTTCACAGAGAGGCTCTCCATCTCTGAGACTCAACTTGTGCCCAGTGTCAAAAGGGGTAGGAGTAGGTCTACATCCCAATTTACCAGTTTCTTCCAGCAGGTCTAATGTATATTTCCTTTGGTTTAGTACAAGACCAGTACTAGACCTAGCAACCTCCATACCAAGAAAATACCTTAGTTTTCCAAGATCTTTGAGGTCGAATTCTGTAGCCAGTAACCCTTTTAGCTTGATAATCTCTTCCTCATCATCTCCAGTAACAATCATGTCATCTACGTAGACGAGCAGGAGAGTAACCTTGCTCTCCTTCTTCTTCACAAACAGAGTGTGATCTCCATTTCCTTGTTTGTATCCTTTTTGCGTAGGGGAGTATCCAACAAAGACACCTTTGATAGACCTAGGATCAAGTTTCTTGACATTTGGACTGTGATCATGGAGAAAACATACACAACCAAAAACACGAGGAGGAAGAGGAAATGGTGGACGACTGCCAGGAAGCAACGAGTGGGGAGTCCTACCATTCAAAACACGACTGGGCATGCGGTTAATAAGATAGGCACTAGTAAGAACTGCATCACCCCAATAGTGTTTAGGAAGATTTCTCTGAAACAAAAGAGCCCTGGTGACATTAAGAAGTTGACGATTTTTCCTTTCAGCTACCCCATTTTGAGGGGGGGTGTAACTACAGGATGTCTCGTGAACAATCCCCCGTTGTCTAAGAAACTCCTCAACAGGCCGACACATGTACTCACGGGCATTATCGGACCTGAAAGTTTTAACATTCGCACCATACTGGGTATGCACAAGAAGAATAAATGTCTCGATGATTCGAGGAACCTCGCTGCGGTCTTTTAACAAGTATATAAATGTAGCACGAGAGAAATCATCAATGAAAGTGATAAAATACTGGAAACCTTGACGGGTATGAATGCCCGAAGGTCCCCATACATCAGAGTGAATCAGAGAAAAAGCTTCATTAGCACAACTAGAAGAAAGAGGGTACGAAGCCCTCACATGTTTGGCAAACTGACAAACATCACAAGAAATGGAAGACACATCAAAGGAGGAACACAAGTCTGGAAACAAATGTTTCAAAATCCCAAAAGGTAAATGCCCAAAACGTTCATGCCAGTACATAAAAGACTGAAGACAATCTTCTCTTCTCTTATCTGTCTTGCGGATCGCTGTCAACAGAGCAGTAGCCACACGTATGGGAAGACGATATAATCCATCAGAAGCTAAACCAATCCCAATCCTCTTCCCTGTCACCAAGTCCTGCAAAACACAACGATCGGCAGAGAATATAAGTTCACAATTCAATTCTTTAGTAAGTCTACTGACTGATAAGAGATTTAAAGGAAACTGGGGAACATGTAAAGCGCCCTGCACATGAAATTTGTCCAACAAGGACAGAGTGCCTTCGCCTGCCACACAGGTAGAGGAACCATCTGCAAGAGAAACACGTTCCCTTCCCGAGGACAACTTATACTCATGAAACAATTTTGGGTTACCTGTCATGTGATGAGTAGCACCACTATCGACAATCCATTCCCCCACAGAAGAGTTACCTTGATTGCCAATAGCTGCAAGAGCATGATTAGCTGTAGTTCCCTCTGAGGTCTCAGTCTTGTTGACCTCGAGCCTGCCCAAATAAGCCCTTAGTTCACGAAGCTGGTCAGCAGAAATGGAGACTTTTTCTCCACTAGAGGCTTGCACCTCAGACACGGACGTTCTCCCAGTCAAAGATCTCCCTCTGTTCCCCTTCTTTTCTGGATGAAGATCCCAGCAATAATCCACAGTGTGACCTGTCTTCTTGCAGTGAGTGCACCGGCGAAGAGACCTAGATGGGCCGCCAGGACCACGACTCACGAGAGCAGATCTCTCGTTATAGGGCACAAGTTCCCTCTTCCCTTCTTTTGTAACAAGCCTTCGCTGTTCTTCCGCTTCAACACAGGAGTACACATCTTCAATACTGGACACCTCCCCTGAATTCAAAATCTGACTTCGAACACCTTCAAACTCATCATTTAAACCTGCTAAAAATAGGAACACCCTGTTTTCCCATTCATGAGCAACATAGAGCGCCTGATCATGGGGACAATGCCAAGGAATATCAGAATGATAGTCAAGCTCTTCCCACTTGGCTTTCAAAGCCCCATAGTACTCTGCAACAGACGAGGTCCCTTGTCGAATGCCATAGACTGTCTTCATTACTTGGTAAGTACGAATTGCGGTCTTCTTTTGGCCATACATTTGCTCGAGGACCACCCACATGTCTCTAGCAGTCTTCTTCCGAAGGATAAGGGGCTGAATATCGGCGGAAACGGAATTGACAATCCAAGTTTTCACTTGATTATCCTCAAGAAACCAAGTATGCCACACATCACTTGTTCTTGCTGGTTCGGGGTTGCTCCCATCAATATAGGCCATGCGACCACGGCCAGCAATCCCCATGGTCATAGCAGGCGACCACGAGAAATAATTATCCTTGGTGAGGCGAAGAGTGATGACCTGCATGGGAACATTCTCCGTTCTAAAAGCCCCTATTTCAGTGGGATTGGTGTTGACGGTTGACGAGGAAGAGGCTGCCATAATCACAGACCAGTAGGCAGCAAGGGCAGCAAGAAGCAATCACACGATACAACACCAAAAAACGGACAGAGAGCAGGAAACAGAACCAGGCAAAGCGGCGCGGCGCTGGGCGGGAACAGACCAGGCAGTCGGCGCGGCGCTGGGCGGAAACAGACCAGGCAGAGCGGCACGGCGCCGGAAAAGGACACGGCGTTGGGCGGAAAAAGACAGCCGCTGGACAGGTCGTCGTTTGGGCAGGCCGACGCTGGGCGGAAGCGGCTGCGCTAACCAGGGCGTCGCTGGTCCGGTTGTCGCTAGGCGGAGACGGCGGAATCCTGATCGGCGTTGATCAGGGCGGCGCTGGGCGGAGACGGCGGCGGGGTGACAGACGACGCTCGGGCACGAGCGTCGGGCACGGGCGAGACGATGAACAGTGTCGGGCGATTCTCCTCTAACACGGGCAAAAGACAACCAAAAACGCCGGAACTTCACGGCTCTGATACCATGTAGAAATACGAACAAGACGAAGAAGAAGAGAAACAATGATCACGATGTAACGTGGAAAACCCTCAACACGAGGGAGAAAAAACCACGAATGAGGAGGAGTTGGTGCCCACTAGCAGCCAGACTCTCTCTCTCTAAAGATTATCATTAACTCATAAGGATTAGGGTTACATGACTTAAGTAGAGCCCAAAACGGGCTACAAGGCGGGTCGGGTATGGATCCGGACCCGAAACCCACAATCTATCAACAGTTTTGTTGTTCGAATGCTTGCCAGAATATGTTAGTATATGAGTAAATGTTTCCTTTGTTTTTCCTTCTAACTGTTTTATTGCTTGAATCTGGGTTGTGAAATAATGTGGATTCCAAATTTGTTCAATGAATAGATTCTCTTTGTGTGTCTGTGCGTGTGTATGTGTATATTCTGTTTTAACCCTTTACCTCTTAATGAAAAATTAAACAATGCATGCTGATAAACTCTATTCAACCTCTAAAAACAATGCATGCTGATGAACTCTATTCAACCTCTAATTAGTCCTTGGCTAGGTCAACTGGATTAGTTGACATTCAGTGGATTAGAGAGGCCTAATTAATTATATGTCTAGGTTTGATTGCATAACTAGTTTGTTGACTGGTCGCACACTATGTCACAGGTTTGGGTTTCAGGTGTGGTGATTTTCAAAAACCTTGGGTGTGGATGCTGTGACTTTTAAATACAAAAATTGTTCACAAATAACAAAATTATCAGTTTATAATTAGCAAGGTATCATTCTATCAATCATTTCATGGAAAACCAACAAATTGTTACATAATCAAGTAATGGAGTTCTTAGTTCATAGTTCATACTTCTTTAGAATCATAGTCATGACCTATGTCACATAGGTGTGGGGTGCGGGTGCTAGTGTGGCACATCTCAAAAAATTTAGGTGCGGCGGTGTGGCAGGGTATTTATTATTATTATTATTATTAATTTATTATTATAATATATATTATATATAATATATGACAAAAAATTGTCTATAAACCACAAAATTATCAAATAACGAAATAAAAATTGCAATTTGCTAATCATGATATCATTATCAAACATCAGTTCAACAAGAAATATACTTTAGTTTTGAGTTCACAGTTCATATAGTCATACCTCATCCATCATCAATCAGAGTTGCATTCTAGACTTCCAGTTCCACCAATATCTTGATTTCAGTGCTTTCAGCGATATCATCATCATCAAACTCCTCAGAAGGAATAACAGGATCAGCTAAATCCATGTTAGTAGTATATAAATTGCGTTCTCTATCGAATTCAAATTCATGTGGATTTACATCTCAATATTGAGATGATCCACAACTGCATTTTATTAAAGGTGAAAGTTAAACAATAAAAAATATTTACCACAAAAATATTTACAAACAACTATCTTAAAAATTCAACGTTTTCATATTCTTTAGAGTCTTAGACCATACCCACAAATATCATTCTAAGGTTTTACTGATAAAATTTTTTAAATAATTTTCGGCAACATTTTTTGGGAAAAACTCAGGAAAATCTTGCAATTTAAAAAAATGAAGAAAAATCCTAAACGTTAGGTAAAGTTAAAACTTAAAACAAAAGAGAAATTAATAGGAGGACATAAGAAATACATATGTAAAATGATTAAAATAATGTTTAATGGTGATAAATAATTTAATCTATGTTTGAAGTTTAAACCTTGATGATATTAATATTTAAAAAAAGAAAAGTGAAAAAACAGAAAAGTGTTAAAAAACAGAAAAATGCAAGAAATATTTACTTTCACCCGTTTTTTTAAAAATGTATGTTTTTTCGCATTCCTTTTTTCTTTTTTGTCTTCTTTAACGTTTAATCATATATATATACATATATTTATATATTTTAAAAAGTGCTACATATGTGGCTTTGATGTAGACCCATCAACCGTTATCACATGCAAGGTACTGAAATTAATTTGTGGGCAACTTTGAGTGTCTGTTCATCCATAAAGAATAATTGATACACCAATTAACTTTTTTAAATTAAGATTTCTTTTTAACAGTTGATGTTTGTGGTCTTTCTAAACTTGGAGGCAGATATCTAGACAATTTGCAGTTTTCAGGTGCGGTTATTAAATCTTTCCAATAAGGACTTATTGTTATATTGGGAGGAATGCAGCTGGAGAAAAAGAATTTTCCTATTTTTTTCTAAAATTTCAGAACGTAGTAAATATATGTTTCTTTTCTTTACATGTTTATTATGTTTAAATAAGGTTTTCCTTTATGTTCTTAAATTTATTTATTTTTTGCGTGTTTACTATATTTTTAGTGACCTTTGCTGCTGGCATGGCCAACACTTATATAGGAATGTGTTTAATGTGCACTATAGAAACTCTAAGAACTATGTCTACTTTGTGCATCTATGGAACTCGTTGAACTTTGGTCCATAAAACAGTTGTTTTACATCTGGACTTTCTCATGGAGCTTATCTGTACTTATGAATTTGATGGATGAAGTGTACTTTGTGTTTCTTTTGAAGGATATAAAAAAAAAATCCAAATAGTGCTATTGCATTTGTTCTTACTGTGTCCGGTGCATTATATGTGCAGGCAATATGGTACTCGTGAAAGTAAAGAAGTGGCTATTGAAGGGAGAGTGCAATTTGATTTGCTTCAGGTTGGATGAATTTTGAAACTTCTGTGCATTTAACATGTTGTATAACATTGAATTTCTGCTAGTTTTACCAATTAAACATATCTTTCAGGCTATGCAAAGAGATTACAAATTGAGTTCATATTCACTGAATTCTGTGTCGGCACATTTCCTTTCGGAACAGGTGAACAAAGATGTGTCTAATATTCTTTGTGCATGTGCACTTATTTCTTAGAACATCTGGATATTCCTGCACAATCTCTTTGTATATGTTTTATTCTTTACTGAATTGTTAAACTTGGTCTAGAAAATATAAATTATGCAGTTGCTTGTGGCTGTAAAAATATATATAAATTCTGATTACGCTCAAAATCTAACAACATGCACTTAGTATGGCTGCAACAAGAAAAAATGCACTAAGGCACAAAAAAATATATTTCACAACAGATAGCTTGAGAGAACTAGGTGGTCCCGTTTAAGAAGGAAATCTAGCTGTTGGAGGCTTTCCAATGGCCAGATTGAGGGGGTCTAGTAGATCTATGAGATCTAAGTATGGTTTGAGAGTCAGTATCTGAGATTCTGAAGTGATTAGTTCTCTGGTCAGCTAAAGGTCATCTATAAAAGTATCATTACGTATATAAGAATTATCATCCGAAGTCGGCAGTTCATAAAGAAAGGCGTACTCTTGCTCCTGTTTTAATCCACCCTTTCCATTTGCAATTGTTAGCTTGAATGACGAAGCTCCCTTTGAATTCACTTAGACTCTGAAGGCATTCCTTCAGAGTCCATGTTTCCGCTGTGTTTGGACTTGAGAACTTCCAAGTAACCTAACATTATTGGGTAAAAAATTAGCCGGTCTAGTTAATTCTGACCATTTAATCCATGATTGATCATTTGACAAGTAGATAATAGGTTGAGATTTTATTTTGGGATGTACCTAACATTTGAAATTTTAAAAAGTTTTGAATTTTCAAATACAATTTCAATATTTATAGTAGTTGATAAGGACATTTCAATCACTGTGAGAACAAAAGAGGGACTTGATTAAGTTTTGCATTTGCATGGAAGGCCTCATTAGGGGTCATATGAAAAATGGTCCTGATTCTAAGAGTCAATTGAACATACCGGGAGCAGTTGAGGCAACAATGGTGCCCATGGTGGAGGTGCTTCCTTTAAGTAGAAGTTCAAGAACATTGACCAGTTGAGGTTGTAGAGCTTCTACAAATTGGGAGAAAGACATGGATCATATAGAACTGTTCCTGTTCCTTGACCACCATTGCTCCTTCTCAAATCTCTTCAATTTGGGAAAGTTGATTTTATATGTCAAACTTAATGGCAATTGTAACAAATAATTTTTTATTTGATTTTCTGGTTTGCTTTTCAAAATGTTTTTGGTTTAGTTGTTAAGCGAGACAAGGCTTGCCTAGCCAAAAACAGCAACTTTTTTTTTTTCTCTTTTGGTTTTTTAGTTATGTTAGCCATTACATTATAAAGTTATGTACTTACAGACTGAACTGTAAGCTTCTATTCCAAGTAAAACTTGAAAAGTTGTTCTGTTCTGTTTTAATTGAATGATTATACTTCGTAAGTAACGCCAAAAAGTAAAACATAAAAAACTGTTCTGTTCTTGTTTACATGACAGATTAACAGTACATTTCCAGCTTGTTTACATACTGGAAAACTGTGCTGTTCTGTTCTAACTGATGCCTTAATTCGATACACAAAAGAAAACACATCATTCTTATTTACATACTGCACAATGCTTGCATTTCTTATAGACTATTTCATTTGAATCATTTCAAACGAAAATCATATCAAATCAGTACATATAATATACATTACAAGTTTACAACAGATCGTACATATAACATATAATATAATATAACACATGAAACACCCTCACACATGAGAAAATAAATCTGTATTCAGGTTGCAAAAGTGAGGTCTTCACTTATTTTTTCTTTTTACTAGACATGCATTAAACAAGAAAAACTGGGTGGCCTTTTTACCATATTTTAACATGGGTAAGGAGGCTGGGATAGGTTCCACAAAATATGTTTTAGAGCACATAAGATATGTACAGAAATTCATTGGTTTTATAGAATGTGTACTTAGCATATGGCTGGAACTTCCACTTGATGAGTTGATATAGAATATGTAATTAACGTACAACAAACTGTACTTAAAGAACAGATGATATACCTTTATATAATATAAATATATATGGTATAACAGCGTATAATAAAATTACAGGATCTAATTTGAAGGGAAGGTGACTTTTCACCTTTCTATGGACTAGGCGCCAGCCTAACACCGGTCGCCTAAGTGATGGACATAGGCGACAGGTGTGGACTCACACCTAGGCGTGGACTAGTCCATGCCTTAACACCTAAGATTTGTGGTGTGTGCAAAGTGCAAACACAAGAGTAGAAATTTTTTAGCAGTGGTTTTGTCTATTTCTTGATAGGAATGCCATTTTCCTTCTCTTTTTTCCTTTCATTTCTTTTAATTGTTTCATATCTTTTATTATCATGGTTTACAAGGTTTCCAAAATTTTTCATTATTATAGCTATAAGTAAATGTGCTTAAATGCTTTGTCTTTTTATTTTCCTTTTTAGTCTTTCTTACGTATTGACTAGGCTTACCGGAAAAATTGGTTTTTGGCTGTTGAGCTTAAGTACTCTCAACCAGTGTTATCTGTATCGCATGATACAAATACAGAATGTATAGGTTGGCAAAATCTGTACGATACACCTGCCCTACACATTTTTGTGTAGGCGTATAGACTGCTACCTTACGATATGGTGTAATTTTTACAAAAGGGGCATGATTCTCCTTTTGATCGTTCCCTTTTTTTTTTTTTTCAAAACCGCCTCTTTTCCTCCATTGCTAACACTTCTAAGAGCTCTGGAAGGGAGTTTTTTTTGCTGGTTTTGGAGAGAAATTGCCAAATTGATCATCGATTTGAAGGACAATCACTGGTTTAAAGGAGATTTGCTAGTGGAAAACCCATTCGTGTTTGGAAAAAGAGGGCTTTGGTATTTATTTTTCTCCATATACAATTTCTCAATTTCAAATTTTACATATATTTTTATTTTTTTTCTAAAGTTTACGATAGGTCTCTATGTATTTTATGAACATATTTGTTTTATTTTCTTAATGTGTTATTAACATATTCTGGCTTATGAATGATGAATCATGGTCATTACGTGTGATGAATTTTTTATATAGAACACTTTTTTTCATGATTGTTCTTGTTTTTTTTTTTAATTTTCTTAGTTTTTCATGAATTAAAAAAATAATTTTATGATAAGTTTACCATACATTATAGTACGTTATAATATGGTGTATAGGTCAGCCCAATCGATAGGCATTACGCTACACCTTTTACTACATTGTTCTCAACCATATTCCACTTGAATGCACACACACACATGGGCATTCACTCAATGATTTCTTTTTCTTTTGTTTACATTTTTTATAAGATATACATGATGCAGTTATTTAATTACATATATGCTAGTATGTGCGCAGATCTGAACTTCAAATTTTCCATTTTTTTATCTTATGGTTTAGAATATCTATGCATATGATTTTACTTTTCACTGGAAACAGAAAGAGGATGTTCACCACTCAATAATTTCTGATCTTCAAAATGGGAATGCAGAGACAAGGAGGCGGCTTGCGGTGTACTGTCTGAAGGCATGTACTTTTCCTCTTACCTTGAATTGCTACCTAGAATTGTTGCTGTCATTCACTTTGTATTTTTGATTCATCAATAGCTTCTTTGTAGTCCTGAACATCTTCAAGTTTGTCTGGCAAATTATTATAGAAATCTGAAGTTTATTTTTCTATTAAACACTGCTTTCCAGTATAATTTAGAAAGTTCTCTTGGTCCCAGTAGGAAAATAAAGCACATTTCATCAGCTTCTTTGCCAGTAATTGTGGTTCCTACCATTGACATTTATCAGATCTCTTAACCTGTGATAGAAACAACATGCATTGAAAACCCACAAGAAGCAAAAGAAAGCATGTAGTTTGTTAGTAATTGACTTTTGTAAATAATAAATGCTGCAGTTAAATTGTTGAAAATATCAAAAAATTTTCAGTTCTCATGATTAGAGTAGTATTTGGAGTGGGACGAAAGTTTGATCCATGAAGGATGAAAAACCATGTCTGCTTGTGGACTCATGCTGTATGTGCGTGGACGTTTGCATGTATAATTGTATATACATTATAAATGAACATCCATTATAATGCATATACATGTATGCATGTGTATGCATCATAGTCACAAATAATGTTTTTGAGTTTTAAATGGCAAGGTTTTTTCTTCGGTATCATACGGCGAACTTGAAAAGACGGGAAAAGTATGGTAAATTTTTAAAAAATTTAAAAAATCCTAAAAATTAGGGAAATATAAAATAAATAAAAAAACTAATAAGTCAATACATGTATGAGTTTTCATATTTGTATATTATATCATTATAATCATAAATATAACATCAACACAATAACCATCAACCAGCACTGTGCACCCAGTGTGCACCTGATTTCTGGTGTAGCAGCAAATTTACATCATGGTCAGCACCCATGTGACAAACCTAGTAATCACGGTGAAGTTCAAAATATGCAGAAAAATTAATGGACATGCTTCAACACGATGTGTGCAGTCCATTTGGAGTCCTTTAACCTACACGAACATGTAATAAGAGAGAGATTGCTAAGAGGAGATATAAACTTTGGGTAAGACCGGAGAAAGAAAATCAAGAATGGAATCTGTTGCCTGCCAAAATGGACTGAATGAGTGGTAGTTGTTTTCTCCAACTCCCATGGCATAACTTGTCTTCTCCAAAAACCCTAGAACGCCAGCTCCTTCCTCCCCAAAGAAATCAATTCAGGTATGATCGATGAAGTCGACTTTTTTTTTAACGTTTGTTTAATTTAAACCTTAGCTGTCAAAGGGGCTAGGCTCACCTAGCCTAAAAAGGTGTCCAAAAGTTGTTGCAATTTTGCTTAGTTGTTTTTAATTCTAAAGTGTTAGCTTTATGTTTTATGTGTTAAGTTAGCAAGTTAGGATTAGTCAAAATCAACTTGTAAAACAGCAGAGGAAAAGTTTAGTGAAGAATAAACCAGATGATAGACTTCTTATTGTAGAACTGAAACTGAGCTCTAAACAATATACATGAAACAGAAAATAATCAAAAATTCAAAATAATACATACTTTGAAATCTGTGCTCTCTACAATGTTGTAAAAAACATATCGTAAGCCGTATTAGTCAGGCCAATAGATACACCGTACTGTAAAGTGTCAAAATTTATTTTTTTAATTTAAAAAATAGAAAAAATAGAGCAAAATCAGATAAATCAAGAAAAATAAAAATATGTTTTTTTAATGAAAAAACATGTTATACATAATGGCATGCTTATTTTAGGTATGAAGTTACTTCTCAAACATTAATGAGTGGTCATAATATCATATAGCAACACAACATGAACTAAGAGGGAGGCAAGTTATATTCCTTTTGAAAATTGCCACAATCTCCCCCTTCTTCAACTATTAGATATGTTCATAAATGAAGAGGGAGTCAAGTTTAAAAAATTATTCTGAAAAAGGGTAGTTTAACACCATATTTTTCAAAATAGACATGTATCGTGCGATACGGGGTGTATCGCCTTGTATCGTACAATACATGCAATACACGTACGATACACCACCTGTTTGCAATATAGGTGGTGTATTGTATCGTAAATTTAAAACGAGACGGTACATATTGTACGGTATGGCCATGCATCGTATGATACGTACGATACGTACAACACTGGCTCTCTGGACTGGACCTATGGTAGATGGCAACTGAATATGAACAAATTTGGACGATCGTGAAAGACACCTACACGACTCTGACTTAAGCTGTCTAGTGCATACTGCATACATTAGTAGAACTCAAATCACACCTACAATCCTAACTCAATCAATTCAAGTAAAAGATATACATTGCAAGCAATTTAATGTCTGCGCAAATTGTAATTCTGTGAGATACGTATAGCAAAAAATTCTTTGTTTTCAATGTAGCTTTTGCAATAACTGGGTCAATCAGACTCCCTGAAATAAAATTAAGCTAATCTCAAGGGATAACAGGTATTGGGAAGCAAAACAAATCAAATATCAGAGGCTAAAGTCACCCAAACACCCAAATGGACTAAGCGCTAGCCTGCCTAGTCTAGCCTAGGTGCCAAACCCACCCCCCATGCCTAAGTGATGGACTTTGGCGTGGGATGTGGCCTAACGACTAGTCCATGCCTAGGCGTCGCCTGACAACTAAGATTTAAAGGCATTATGATTTCCAAATATTAGAAGTTATGTCACTGAACCCCAAAAAAATGTACGCATCAAAAAATACACTGAAAAAAATGCATTTTTTGTGTCTTTTTCATTTTTTTTCTTTTTTTTAAAAGCATGATTTTTCCTTTTTTTTCTGCAAATTAATTTTTCACTTTTTTTTTCACGTTTTTTTTAAGTAACGCGTTTTTGTGTGACTATGGTACTATGCATCAGCACAAGCACATCCAGCTTGGTCATGCTTATGTGGCATGCACACATCTCTTAAAAGTAACCTAATTGGTGTCCGTCCATGCACATAAACATGGAGATTACCTACATCACGTTCATGTATAAAGCAATAATTGGAGCTTGTTTTTGTTTTGATAGATATGAAAGTGTTCACACGGGCTTGCAAATTAAGCTTCTAGAGTGAGATACCTCTAGCTTAAAGTTACTTCTGGACCTAAAGAGGGAGCGTAGGTGTGTACATGTATAAGCACAAAGCATGAGTTATTTTGGGTTTTTTGATGCCACATGTATGTTTTTCTTATTTTCCATTTTTGATCAGCTGTTCACTTAGACTTGAAAAAGGATTCTTTTGGAAGAAAAATGTCTTGTTTGAGGTTGTCTACAAATCTAAAAAGAAATGCTGGGCTTGTATACGTATAGTTGGACTTGTATGAACAAATATTTGTGCAAACAAGTATCTGAATACTCATTTGCAAGAGCCTTGAAGAAATTATTTTGACTTGGCCACAAGCTATATCATACTTGTCCTCTTAACCAGCTTAAATGGAGTAATTTTATTAGCAAGTATATATTACTATATGGCTTATGCTTATGGTTTTGTGTGAAACTAAAGAAACTCTTTTGCTTGCAGGATGCTTATCTTCCACAGCGTCTCTTGGACAAGCTGATGTATATATATAATTATGTAGAGATGGCTCGAGTTACTGGGGTGCCAATCTCCTTTCTGCTTTCCAGAGGGCAGAGCATAAAGGTTAACAATTAACATACTTTTGGCAATTTTATGAATATATTAAGCAGATGTTTTGCGTCTGGTTTTTTTTAATGCTGTATAAACTGCAAACCAGGTTCTTTCTCAGCTTTTGAGGAAATCAAAGCAAAAGAACCTCGTTATTCCCAATGCCAAGGGCCAAGGATCTGGGCAGGACACTTATGAAGGCGCAACTGTAAGATTTTGCTGCTTAAAGTTTTGAATTATCCTCTATTATCTGTTTGAAATCTTATGTTTTTTTTTAAAGTATGGCTGCGGCTGAAAGCTTGAATCATTTGTTGAATGGTATTCAGGCTATGGTTAGTGCATATGCTTAGTAAAAACTATGATTATGTGAATAAAGGATTTTCTAGAAGTGCTTTCATTTTGGCAAGAACCAAGTACAAGAAAAGTTGATTAACTCATAAGATATCTCTCAGAGATCACAAAAGCAAAGTGTGCACAAAGGCACAACCAAATCACCCAAAAGAGTCACTTAGTTCTGATAGCATGACATCTACGAGGTCCATATATATGGGTCGCACTATGTAGCTATGCTTCTTTGAATATTTTCTTCAGCATGTTAAGTCCATATATGAAATTTTTAAAGGGATCTGTTTTTGTCTAATATCTTCTGTTAACCTCATGTAGATATTGTGCAGGTTTTAGAAGCCAAATCAGGATTCTATGAAAATCCAATTGCTACTCTGGACTTTGCTTCACTGTATCCATCTATTATGATGGCATATAATTTATGCTACTGCACGCTGGTAAAGCTTCTGTTTCTCTTAGTTCATGTTTCTGCCATTCCTTCATTACTATATCGAGTGATTTTCAAGTATATGCAGGTTTTGCCTGAGGATGTTCGCAAGTTAAACCTGCCACCTGAATGTATTAACAGAACACCATCTGGTGAAACCTTTGTGAAGTCAAATTTGCAGAAGGTTTGCAACTTGAAGTCAATAAATTTTGTTTTCTTTTAACTGTGCATGCATATGAATCAATGCCTCATATACCAATGAAGTTTCCCCTCTTCTATTTTAGATGGCTATGGTCATTGATCACATTAAATTCTACACCATTTTCTTTTCCAGGGAATACTTCCAGAGATTCTTGAAGAGCTATTAGCTGCTCGTAAAAGAGCTAAGGCAGATTTGAAGGTGATTTTTTTCCTGATTTTCATGTTTGTGAGTTAGAAGATGACAACGTTCAGCAGCTCACATAATTTCAGCTGGTTTATCCTGCAGTATTTGTTATTGTGTGTGCTGATGACTGGATAAATCAATTCCATGGGATTTATGGCCTCAAATATAGCGCATAACTAGCTATTTTTATGTTTCTTTGCAAAATTTGGTGGAATAAGTCGCAAAAATAAAAAAAATATTTAAAGAGGTAGGAGACGATAAGGACATTTACTTGCTGAAAGCAGCTGCTGTTTTCGTATATGCTCTCAAGTCTCAACCATGGGAGCTGTTTCCCCATTCAAAGTGAAATATTTAGAAAACCACAAAGTTGGCTGCAGATATCTTGTTAACACACAAAGTAAAAGAAATATTTGGTTTGATAGTTGACATCTCTAGAAATACTAGATCATGTGAATATGAAATAAAAAAAACACAGTAAATGTTGCCTGCTGTCTGATAGTTGACATCTCTAGAAATACTAGATCATGTGAATATGAAATAAAAAAACACAGTAGATGTTGCCTGCTGTCTTTCTTTCATATGTTCATATGGTACTATGTAATGAATTTCACAAGGCAATCTAGTTCTTTGTCCCTTACAGTATCTTACACTATGTTTCAGGAAGCCAAAGATCCATTTGAGAGGGCTGTTTTGGATGGTCGCCAGCTGGCTTTAAAGGTATTGCTTGGAAATTTCCTTTTTTCAAATTCGTTCATTTTCTAAAATTTTAAATGCATATAGTGCAAGATAATTTTTAGAAGGGTCTTGATGATCTTGTAATGCTTCATATTGTTTGACACCATGGAACCGGAAATTCCAGGTCAGTGCAAACTCTGTCTATGGATTTACTGGAGCTACTGTTGGGCAGCTGCCTTGTCTAGAAATATCTTCTAGTGTGACCAGCTATGGTAATATGAGAGATCAATTTCATACTGTCTATGTCCTACTTGTGAATGTGCAAGATTTGTCTATTTTCTGTAATTAAATGGACGTGAAAAGCATTCATTA
This sequence comes from Nymphaea colorata, assembly GCF_008831285.2. NCBI lineage: Eukaryota > Viridiplantae > Streptophyta > Magnoliopsida > Nymphaeales > Nymphaeaceae > Nymphaea > Nymphaea colorata. The sequence goes on along the minus strand of NC_045138.2, from coordinate 4,426,017 downwards.
ATATAACTCATTAACCTTACTGAATAGTATTCTGAACATCACACAGGTCGTCAGATGATAGAGGAAACCAAGAAGCTAGTTGAGGCACGATTTACTACTAAAGGTGGCTATGAGCATAATGCTGAGGTACCTTTTCTTCCTCTTTTCTTGATTGCTACATATGCTGGCTAAAATGTTAAACTCTTTTTGGAGACAGATGTACATGTCAATATCTGAAGCTTTTTGAGAACAAACCCTTTAATGTCAGGTTGTATATGGAGACACTGATTCAGTCATGGTACAGTTTGGAGTACCAACTGTAGATGCTGCAATGCAATTAGGTAGAGAGGCAGCTGAGTATATCAGCGGCACATTCACGAAGGTATGCATGGCATTAGCTTCCTATTTCTATTGGTGGAGGTGAAAAACAAAAGTATCACTAGGTTCATTTTCCCCCTGTTCCCAAATGCAAGATATCCCAGGGAGTTGTTTTAGAGTCTTTGACCACCTACAGATATGGTCTATAGGGTTCATAATTACTCAGAAGAAAACTACCCTGAATGCCCAAATGTGTTGTTTTTTCCACTTCCTCTATCAATTGTGGATAACCCTCTGTATGTGGTTATTTTGAAACTACTGTTATTTTCTTTTTTTGTAAAGTAATAACCAACTAAAAACTAAGAAATTGGATGCCTTTAATGCTAAACTTGGTAGCTTAATCAGCAGCTTGGTTCAGTTTTTAACTTTGTAGGTACTGTAGGAGAAATGCTACTTTCTATTGCCAAAAAGTACATGATAGTCGTGTTTCCTTTTTGTTTTCACATAACTTGAACATAGCTACATTTTGGCCTGGGAATACTTTTTCCTGAAGGGCTGATTTTGTTGAAAAATTGATTATCTCTTCAAGGAGGAAAACCTTTGTCTAAAAATTTTGTGCATCTTTTAGCTTTCAATGTTAATCGTTTCAGAAAGAGTGGATCCCAAATATTTCTTCATAACTTTATCTGTGTTGAACATCCCTTTTTTTCCATGATTAACTTGGTGCCCAGCATGGAAAATATCTACTTCATAGAAAAAAGCTGGATAAAACTTTGACTGGCATCCCTTTGCAAATTCAGTGAAAATTATATATATAAATAGACAACTCCTTGATGATGAATTAACTGTTGTGTTCTGAAGAGCATAAAATTGTGTAAAGTGAGACTAGGTAGCTATTTTAAAGTGGATCTTGGTCTAGATAAGCACAATGATCATCTTCATCTCTACTATATTGTCAATTACTTATACGAAGTTTATATTACAATCTCAGTATAGAAATTTGATGGATGGCATTTTTGTGTTTGCGTTGACTATTAGCCCATCAAGCTGGAGTTTGAGAAAGTGTATTATCCATATCTTCTTATCAGTAAGAAGAGGTATGCAGGACTTCTGTGGACAAAACCAGAAAAATATGATAAGATGGACACAAAGGGTGGGTTTGATCTGGATATTTTAGACTTAATATTTTCCTCTATTTTCCATCTTAATTTTGCCAAGTTGCATGGAGCAGGCATTGAAACAGTTAGAAGGGACAACTGTCTTCTGGTAAAGAATCTGGTGAATGAATGCCTTCATAAAATACTGATTGAACGGGACATTCCAGCTGCTGTTAAGTACGTTAAAAACACAATTGCTGATCTTCTATTGAACCGCATGGATTTGTCTCTTTTGGTGATAACAAAGGTTAGTGCTTTTTCTTAGTTTAACTGGCGTCTAAAATCTATGTCTCACTATGAGGTATATGGGCACGGGAGCTAGTGTCTCTGGTTTAGTGAGCTACTTCAGAGATCCTCTCCTCTGCAGTTGTTAGACTGGGCAATTTGAGACACAGCTAATTCTGCATTACCAGTGTGGCTGGTGGCTACTAATAACTGCCAACCAGTATCATATGCTTTATTTGCTGTCACAATAAACTCTTGTGTGGAATTTTTGGTCTGGATGATTTAATAGTTTTTAAGGTTAAATATGATGGCTAATAGGGCTTGACAAAAACTGGAGATGACTATGCGGTGAAAGCTGCACATGTTGAACTTGCTGAACGCATGCGCAAGGTAAATTACCAAAAGTTATGTTCTCAATTTTGGTTGAAACTACTGATGGCATCTTCTTCTTTCAATCTCCTTAAATTTTGTCTTTTCAAATTAAATCTAGTTCAGCACACAATTTTAGTAACTTTATGGTTTTTTGTTAAACAACAAGAGGCTTTAATAAATGCAAGGGGTGCTAGTGATGAGGATGGGGCTTAGGTGATTCTATGGTTATTAGTTTAATCTTTTGGTTTTCTTGTTCATGTGAAATAATCTGTTTCCTTATTCTGTCAACTTCCTAATAGGTCTCAAAGTCTCAGAACAAAGCCTTTTTGCTGTAGTTTTTTCTCCTTTTTATTAGCACAGTGCAAGGCCATGCCATTTGTACAATAATTTTTTGGCATGACGTGCTGAAGATGGTTATCTGGTTCATGCATAAACTGAAAGTCTGAAATCTTGTGGATCATGCCTAACAATTTCTTCTGATGAGTTAACAAGATCTCCGGAGAAATTTGTTACTTGAGTGAAATTAAGGGCGGAATATATTGAACATCTTTAAGTTTCTTTGGCAAATACTTATGTTAACTTTTAGTGTTCTACAGGTGTAGGACACTGATAGTAACTCTGGAAACCTCGATGGACTTGGTTCAAATATTGATGGTTTGATCATGGGCGTTTTCTTGCTTTTACAAATTAAATTAGGAGTTTTCCAGAACAAAAATCCACTTTCTGGAAATTTATGTTTATTATTTTTAATTGCTCTAAACCCTAAACCATAATGGTTAAAGGGCAAAAGCGCATGGGTAAAAGTTGAGATACATCTTTTTTGGAGCTAAATAAATTGCAAACACCTTCATGGATCTAGACAGGGATTTGATAAACCTAATGGCTAAGGAAATTGTTGTTGCATCCATTGACCAAATCCGCATGGACTCTCTTTCTCCCTCTTTTTTTCTTGCGTGCAGCATGGGGTTATACTGTCTGTGTCCTTCTGGTACTTTAAATTTTCAAGCTAGCAGTTACTTTGTGTTGTTTATGCAACTGCCTTATGGCTTGCCTTATTACCATAGGCTGAGCTACTTTATTCAGTTATTGGTTGTGATAGAGTACCCTAATCTAAAAGTGATCTCTTTGATATTGTAGCCTTGGGATTTGATTGTAAATAGTCTGTACTTTTCAATTTGTTTCATAGTGGTTCCATGGTAAGGTGTTCAATCTTGCTGGTTGTTTTTGTGCTTTGGGGACATGATTAGTTGCATCTGACACTTTGGTTCTGATGATAGAGAGATGCTGCAACTGCACCAAATGTTGGTGATCGGGTTCCTTATGTAATTATTAAAGCTGCTAAAGGTGCTAAGGTAGATTTTGTCTGATGGACTTGAGAACTATCTGATAGATGTGAAAGATCTGATTCATTTGGGAACACTGCTCTGGTGCTAAACAGGCCTATGAAAAATCTGAGGATCCTATATTTGTGTTGGAGAATAATATTCCTATAGATCATCAATACTATCTTGAGAATCAAATTAGTAAGGTCAATCTCTCTCTCTCTCTCTCTCTCTCTCTCTCTCGTTCGCATGCTCTGTTCTCAAAAGTTCACGCACCTTTTATTCTTGTCTTGCAGCCTCTCTTGAGAATATTCGAGCCAATTTTGAAGAATGCAGAAGAGGAGCTTCTTCATGGCAGTCACACAAGAGCTATTTCCATCTCAACTCCTTCAAATAGTGGTATAATGAAATTTGCAAAGAAGCAACTTAGCTGTATTGGCTGCAAGACTCCAATCAGGTAGCTGACTGGTTTTTTGTTGCAGTGCAAATAAATTTTTGATGTTGCACACTTTAATTTCCCCTGAAATGAAGCACCAGACTCTGAAATTCTGCTTAGTGGTGATGTACAACTGACTGGTACTTATAATGAGATGATGATGTTTGAGCTGCTTGCCTGCTATGAAATTTCTTCTATGTTCTTGTAGGTCAAACCACATGCATTTCGAGTTGATTGGTCTGTAACTTTGTTGGTTATGCATTACATGCTAAGTTATATGGTTGGGGTTTGGGTACTCGTACGGAGATGTGGGTCTGGGCATGGTAACTTTAGAAGATGTGGGTATGTGTGTGTGTATATATATAGGGTTCTTAGATTTGTTTGTCTAGGTTTGGACGGAGAAATCCTCCAGCCTCTAACAGCATACTGCCTGATGCACTGCATCAAGCTGTGTGTTTAATCACATCCACCCGATGCATTGCATCGAGGGACATGATTGGATGAAGATCTGGATGGCTGGAGGATTTCATCTCCTCATATATATATATATAATTCCTCAAAAAACTACAAAATTAAAACAACAGTTAAGCGTACAAATAATATAAATACGAACACTACATGCTAATGACCAAAGCTCACAAAGACAGAATGAAAACTGAGTTAGAAACAAGCTAAATCTAGTTAAAGTAAGTAATTTGGATCGGTTTCTATCCAAAAATTACTCACCTGTGTCCAAAGACCCTGTTTGCAACTTTGCTATGTTGTTATGGCGACACGGGTATGGGGACCTTACTGAAGTGCCCATGTGACGTAGATTACATGGTTTCTCATGTTCATATGAAGTTGCAAGAATGCAATTTTTTCACATACCTTTGGTGCATTTTGGCTGAATCGAACTAATTTTTTTAAGTGTTATAGGAAATTTTTTTCTTAGACATTATGTCTTCATGATATGCCTTTGTAGTATCGTTTTCTGTTGACTCTATTGAATAGCAACCTTTCATGCGGTGTTGATATGCAGCTGATGAGCCTGTTCTCTTTTCTATATTGGCAGTAATGCAGAGCAAACACTTTGCAAACACTGCAAGGGAAGAGAAGTTGAGCTGTACAGTAAAACAGTTTCGAATGGTACCTACTGCAAGAGATCTATGACTTGTGCTCACCTCCAGCTTTTGTTTACTTTTATATTTGGCTTGCTTTGCAGTGAGAGAGTTGGAGGTGCAGTTTGGTAGACTATGGACAGAGTGTCAAAGATGCCAAGGATCTCTACACCAAGATGTTCTTTGTACAAGGTCTGCATCATTTTCTCATGTATGTCTAAAGTCTGAACATGATCATATTGCTAATTATGGCATCTCTTTTTCACAGTCGTGATTGTCCTATATTTTATCGGAGGAAGAAAGCCCAGAAGGACTTGGCAGAGGCTGAATTGCAATTACATAGGTGGAAGCTTTGAGATGGTAATCTTTTCTGCTTGCTTATGGAACTTTTCTGCCAAGGAGGTTCGTGCAAATACTTCCTTTCATGCTGTCAAAGTGGAACCATTACTTGGAACTGTAGTGTCGATCTCATGTTGATGCCTTTGCTGTTTACATCAGGGAGCCAGGCTGTGGCGTAAATGGGTGTTTGTTGATAAGCACTGGTCCCTCTTTCTGAGATAGGCACAGAGTTGACATCCCTGGCTGCTAAACTCAAGCTAGTTTCTGGGGTGGGCAAGCTCACCTGCTAAAGGGATCAGCTGGAGTTATGAAGGAAGCAGGTTCCTGTTTTGATCCTTTATTTTATCATTTGCTTCGTGAAGCAAGCCTCTTTGACATGCAAGCTGGTCAGAAATGGAGAAGCAAATGCTGCTAATGGTGTAACCGAGAAAAAAGATGAACATAGGCTGATTGAAAAGCCTTGTAATAATGGATCATACTAAGCACAAGTTTTGCATTCCTGCTCTTGCTACAAATCCAGATAACTGATGTTCGTCCGATCTTGAGAGAGAGAGGGAGCGGGGGATAGAGAATGGGTTGCAAATGTATTGGATCTGGGACAGCAAAAATGCATTACAGGCAGGATTGGAATGTCGATCCAGTACATTAGAAATTTAAAATTGACAAGATTCTCAAATCACAAACCAGAAAGAGACTATATAAAATAATTAATACGAAACTTGGACTCCCAACATAAAGAGTTAAAATGAGTTCAAAGCATGCGCATTATCCCGTAGGGCTTTTAGATAGGCTTGTGGTCCTGTTCATTTTTTTAAAATGTTTCATTCATTGCTCCTTTTCGTTGCTTCTCGGAGAAGCTTTTCTGTAAAATCTTACAAAAGCGTACCCAACTTTTGGTGCTATACTAACAACACATTTATGTTTGAATTTGTTTCATATATTGTTCGCCCATAAGTTAGGCAATTCCAAAGTTTACGTTCGTTCCAACCTAACTTTTGAACACGTTTTTTCGAAAATTTTCAAACTTATTCGACATGTTTACATATGAAAGAAAAAATTTACGTTTTCCTATAAGCTGGTCACCATTCAAGAACACGCCATTGATTGCCCGTGGTCAGAGAACAGTACAGTTTACATCATTGAAGATTTGAAAGACTTGTGTTTTTATCATGTTTATGATAAAAAAAATAGAAATAGAAAATTAATTACACTATTGGGAATGTCATATTTACAAAATAATGGTAAAATTCAGGGCGCAAATATTCACCTTGGCATCGTTGACATTCGGCTCTTAGCGCCTTGAACGTTATTACAATCATTTTTATCCGAAAGTAAATATAGGCATTCTAGCTTGGTTGGAAATATAGAAATTCTATGGTGAATCAGATTCTTATGAGATTATGCCAACAGAGTGGAGACAGACTGGATGGTGGACTGTTGACCATTTTGCAACCGAGGCGGCTATGAATTACCAAATATATTATCTATTCAAACAAATGAAGGAAAAATGTTGGCAAAATAATTTTTTAAACAAAAAGTTTTAAAATATTTTCCAAATAGTAAAAGACGAATAGTAAAAGTTGTGATTTAGCTGAACGGCTAAGAATTGCCAAGTATATTATTAAAAAAAATGAAAAGATCAACAAAAAAAAATTAAAAAACATGAAATATTTCAAAATGAATAGTGTATCACGTGAGGCAACTTCAGATCAGCCTGTGAATTGAATCGATTCGCCACCAACCCGACTTATTCAGGCGGACTTTGACAACACTGCTTTCAACTACTTGAACACTTGACTATTCCAACCCTCTAGCTAGGTGGCCCATATTCTAATTGGCAGGGAATGACTCTTAGAAAATTAACGGTAGGACTAAAACTTACCAGCTTTGGAGTTATACTCTCTCTCTCTTTCTCTCTCTCTCTCTCTCTCTCTCTCTCTCTCTATATATATATATATATATATATATATATATATATATATATATATATATATATATATATATATATAAGTAAAGATAGAGAGAGAGAGAGAGAGAGAGAGAGAGAATCCACTTGCATCTAAAGCTTTCATGGGAACCTACAGTGGTTTCTGCAGTGACAGTTCTATCCATCGTTGTTGGGGATCAGCTTATTATGTCATACACGTGAGAAGACGATAAGTTATAACCAAAGATACTGAAAAGCAGGGAGTCACTGTCAACCACATAATTAACAGCCCGCCTCCAAATTAGACCCAGCCAGCTTACAAAGACCACCTTTAGTTTGAATCATCAAATCCTGGACTGTTTCATCACCGCAGGGCACACATCTGTTTTTTCCATTATTCAAGAAATCGTTGATAAACATACTAAGTCCTCATTTCGGAAAGAGAGACAAAGAGAATTTTTAAAATCTATGGCTAGATTTTGTTTGAGAATGAGAAGAGATGGCATCTGCAAATACTTAAAGTTCATTCTCAGAGTCAGCTTGTCATGTTTACTTGCAAGGATGTTCTGACTCTAAAATTTTCCGCAATCTGCTCAATAACAGTCTAAGTTTTTCCATTATCAGCTGTGCATCAAACTACATTCAGGACTTTCATCATCGATTGATTCGATTAAATTAACGCGGAAAACATGCAAATCATCTTGATCTGCTTCTGTGAGAATCCCTTTTGTTGTCTTTCTGCAGAGGAAGGAAAATCCGTCCTTAACCATTAGGTAACCAAGTTGGTGAATCATCACAAGTTCAAAACCATTGATTTGCTGTTTGTTGATGTTTATGACTTAGATCTCCAATAGCTACACGGGGCGGTTGGGCTTTTACCCCAATGGTCAACCTTCTAAGCCATGAAATTTTTTTCATAGGTTTTCTTCCACAAAAGATGGAAACAGAGGAAATTCTTGCAACATTTTGTCCCTGTTCTCTGTTCTCAGGAAATCTTGTCACTTTCAAATGGAAGATGATAAATGAGATACGGAGAAGCCTGTTGATCTGTCAAAGCTTGCCATGACAGTTCGTTTAAAGAAAGTTCATTCGACCAGTTTCCCAATTTTATGCTTAAGCTATAAAACTGTATACAATGATCCCCTGAGACTTGAACGGAGTCATAGCCTTTCTACAAGAATCCACAGTATAAAGCACAGTACAAAAGCATGCGCTACATAATTCTTGTTGGTTTATCACCAAATTTTCACTAAAATTCCATATGGACATGCATTCAAATGAAAAAATAAAGAATATAGTATTTGAGAGTTTTTCTCTGTCAACTTTTACCCTTCAAAGATGACGATGGCAGCCCAGAATACTTTGCAGCAGCCATGGAGTCATGAACCTTCTTGCAGGAAACTGCTGCCTTGAGCTTCTTCCAAATGTTTGCCTTCACTTTTCCCCTCTTTGGTGGAAAGGACTGGAGGGGAACTTCTAAACCTCTGTTTACGTTCTGAAATCTGTCCATGGTAATGTGGTACTGCCTGGTGTGACAGAAATCTAAGATGTGTGCAGAGTGAAAGAGGAGAGTGGCAACTGACTGAGCTTGCTTCTTTCGCTTTATAGGCACAGTTGGAGTGATAAAAATTCCTTCCTTCGGTAGTAAGTCATCGATTGGAGGCAGGGACAAGAAATTATTTTATAGAGCGAGACTTTGATCATTCATCAAGGACCAACATTATGTACCTAAAACTAGAAAAAGGGCTTCACATCTTCGGTTTTCCTGATGCAGGTCCTGAAACTGCAAAAGAAAGCTCAACTTTAGAATTGGCCATTATCTTGAGTTCAATTTAGCTAAATTAAGCTCAACGACTAATGCATATAAATATTTCTTTCTTAATTATGAAAACCATGCTAAACTTGCTAACTTGGCCACTGCATTTTTACTGTGCCTTGTTCTAAGCAGTGCAGAACACCCAATTACCTCTCTTTGCAGATCTGCTCAACACAGCAGTCTTATCATTACTTCAGATCTGTGTCAAAGAGCTAAAAATATTGAATTCTGTATCTCTATCTATCTATTTTGAGACACTTAAGTGAAAGTAGGAGAAAGCTCAAAAGAATCAGACGTTTGTAAGGTGATACAGATCATTTTACAGCCTTTGTTTTGCAATTACCATGACAAACCAGAGGGCCATCTAAAACTTTCACCAATTGAACGAAACAGATTTCTGTGATCGAAATTAGCTGCATCTTGTAATTCCAAGTATATTTCGTGGTCGGATCATTACCACGTCTTCTAATTGGCCAAAATGTTTGAATCAATGGAAAGGATAGGATTTTAATGAAAGGGAAGGAAGGAAAAAGAAGGGAAGAGAAAGAAAAAATTAATGAGGGGAAGAGAACGGAGGGATACGAAAAAATTAACTTAATTTATGATAAAGCCCCTAATATAGACAAATATATACTAGTTAAAAACTATTTAAATACAAGATACCATAAAATATAATCTTAAAAAATAACTAACTCAAAAGAATGACAAAGAAAAACCGTAATTGACAAAACAAATTAAATCTTTAATACAATATGCAACAATAACAAAAAATAATTTCCTAACTGGAAAATGTAAAAAGACTCAAAACAACTCGTGGAGGCTTGTTATGGAAAATCCTTAAAATATTTGAATTAGCTTTGAAAAAGTGAAAAAGGATTTGTAGAGTACCACCAAATGCATAGTTCATGTAAGACTCCGTTTGTGCGAGTATCTTTGACCTTAAGATCATGGATCTAAACATATCCAAAGATGCACACTAGAATCTGAGCTCGGATTTAAGATTCTCACTTGAGTAAGAAGAGAGTTAATGAATTTGAGATCCTGAATATGTTAGATCGGAGTAAAATAAGAGGTAATCAAACAGCTCATCAAGCTGTTCACTTTGTAGAAGGAAAATCATGCAAAAACTTGTAGAAATTCTACATTTTTTTAGAGTCGATTTGTGAAAATTTAACTAAATTTATAGATCTTACAAGTAGAAAGTCTAAGGTAATCTCTTGGGTTTCATGAGTAAAAAGAGACTTTGGAGATACTGGAAAAACTATCATTCTAGAGATGTCAATATATCCAATTTGGATCCGATATCTAATCGAACCATTTGAAAAGAAATTTTTTTTAATGTTCGATTAAAAAATTGAATCGGATTCAAATTTAAGAAATGACAACCAATCAATTCAAGTATATAGTTGTTCAATTGGATTCATTTTTTGGATCAAATTTAATTTTAAATAAATATCACACATCTAATACTTTTTACATTTTGGAAAATAGCCAAATTCGGATTCAGATTCAAATATGAATGTAAAGATCTGTTTAGGATCAGATTCAGACTGTGATTGGGCTCAGGTATGGCTTTTCTTTGTTCACATTCGAATCTGAATTTGAATCCTAAAATGTGAATATCCGAAAAAATAGATACAATTAGGGGTTGTCTGATTCGTTAACATCAATGTAGAGATAAAACTTTTTTATACTCGAGGAAATTACAAACCATTTCAGTCTCGGCCTCACCATCTACGCAGATGCCTAAAAGTCATACATCCACATGAGGGGATGGCTATGATGTATAATATTAACAAATGGTATTGTCCTAATTGAAACTGTAACAGTAAATGGCCTTATACTTATACTTAATGGGGGCTTATAATAATAAAAAATAATCATATAAATCATACAAATGATAAAGAACTGGATCCAGATCCAACTGGCACAAACAAACCCCACGACTCTGAACAGATGGAAGTACACCCTGATGAACCTGGACTATTCACAAATTTTCCTTTGCATTCTTTGAGATAAGATATCAATCTGTGTGAAAAGCTAACAAGTGGCTGACCACCTGCTGAAAAGAAAAGGAAAAAGAAGAAAAGAAGCAACATTCTACTCCTTGAGGACCACTTTTCATCAGTTAGATGCAAAAGTGTTGGCTTCAGCGCCGTAGTTTTTGACATTTTTAGCTGTACAAGATCTATTATCAACCCAACTATCACTAGATTTTTAGCTTAGTGAAAGTTAAATAATTGGGAGGAATAATTGGGAGGCCAAATAGAGCATAAAAAATTTTATACTGTGGGGGCTTTATATACATACATACATATATATATATATATATATATATATTGATCTGCCCATCATAGGCAGATCCAAATTCACTTAACAAGAGAAAAGCCATTCAAGTGTAGAGCCACAATTTTTGTTTTTTAGGAGACACTAAATATATAGTTAAGAAATTTTTAATGAGTCGTGGGGCAGTGACTTAGGTCTTGAAGGGTTGCCCCCATAACTGGACTTAAGTCTACCTAGATCTAACCACTGAATTAAGCTTTCAAAAAGTAGGTTTTATGGGGCATAGGCCCCATGATTTATCTTTGCCCCTGAAGCTATTACTTCTCCAAAATAGAAGGCAAATGAATATAAGCAACAACTTTTCTATTGTGTGCACTTTCTTGAAACTCGTTGGACTGTAAAGTGTGGGCGTGCGGTGCTTCTTTTATAGGTATTCCATTACCCAATTAGGTCTTAAAGTAGTCCTGAAAAGAGCTGTGGTGACTGGAGAGTAGGTAATGCTTTTTGCTTTTTGTTGAAGCTCCACACGCCACTGGCTTGCCGACATCAACCTCACAAAATTAGTTATATATATATATATATATGTAATGTTTTGATATATTTGATTGTTATATATATAAGTGCTCTAAAGAAATTAAAAGTATTGAATGAGTACCCCTACTATACAAAAAAAAAAAGCTTGGCGTGCGGCCTACTAATTGTAGAAAATAATTTTCTCACTCAAAGTATGGTGTACAAAGTTGAAAGTTGACATGTCTCCTAGCTGGTTAAATCGGTATCGTTAATGTCAACAAAATCATTTTTGAATCAAATCCGAAAGCTCATGATTCTAAGAATTGGTTGAATCCAATTGGAACTGAAATTGTTGTTGGATCGGATTAATTAAACGATATATTCTCTATATCAAAATCTTTAATAAGAAAATCAATAGGGTATTTAAGAAGCAAATTTTAGCTGATGATGATGATGGTAATAATTTATAATATCAAAAATAGTAATCTAATAATGATACCTGAGTAATAATATTTTAATAACAACATACAAAAATATCATCATTTTTTTTATATATTCTTATTTATAGGGAAAGTTTTTTGCCCCATTTTTCTTTCCATTCATATGTTTTCTCTCTTTTTGTTTAAAGACCTTTCATTCTGATGAAAACATAATATATTAAATATACCATGAGAACATGTACCGTTAGAGTGCATACTTATCAAATATGCATGAAAGAAGCCAAATTTTAGCTGTTGCTGTAAACTATTTAATGCGGAAAAGGATCCTCTAAAATAAGTTGCTTTGGCAATATTCAGTACATTACTGGGCATAGCTCGTTATTATATATATATATGTGTTACCTGATCTTCAATACATATATCTGGTGGAAGAACACATTCACATTCAAGAAGAAAGTTTTGTAAGTTATTATGCTTTTGGATTGAAGTTCATAAGGAAGGGAACTGCTGGGGGTGACTCATATTTGTTTCCTCTTACTGATCTCTTTCTCGCCGAAACCGGCAGAGAATGGCTCCACGGAATATGACGAGATCGAGAGGCCGGTGGCGTATGAAAGGATGCTGAAAATTTGGTCAAATCCCCTTTGTCCCAATGGGTCCCAATCCGTTTCTATTCCTCTTTCTTAATTTGTTCTTTGTCACCATTTTCTACCAAAACAAAGGGAATCTATGGATCCGGTTTTCGGTACATAAGATCCCGAGTCTCGAAGCACCATATCTCCTTAAAAAAAATTATAATATTAAAATAATAAAATTTTAGTGTACCGCTTCATTCTTTTTCTTCCTTGATGACCTAAGATCTACGTGGAAAATCACATTTTTCTAATATCTAGCTGAGGAGAAATAAAAATGTTGCACATGGGGAGTGAGGGGGATCCACGTAATGGGGGACAGAGAGATCCTGTATGCGTCGGCTGTCATGGTTCCGGGTCTGCATGGGTCCATAATGCAACAGGTTCGATCCGTAATCAGACAGTTCAGAGCTTGTCTCATTCTCCCTAGGGGCAGGTCCTGGTCCACCAATAAGATTTTGGATCTAAATGTGATCAGATTTCTGACCCGATGGGTCCATGATGAACTAATATACATCCCCGCGGTCACATATGTCTCAATCCATGTTTATAATAGTAACACAGAGTTTAATTCTCAAAATATTTTTACATGGGCCACTAACGATGTCAAATTGAATCAGATATTCGATTGAATATAGAAAAAGTTTAATATTTGATTAAGAAATCGGATCAGATTGGAATCAGATTTAATAAATGGCATTCGATCTGGTTCGGATTTGGATATATAAAAATATCCAATCAAATATGGAGATGAATTTGGATTGATTCATTTTTAGACAGCTATCTTGTATCTAATGCTATTATATTTTGAAATTTGATAAAATCCAGTTCAAAATTGGGATTCGGATTTGAATATGAATACAAAAATCAGATTCGTATTCAGATTCAGATTTGGATATGACTTTTCTTTATTCGTGTTCGAATCTGAATTTGAATCCGAATATATGAATATCCAAAATAGCATATATAATTAGGGATATATCGGATTTGAATCCGATTCATTGACATCCTTAGGGGCTTTTTTTTATAAGGCACAAAACACACACACACACACACACACATATCTATATATATATATATATATATATATATATATATATATATATATATATATAGTTTTAAAGGGTCATTCTGATGGCACCATGTTCCAAACAAATTTTGAAAAGTTTTTTATGTAAACCTAAGGTTTCTAATGAGTTTTCAAAATTTGTTTATTTGTTTGGGTGGAACACCCAAAATCTAGTTTATATGAATTTTTACCAGCTTTTCTGCTCTAGTTTACAAAATTAGGTTTTGAGCGTGTAAATATTCCAAAAAACCTGGTTTTGAAGTGTCATGTAAATTCTCTCCAACATATAACATCTTATTTTTCAAAAATCTTAAGGGGGCTCCTTTGCTTTGCCCCTGTCCATAAGGACTTCTCTGATTTATTATTGTAAGACTTACGTTGCAAATTAAAACTTCATTTGTTACTAAACCAAATGAAATATGCTAAAAAGTGTTGAAGGCCTAAGCACTCATTTTTCTACTCCCGATGGCTTCATAAATTTGTTTTAAAGAATGAAGCGGACTCATAAAATATTGTATTACAATGTTTTACATAAATACACTAACTTTAGAACAAATTGCAACAAACTGTTTTTGTCGCCAAAATGTAACATATTCTTGAAAACTAATTTGTAAAGAAGATTGGTCAGGTAGAAGGGGCACGGCCGGCATTGCCAGCAACTTTTCCCCTTAATAATAATGTTGGATGTTGTAGGGGCATGGACTCGTTCAACCCGAACTCGTTGGATACCACGCCGATCCCGAAAAACATCTCACACTTGGAGGTGGGAATGGACCAGCGACTCTTAGTGGTGGCGAGAACTTGAGCTCCTCAATGAAGGTTCCAGTGTTTTTCGTAAACCTGGTGACCCTGTCCAAGTACCGGAAAGACGCACATACATTGGTTTACACAATCCGGTAAGGCAAGCTTCTGAACCCCGAGCAGAAGGCCGACCCCAAGACTTATGCTAACTGTATCTGTTGGTGCCTGCACGGGCTGCCCGACACTTGGAATGAGTTCTTGAACGAGTTTTTTTTTTTCCCTTATTTTTTAGGGTAATATGGTTTGTCTCCTTTGGCCTGTTAAAGTAAAAGGCAGGTAGCAAGCATGGGCTATCTTTATTTTCTATGTGTCTTACCAGTCATATTTCCATGTTTTATTCATTTGATTAATAAAAAACTTCTAGCGCTCAATGTTATTATTGAGATTGATAAATAAAATGATGGTGATGGTGAGCTTGTTTTAGATGCTTGGTTGTTTATTTTCTGTATTCTAAAAACGAAGAGAGAGAGACAAGAACATCTATAAGGGTGAATAGCACCTTCCAAGATTTGAATTACTAATATAACTACAATATCACATTCAACCTAACCGGTTGCACTACTTATCACGAAAAATGGTTAAAGTGCATGACCTACATTAGGGCAAGACAGGAGAATATGTGACATGACCCATAAAAACAAAAAGATGGACCATATTTTTCACATGTAAATTTGTCTTTTATTCAAAATGTAATACACACACACACACACACACATATATATATATATAAAGATCGTTTTCTATCAACAACTAGCTATCTTGATAACCAACATATAAAGTTTTCCAGAAAATATATATAAATAACTAGATCCACCAATATAAAGTTTTTCCACAATTGTAAAAATTAGATCCACCAAATCTACTAACCTACGTATGACATAAAAATAAATGGGAGTAAGATGTCAGTAAAAGTTGAATAAGAAGAAAATACATGTCATAATTGACAACAAATTTATAGGTGTTTAACACCTAACCCGTTCCTTTATAAATCAATTGCAATGGGTGAATTCTCAGAAGTCACTTGATTCCTTCAAATTTGGACTATTTGATATAAATCTGATATGACATGTTTTTTGACTGATGTGACAAAACATCTATGGTACAACTGATCATTCATGAAACTAAGGATCCTCAAATCCTTCACCTTTTTTCTACATTAAGAAGATGTCAAATTTAAGATCAGAATAAGGAAAGTCTGACTGATTTTAAGTCCATAGTTATTAAATCCTGGGGATTTTAGATCAAGTCAAACAAATGTCCTCTAAGAACTTAATACATCTCCAAATACAACATGCAAACATGGACAATTCAGAAGTACATAGGCTAGAAGAAAATCTGGGTGAAGTAACAATTTAAATCCCCAACCAGATAAGCCTGTCTGACCAACCTCAACTAAGTCCACCAACACGAACCCGGTGACTGCTAGACATAGTTGGCCACCACATACCCGACTGCACACCATGAACTTGGTAGAAATGGACTGGCCACCTGAGTTGCCTAGATTGATCAAGGCCATCACTAGGTAATGGCTAAGTCAGCCATTACCAACTCCATTAAGTGTTTAATTTCAATTAACATATCATTAATCTCAACTTTATCAATTTCATTGCCTAATATCACACTTAGAGTATGAAATTAAGAGTGGCACACTTGATTTGACCGTATGCAATTTGTTGAGTTTGTTCAAGTCAAGGAATCAATGCAGCAAGAACTTATTTTTAATTATAGCACTCAACATACCAGTCAATTTTTGAACACAAAGGCAGTCGAATTCCTTGTATTCTGATCTGGAAATTCAAAAAACATTTAAGTGCTTCTTGAGGTAGGTTAGGTCAAACTAATAAGAGGTAAAGTGCTTCATTGTTTCTACTTTGTGTATTACTTGCATGTTGTTTGTGTAATGAACAAAAACTTCTGTTTGACAATAAGTGAAGTCCTTTATGGAGCGTTTGGTAACCTCAGATTTGAGATCACTAGAATCTCAGATTCATGAATTTGATGACAGATCTCATTCCATTCAACCTCAAATCTGATGCTTTTGCCATAAGTGCATGGGAAACAAATCATTTTTTTTCTACATAGTAGTAAAATCCAGTGTTTGTTTCCACGGTGCATCCCACATAAAAGGGATCTTAGCTAGATCTGCTTTGGAATTGAAATCTGAGATTAATTGTCAAGCACACTCTTATTGTTTGAAGATGAAAGACGTGAACCAAATGAACTAATGCTAGATATGCATAAAATGTCAAACCATGCATGTGTGGAGGTTGGCATCCCTTGTACACTTGGACAGAGTTTGGGTTTAGATTTTGGGCTTGGCTCGAGGCAGTGGGTTGTTGGCTGCTTTAATTTTCATTGAACTTTTTGTAATTGTTTAGGCAAATTGAACCTTTAATGAGTTCATTGTATTGTATTTGTAATATGCATTGTTGACTCTCATTTAAAGTTTTACTAAGTTGTGAAGAGCAAACCCAAAGTAGAATAATACTTTCTTGACTCAAACTGACTGGACTTTTGATGTGCATTTTGTGGTATATTGTTCATTGCTCTTTTGAAAGTAAACCTTTATATGTCTATGAATTCTATGTGTCGTTTTAGGGGTGGGCATCGGGCTGGGCCTAAAGCCCGGGCCCGCCCGATAATATTGTCGGGCCAGGCCGGGCCGGGTACCAGGCCTTAGGGCTGCACACGAGCCGAGTCGAGCTCGAGCTCGCCCAGCTCGAACTCGACTCGGCTCAAAATACTTGAGCTCGAACTCGAACTCGAACTCGAGTCGAGTTCCTAACACGAGCTCGAACTCGACTCGACTATACATAGTCGAGCTCGAGCTCGGCTCGTTTAACTCGTTTAATGTTTAATTGTTTAATAGTCGAGCTCAACTCGTTTAACTCGTTTAGTCGAGCTTGACTCGTTTAACTCGTTTAACGTTTAAGAATTAAACTAATAGTCGAGCTCGACTCGTTTAACTCGTTTACTGAATCAAACCAATTGTATTACTGCTAAAAGTTTCATCAAAAAGATATATAAAACCACCTGACATTAATTATGTTCAAATTGTCAACAATTTTTGGAATACATTATACATACAAGCAATGACTGTATCAAGTTCAAGATCTCAGCAAGGACAATCTGAGGGGCATAGACGCATAGTGGAAAATTTCAAGTTCGTGATACATATTCTGGTTTTTCCACAAGTGTGTGACATAAACAATCAATTTCTTTATTCATATGAGCTTGTTGGATTTTATTATCCTAAACATGCTGACGATGCATATTCTGGTTTTTCCTCAAGCATAAATGCCTTAATCATTCAGTTATCTTGCTGTTTCTACAGTATAGGAACGTTTGTTATTAAACGGGGACTAATTTTTACTTGGAATTCTTTTAAGGCGGCCTGCTCAGTTTGAAGTATGGAGCGCTTCTGAGCATGTGGATGTGTTTAATATATTGTGTTGACCACCACCTGTTTGGCTAGAGAGTTGGATTTGAGGTCAAAAGCTCAATATCATAGTTTTGTTGGCATGCTTTGGTAGCAAGCTAACTGGAAATGTTGAATCAGTTGAAGTAGTTTCCATTTTTTGCAATGGTGAAGAATGAGCCGCGATCCTTCACGAACATGAGGGGTGTGTACCTGTCAATATGGGTGTGAGCACAGAGTTGTTTTAAATGGTTAAAAAAATTCATTCTGGATTCGATTGTAATTGGTGAATTTAATATGAATAACTCTAAACCTAGTAGCATGGCCATACCCTCATACAATCTTTGCCTTGTCTTGTATGTGGTCTTCCACCACTTGCATACACGGGCGTTAAAACACAGTAATGAAAATATTATCATTTTTAAAAATTAAGAATATTGGTCACAATATATTAATTCTAAAGATACATGCCTTTACATTTTTAAACTTTACGAAGACCGCCTGTCATGAAAAAGCGGCTGACTTTATAAAAGTCATGACTCTTCATAAGTTTTTTGTGAAAATGTGTCCGTTCAATATTATTTTTTGAAAGGTTGCCTGCCTTATCAAAATCCGTCAATTAAATTTAATTTTGGTTTAAATCATAACTGAGGTGACAGAAATTTTAATGAAGGCCACCTTTGAACTTACCTCTATGCTTAATACCTTGTTTATATGGGAATTCAAACCTATTGGATGTTGGACGATGGCAAATTGCTAAAAATAAAAAAATTTGTAGTTAAAATTAGCGATGGTTTATAGTCTAGCAACGGTTCATGATGCTTATCGATGGTTTGCAGTGCTTCTAGGTAGATTTAAGTTCTCATATATGGGAGCGGTGAATTCTGCTGGGTGATGGGTAGTCGCCAAATGGACAAAATTTAAAATTCAACGCTAAGAAGACAATAAATTGTCACTAAAGCCAATGCATACAATCTTTACATCACAAATCATGGCTAATACCAATTCAGTGGTTGTCTTCTCGTGTGACAAATTTTTAAATTTTAGCTGTTAAAAACATGGGCACACGGCAGTGTTGAACTCTTATGTACGGAGAGAGAGAGAGACTGCTAGGTTTTAGAAATTTAGATCATAGATGACTAAGGAACAATTTTAACCCTTGCTTTTCAGATCGACGATGGAGAGAAAAACAAAAAACAAAGGTGTGGACTAACACTGACAAAAAAGCCCAACTACCTTTTTCTCTGTGTGGATTTGTAAAAGATTGAGGGTGAGAGTTATTCATTATCTGTTTAGTATTCAACTGTCTAACATTAAATGTGTGTGTCAGTTTCAGGTAAACAATAAAGTGGAGTAAATCTAATTTTAAGTCTTAAAGAAATCAATCTGAAAGTGAATCTGGTTTCAAACAGAGAAGGGAAAAATTTTAGAAATAAAAGGTTGAAATCCTACACCGCAGAAAAGAAATGACATAAACCAAATGTTTGTGATTTGATAAAAGAGAATTACATAAGGAGCTGCAAAGACGAGACTGATTTGAGGTCCACTGACTTGAAAAAAAACTTGTCACCGTTTCTCAAAGCTTCATGGTTGCTAGCCTATAAATAAGGACAAATATCTATGCACAAAAGCCATAGTACCTTATGTCAAAAAATCCGTTTTAAGTCCTATAATGTAGGGGAGGAAGGAAATAATCTCTTTTTATGTGAGCTTCTTCTTCTGCAAGATAAGTGTAAAACAAAGGGAGTGCGACAACCAATTTCAAATCCAGATTCATTTTGCACTAAAATTTTGAAAGAACTTAAATTTGTAGCATTCAAGTTTTGAAATGGTTTTAATTGTTTCTATAACTAAGAAAAACTTTTATAAGCAATGGTTTTCCACTAGTGACATGTTCAAAATGAGTGTAATATTATTTCTTTTACTCATATAGTTGGCTTTCAATCATCTAACATCTTAAATTAGGTCATGTAATTTTTTCGTAGCATCCATAATATGGATAAACTTGGTTCTTGTTGTATTAAATTTGATGATAATCTTAAATACAAACTTGCATATATACTAAGATAACATGACTTAATTTCTTTTCTTTACACTTTGTCTGGATGGAGGGAAAGGAAATGAAAGGAAAGGGAGGAGTGAAAAGATAAGGAAAAGAAAGGGAGGGAAAGAGAATGAGAAAGGAAGGAAAAGGAAAGGAGAGAAAAGAAAAGATGTGATTATAAAGCTTGTTTGGATAGAAAGGTAAGGAAATGATAGAATTTATATTATTTTACAATAACATCCTTAACATTCATTTTTAGAAGTGTACAAAGTATACAAGGAACACAATAAAAAGGAAACCCACTGTCCAACGGAAGTGATGGTGACTCGGGTGATGGTCGGTATGGTATGAACGGGGAAGATTACCATCCAATTCAGTTGCGGAAAGGGAGAGAGAGACAGACTCGACACCCATCAAAGTCTTGACCAGCAGTAGGAAGGGAGGTCAAGGTTGACCTTTCCTAATTACCTTTAGGAACGGTCGCCCAACCTTTTAGCAACGGTTTCAGACCGCTCTCAAAAATGCCATTCTTGTGATATGGATTAATTAACAAAACTAAGATCTGGAAGGTGTTTGATGCTTATGGTAATAAGTGGAAGTACTTGAGCAGCTCCGCTTTTGAATGGTGTTCTGCTTTTTTTTTTTTTGGCTGGCCTCTTGATTTCTATGTGTACACTTGATTTCTCTTTGTTGGCATCATTTTTTTAGTTTCCTACTTAAAAAAAAATCATCTTTAGCAATTATAACTTCAATCATACGGTTGCATGTCCAATACAACAAAGGATTTAGTCATTTTTCTTGAACTACAGAACAATTTTTTCCAGGCGTATGTACGTCATTTTTCTAAAAAAAAAAAATTATCAACATATGAAGGTTTAGGACCTAATTTTAAATGCCTGAGCCAATGATCTAGCGTGAATTGGTCAATATTTATAGAGCTAGAGCCATGCATGTCATGAGGGGATGATTTAGCCTGAATCTATGCACAGTTTGTAAAGCAGAAATAAGTACGTCAATGGCAACTTCACAAAAAAGCAGATGAAGAAGCAAAGTCGATTCTTATGGCAGGTGAAACGCCACCACATCATTGAAGTGCTGCCATTAATGCTCGACTTATGCATCTCTCCTATTTGCTATTTGTTCTTCTCTCTGGAACAAAAGAAAGAAGGAAGGAAATTAAGGCGTGAAACATATAAATATGGGGGGAAAGACCCACTAGGTCTAAGGAGCAGCACGCCTGACGGCGCCTAGTTTGCTCTCCGGCAACGTGCCGCCTGATGGAGTGGGCGCGTCCGTGCTGCCGGCGCCCCTGTCCACCGGCTGCATGTGGCCCTGCGTCCCGTAGGCCTCCTGCTTGTACTCCTCTAGGTTGTGCTTCACGTAGGGGCTGCTTTCCAGCGGAAGTTCCTCCTGCCCGGCTGCCTGTTCCGGCCGCCTGAGTTGCTGCTGCTGTTTAGGATGCTGATCCTTGCTCGCCATTGTTCCCCAGGTGAGTCGACTACCCCGTGCCTCTGACGGAGGGGAAATGGAGCTCGCCGTGGCTTTATAGGTCGTTTTTGCTCTGTCTCCTGTTTCTGCCTGTGTGTGGTTGCATGTCCTAACACGTGCCATGCTCCACCGTAGAAAGCTGTTAACGCGTTTTGATGAACCAAAATTAAATTTAATTGACGGATTTACTCAGTGAAGGAAGAAAAAGTAAGGGATGCCTCTCTCTCTCTCTCTCTCTCTCTCTCTACTGGAACGGGGAAAAATAGGATCATGCAGGCCTTTTCAAATTCCTTTAATGGCCTTAAAAATAGAGAGCACCGTTCGGATTCTGTTTGGAATACGATGATGATGTGGTGATGTCAGAAAGGAGAGGGGTTTCATTTTTCATTCGATACTT
Source organism: Nymphaea colorata (assembly GCF_008831285.2). NCBI lineage: Eukaryota > Viridiplantae > Streptophyta > Magnoliopsida > Nymphaeales > Nymphaeaceae > Nymphaea > Nymphaea colorata. The sequence goes on along the minus strand of NC_045138.2, from coordinate 4,403,938 downwards.
TGCCTCCTCAGTAATGGCAGAACATATACCTTGAAATTTTTAACAACGAAGCATTGAAGCCACCATTTTATGCATATTCTGGATCAATAATGGAGGATTCGTTGCATATTTCATGTGCGAGTCTTGATAGTTTGGACGCAGAAAAGAAAAGTTTTAGTGCTTTTCGTTTAAAAATTTGGATTTCTTAGTCGTTTGTTAGATTATTTTCAATGCTTGATATTTTCTGTGCAGATTAACATGGCTCAAATCCCGCTGTGATCAAGGGAAAAAAAAAATTACTTCTTTGTAATGGAAGGACACATCTAGTACTTTCGATCGACCACGGCGCTTTTACTAATTTGTCTGGGGCCTAAGATCTAGCAAAAGTAAGTTGTATTTATACTTTTTGTATATACACATAAGCACTAGGCCTACGATAATTGAAATTATTCCAGCACTCATTAAATCAAGAGATAACATTAATTGCCATGGTTATAGTAGTATACACAACAGATATGTGATGTAACCTTAAGACAAAATCTAGTAGTATACACAACATATATGTGATGTACCATATTCATTTTGAACAATTCCACTGTTTTTTTCCTTTTTTTTGCGATCTACTTCAAGGACGTGGTCTTTGCATTTAAAATTCGGTGGGGTTAAAAATCCCATATTTGAAATGGGTAGATAATATTACATAAAAATTAAAACGAGGCTGGTTTTTTATTTTAATTGGTCATACATTTTTGAAAACCATGGTTTTTAAGCCTTTACGTTTTAGACATGTAGTTTGCATTTATATATATTTTTCCATAATTGAACTTGGAAAAATAATCTCTCTCTCTCTCTCTCTCTATATATATATATATATATATATATATATATATATATATATACACATATATATATCCCGAATATATTATCGTCTACTCAGCTAATAATGTAATTGTTGATTTTTTTACGCCTGGAAGTCTATAGTATATGGTGTATTGAAGATACTTAAAGTTATTAGTTTGGTGTGTGTTATTAGCACGTGTTTAGCAAGAACTATGCGCAGTTAGCTAGAGATTCAATTCAAGGCCTTCAGGTTGAAATAAATGAAAGAGTTAATATGGTAGGAACCATGTCGTCACACTCGCAATCACGCATCAATGGTTAATGTGCAAGCCAAAGCCGAACTTTAATGCTTGGGGCCTATGCAAAGATGAGGTAGTTATGGCGTGATATATATATATATATATATATATATATATATATATATATATATATATATATATATATATGAAAAATCAATAGATGCCAGGTAGCTTTAAAAATTCATCAATAAAGTCAATCATAAACTGTGGACTGCAGAACCAGAGAATTTTGGTAAAGGGGCATGAATTATGTAATTTTAAATTTTAAAGGCGTGAATGAGAAAAAATGAAGTGAAGTTTCATTCTGAAAATAAAATATTTTTTGTAGACTTATATGGGCAACACCCACACCTACTCCCGCACGTTAATATTTGTGTGTAAGAACAAATTTTTAAATTTTAACCATCTAATAAAATTCATTTACCCTGTCAGTGGTTATATATATATATATATATATTGTGTGTGCGCGTCTTCATGTAAGCCCTGTGGAGTATCGAGCGTCTATACCATTCCATATCAATTTTAGTTGAGATTATTCAAGATTCAAGTTCAGTAGTTCGGAAAGCTGTTAACGCGTGTTGGTGTATCATGTTTCCAAGGTTGGTTCGATGAAAATTCTTTATTCATTTTATTTTTATAATTAACCATATTTTGCATACCGCTCCTAAAGACAACTAGGTTTCATATGTTCGGAAATAAATCTCAACAATTTTAAATGGCTTTTCAACTTTATCGTTTTATATGTTAAAAAAAAAACTGTCGAGGTTAACTCATGGCTACACGGTTCATGAATGAAATATATTAGAATTCCATCCAAAACAGTTAACAAACTATACCTTTTACTGCATTGTCACAATAAACGTATACGGGTATTAAACGGCGAGAAAAAAACGGGTATAATACGATAAAGTTTTATATCTCGAGAATAAAACGAGAAAAGTTTGATAAATTTTTTTTTAAAATTAAACATTTAATACATCTTAAAAATTATAAAAATTAATAATTAATAAAAAAATGGCAAAAAACTGGAAAATAACTGCAAAAAATGGGTATTATACGTGTTTTTTGTTTTTTGATGTTTTTTAAAAAAAACGAGAATAATACGGGTATTATACGAAAGAAGTATTTTTGACGTTAAATAACGCATTTTTTTTAAAAAAACGGAGTTTTTTGTGACAATACTTTGAAACCATTCTGCCCCACTTCAAAGTCAAAATCTTATGTTATAAGAGTCGGTTATATTTTTATTATTAAAAAATTTATTTAAATAAAAAATGACTAACTGAATATATGTTTCTATCAAATTACTCTTAAGATCATATCTATGAGGTTAGATTGCCCAAAAAATATTTTAATAGGTCTAGTTTTTTTCTCTTACCAAGTGGTCTGCTTTTTACCAACTTTCCTGATATATATATATATATATATATATATTTCTTTGCGTGTGTGTAGAAAGAGAGAGAGAGAGAGTGAGTGACAACAGCACTGCATTTAGAAATGATTGTAGAATGGATCAATGAGGCACGTTCACACGGATGGGATCTTAGAATGGATCCAAGATCCAATTAGTTAGGAAGCTCTATTTAAATGAACGGGCAGTTCATTTGGAGTGGGTGAAGACTATAATTAATTGGAAACCCTAAATTTATTTTGCTTTCATTTGTACTTATTTTGCTTTTATTTGTACATATTTCCTTCTTTTACATTCAATAGAGCTTATAGATTTGATCTTTTATGTTTCGTCAACAAATCTTTTTGTTTGTTTATCGTTCCAAAGTTAAGTGGCTCACGATTTGATCTTTTATGTTTATTTTTCAGTTCTGAAATGTCTAAGATGGCGGCTTAATGGTTCAGTTTTATTCTTTTCCTTGTTTTCTTTTCAATGGAAAACCTGATTAACACTACAAAAAAAAAAAAACAATAGTTTTACCTTGGGAGGAATGCGTCAGTAAAAAATTACAAAGCAGTCAGTATAGGTTGTAGCCACAATTTGATGAGCACTAGTTAAACTTTCCTATTTATATTATTTTGGCCTTTTTTTATCACGGGGTCATTTTTTTTTTTAAAGACAATTTTTTGTGACTATGACTGCAGTTTTGCAACATGGTTTGTTAACTTTCTTGGTAGATAGGGGGCAAAACAGCCACTAATGACCAACCGCTGAAGCTACAAGAGGGAGTCCTCTCCATTCCCTCTACCTTAGGTTCTTGGGTTGCATTGGAGCCTGGGTGGAATATAGTATACCCTTTAAATTAAAGGTTACAAGAAGGAGACCTCCCCATTCCCTCTATCTTAGGGTCTTGGGCTGCATTGAAGCCTGGGTGAAGTATAGTATATACCCTTTAACTTAAGCATCACAAACTTATTTTTTAGAGTAACACCCATGAGAATTGTACATGCGACGTGCATTTGCCAAGCCGCTATGCTACGGTCATTGAGACTATTTTACATCCCTTTGTTGGCGATACTCTCAACCACTTTATCTCGTTGAGGTGTGCACGTATTGCTGACTTCCAGGTAGAGATGTCAATGGATCAGATTTGAATCAGATATATTCTTAACCATATCAATTTTTTCAAATATTCACATACTGACGTTCAGAATCAAATTCAGCTACAAATAAAAAAAAGTCACATCTGAATCTGAATCTGAATAAAAAAGCTGATTTCATTATCTAAGTCCGATCAGATCCTAATTTTACATTCATATCTGAATCTAAATCCAATTATTGAACCAAATGTGACTGATTTTCAAAGTGTAAGAGCATATGATATAGGATGTTTATTTAAAATTTTTTTCCATTTCCAATCATTTCGGAATAAATCGATCCGATTCAAAATGGATATATTGACGGATCTGGATTTGTGCCCCATTGAGATTTGTTTATTGTCCTTGAGAAATTATACTTGTTCAAAATTTCGTATCCTTTTTCATAAGATCCTTTATCTCTCTTGTTTTTTCTCTTAGATCTTTCTCTTTCTTTTATTACTTTGGTTTCTCTCTTTTCAATTTCTCTTTTACAATTTTTTTCTCTTTCTTTTATTAGTCACACACTCTCTTCAATTTGTCTTTTTTTCTCTCTCTTTGATCTCTCTCTTAAAATGTCTCTTCCTCTCTTTCTTTATGTTTGATTTCTCTTTGTTGCTTTCTTTGATTTCTGCTGAAACTATCTCCCTCCCTCTCTTTTATCAACCACACTCTGCCCCTTTTTAAATCTCTATCTTGTTTGCTCTCTCTCTCTCTCTCTTTAAACATATCCCTTTAATTCTCTCTCCCTCTTCTTTTTTTCTATCTCTGAAAGTCTAAATTTTAAATTCCCACTATCTTTGGTCTAAAATCTATTTCTTTTTTATGGCAAAGGACCGAGCCTAGAGGCTTTAGTCTTGATGGCTTGGCCGAGTTCGAGATATAATCCTCATTTCTTGGGCCGCTACTATTCAATTTTATTACCAATTACACTAGCAAATAATTTTCTCACTCAAAGTATGGTGTACTAAGTTGACATGTTTTTTTTTTTTACGTGAAGCCTAGTTGGTTAAATCGGTATCATAAAATCGTTCTTGAATCAAATCCGAAGGCTTATGATTCTGCGAATTGGTTGAATCCAATTGGATCTGAGATTGTTATTCGATCAAATTAATTAAACGAAACATGCTTAATATCAAAATCTTTAATAAGAAAATCCATAGGGTATTTAAGAAGCAAATTTGATGATGATGGTGATGATGGTATTAATTTAAAATATAAAAAAAGTAACCTAATAATGATGCCTGAATAATGAGACAGAGAGAAAGAGATAAGAGAGTTGTGGCAGCTCTCGGAGGGCAACGTTGTCGCCCGGTCTCTGGCCGGCTTACCCCTTCATGAGAGTTTATAACAATATGCAAATAATTATATAAATCATAAAAATGATAAACAGCTGGATCCAAATCCAAAATGGCACAAAACAAATCTCACGACTGTGAACAGACGGAAGTAGAACCTGATAGACCGGTCTACTCCGAAAGTGTCCTTCTCAGTCTTTGAGATAAGAACAGTGTGAAAAGCTAACAAGTGGCTGACCACCTTTTCTTTTCTGAAAAGAAAAGAAGAAGAAGAAAAGGAGCAACATGCGACTCCTTGCAGACCACGCTTCTTTTTAGAACGCCCTTCTCATCTGTTGGATGCAGAAGTGCTGGATTTGGCGCAGAAGTTTTTGACATTTTTAGCTGTACCAGATCAGATATCAAGACAATTATCTCTAGATTTTGTTGTTTTTGTTTTTTGGTGAACCCAAGCTATTTTCATCATCGATCCCTCTCTTCTTTGAAATAAAATGCATCCACAAGAGCAAAGTTTTTAGCTTAGAAAAAGTTAATTAATTGGGAGGCCAAATAGAGCATTAAAAAGTTTTATACTGTTGGGCTTTTGATCTTGGATCTGCATGAACCCGATTTGCTTGACAAGGCAAGAGCCGTTGCTTCCCCACATGAACATATGCAATATCTTTATCTATTTATTGTACTTTCATCGAAGTAGTTATTCGACTGAACCATAAAAAGTGGGTGCCAGTGTTCTTCTCCTCATCGACATGGAAAAGGAGAGGGGCTTCAGCCTCTTAAAGGTATCTTCTCTTAATTGTACATTGGGCTGGGCTGTGGAAAAGTGGTCTTGCTTCCAATGCAAATAGGCTGGGGTGTATGATCCCCTCCCTTTTATTAACAAAGAATCAAGAATGAACCAAACAGATCAAAAGCAACAGGACTGCCTTAAAAAACCCTACAAAAAGTGACAGGAATCCCCAAAACTAAGAACCAGGAAATCAGTTAAGCAATCCACCAGCAAAAAGAATTTACAGGTAGAAAAGGAAGGAGATTTTAAATTTACAGCTAAAGAACCCAATGGGATTGCCATCTCTACAAATAGCAATCCTATCCTTATTCTATCCTGAAAAAGCTCCCTCACCTTCAACTTTATTGCATTTAATGGCTTTCCCAACCTTGTTTCTCCACCCAAGAGGAATGGAAATGAAACAGATTCATTGGCTAGAGGATGAAATATGATTGAAAATACGATCCACAAAATCTTCAGCAGTCCAAGCAAGATGACAGGTTGAATGGCGTAATCCCATCTAGGTGTGTTCTTGATCTTTGAAACTGACAGCAATAGCCACTCGTTGAGAGACATTCTGAAAAGAGGAGATAGATTCGACCACGAAGTCAACAATTGAAATGCACTTTCTGTATGGATTAGGGTGAATACGAAAGCAAAACCAAAGACCCATCTCTCTTTTACATCCAACCCGCAGAAACGACCAACAAACAAAAATCTCTCCAAAGATTAAGAAAAACACATTTTTTAGACTTTTTAAGACCTGAATGTACCCGCTGGTTTCTTTCTTTCCATATTGTCAAGATAATCATTGGAAAGAAAAGATACCAGCATCGTTTAATCCAGCTGCTACCAAACCTTGTCAATCTTCACCAATCAAATTCATCCTTTACAGAGTTGAAGGAGGGGATGCGAACAGTGAATTTTTTAGCCACAGATTTCTTTACGAAAGTAACGCACTCACATTTTCCAAGCAAATGTGGCGGAGATTCTTCTTTCTTCTCACAAAGCACACATTTTCTGGGCATGAAAAGACCAAAAGATTTAAGTCTGTCCTGCATCAAGAGCCTCCCTTCAAGAGCAAGGAAACAACACCAAATGACACAAGGGAGAGCTTTACTGCTCCATAAAGATTTTTTCCACTCCATGCAAGGGAATTTTGTTCTTGTATTCACATAAAAGTCCACAACTTTCATATCCTTTACATTCCTAGAATCCCATGTCAGAATATCGTCGACTTCCGACAATCTACTTGTAGTCACAACATGAGAAATCCATGGAGAACCAGAGGGAGACAGCTCACTATTACTGAAAATGAGTATTATTTTTTGGACAGACAACTTCAAGAAATGATCTTCACATTTAGTACGACTAGTTTTGCTTATGAAAATAAAACTCCCCATCCCAGCTCTCAAACCAAACTTCCGTCTTGTTACCGTTACTCACCTGCCATTGAATTGAGTGGTTAACCTTCTTCCAACTGTCCAAGATCCCCTTCCTGTCAACAATAAGGCAAGAATCAAATATGTGGAAAGTGTTGATGATAATGAAGTTGCCAAAATCACCACCGAGCATGCTGGCGTAGATGAAACGGCTGTTGCTGAAATCACTCACGATACTGAAATCTTCAATGCTAAAATCAAGGAGATTAACATTGTAACCTCCAAGGCTGAAATCAAGGAGATAGATACTGTGACCTCCAAGGCTGAAATCAAGGAGATAAACGTTAATTGTAAATCTCCTTGTCATACATCTTGTATTTAAAACGATGCACATAGTGTGTCTCTCATACTTTTGAGAGCTACCGTGGATGTAGGTACAGAGTACCCAACCACGTTAAAATTGAGTTCATCTCTTTTGTTATCATGGTATCAGAGCTTCTTTGAAGTAGGCATAAAACAGAGGAAGAAACAGATCACATTCCATCTGTTCACAGCAACGACTTCCGCCGATCCATATAGCTGTGGCACAGGAGCAAATGACTCCTAAACCTCTGGAGATTTTTCCAGAATCTTTGCAGAAAATTGAAGTATCAAGGAGGGACCGCTTGGATTTTGAGTGCCCCAGTCAAGAAGAAAAGGAACAGGGAACGTTGTTGTCGCCCCTCACCTCATTGACCAGCGTCTTCTGCACAGACAAACTTTTGAACTGAGCTTTTACAGGGAGGATCTTCTCTGTGTTACAGATCCAGCGGCTCTAAGATTGACCAATTTGGTGATCAAAGCGGTGCAAAATCCCAAATTCTTGGAAGCACGTCTGAACCTATTCTGTTTCTATCTGCTGTAACAGTCCGGCCAGTTCCGACGCTGGAATCCGGCGACTCGCCAGTCATTTGAGGACGGGACATTTATCATTTGGTTCGTATAGATTTGAGCTTCATTGTGTCTAAGTTTCACTCAATTTGAATGTGATTTGCTTATTCAACAAACAACAAACAGAAGTTCTGCCTCAACTTCAGCCTTCTCAGTCGACGACAAAACCAGAATCTGCCTCAACTTTGGATGCAGGCGTTGATTACCCCGGCCACCATTTTGGTCGAGCAAAGATCCGTCCGAATCGTCTTCTTCTTAGCAATCTTCCCTCCAAATTTCAGAATTTTTGGAGTTGGTATCAGGGCGCTACGAATTTTTGAGTACCAACTGTTCTGAGGAGTTCCCTGCAACTGGTCTTTTGCTGCAGGGCCTTACAGATTTCTATCGCTGTGTTCTATCATCTGCCCTGGTCTTCACGATTGCTCTCTCTGTGTAAAAATTTACAGAGGGGATCATTGATCTATTACCAATTCAACGACTATAAGCTCGATTGGATTGGTGACTTGAGCCGGCCACTATCACCAGATTTCTGTCCGTCTCTTCTATTGCAAGCACCACCATCTACAGAAACTGAGTTCTGGTTTTAAGGGCGGACGTGTTATTATTGTTGCATCTCATGGAAGCCTCCAGAGAAGCTAAGTACCCTTACCCCTATAATCTCAATGTCGCAACTTTTGTTTCCTTAAAGCTGACTCAGTCCAACTTTCTTCTATGAAAAACTCAACTTCTTGGCCTTATTGAGAGTTAAAACATGCGTGGTTTTATTAATGGGAATCACTCCATGTCTGCTGAGTTTATAACTAGAAATAATGAAATTGTTGCAAATGTTGATTTTCTTGAATGGAAGAAATCAGATTGTCTCCTAAGAGGATGGATCACCGGAACACTCTCAGAAGAGGTTCTTGGTTTAGTCGTTGGCTTGGAGACTTCCAAAGAAGTCTGGGATGCCTTGATTACTGCTTTTGCTCATGAATCCAGATAACGTGAATTCTTGTTAACCCAGCGTTTACAGCTCCATCGAAAAAAAGATTTATCTGTTGCTCAGTATATAAGAGAGCTCAAGGCTATTTGTGATGAGTTGGCTGCCATAGGCAAGCCTATTTATGATCAATACAAAGTATTTTGGTTGTTAAATGGTTTAGGCAGTGGCTATGAGGCCTTTGTCACCTCTATGCTCACTCGACCTCCCACCATGCAATATATAAAAGTAGTTGCCCTATTGCAGGAGCATGAAACCATGCGAGCACTTCATGCTGAAGAAGCTGGAATACATCATCACTTAGCTTTTGTCGCACAACAAAGTCTGCAGCCACGCACCTACAACAAACATAATAGGCATCAGTTTAATTCAGTTGGAAGAGGCTTCACTCAAGCTAGTAATAATATGAGCACAAATTTTCAAAACAAAGGTGATCCAAAGAAGGAGAAACAGCCCTCAAATCCCTATAAAGGAATGATGTGTCAAATCTGCAATAAACCAAATCATGTGGCGTTGAATTGCTGGCATAGATTTAATCAAGCTTTCCAAGCTGAAGATGTTCCAAAGGCCCTTGCTGCCTTAAAAATTTCAGATGGACAAGATGAAACCTGGTTCATAGACACAGGCGCATCAAACCATATCACCGATAATCCAGGTAACCTCTATTCCATACAAAAGTATTATGGAAATGAAAAAGTGATGGTTGGCAATGGAAACTGTCTATTACTCATACTGGAATGACCAAGATCCCTACTAGTCGTCAAATGCTTACTCTAAATAACGTTTTGGTTATTCCTGAAATAAAGAAGAATCTTCTTTCCGTTAGTCAATTGACAACTGATATGCCATATTCTGTTATGTTTGATGCTAACGGTTTTATGATAAAGGATCAAGTGAGCAACAAAACGGTGGCAACGGGAACTAGAGTTGGTGACCTCTATGGACTCCAGCAAGATGAACATTCAGCTCTCTTTTCCACCCAATTCAAGTCTGCAGATAGAAGTACGTGGCATGAGCGACTTGGCCATACTCATTCTCAAGTAATAAGTTTCTTAGAGAAACAAAATAAGATTCATGTGTCCTCAAAGAATGCTGTCATGCATATTTGTGAGAGTTATCAATTAGGGAAAATGAGTCGACTTCCTTTTCTTGATATCGAAGAACATTCTCAAGTGCCTTTTGAAAGAATTCATTGTGATTTGTGGGGCCCAACACCGATTATTTCTCATCAAAAGTTCCATTATTATGCTGTTTTTGTAGATGAATGCACAATATTTATATGGTTCTATCCCTTGAAAAACAAATCAGAATTATTCAAGACTTTTTGTGAACTTCATGCTGTGATGAAAAATCAGTTTGATGGGAAGATTAAAATCTTCCAAACAGATGAAGGAGGGGAATTTAATGGTGCAAACTTAGCATCATACTTGAAGGTCAATGGCATTACTCACTATAAAGCATGCCCAAAAACGCCTGAACACAATGGGATGGCAGAAAGGTGTCATTGTTCTATTACTGAACTTGGCCTCACTCTTTTGTTTCATAGTTCTCTTCCTATGCAATTTTGGGTAGAAGCGTTCTCTACTGCAGCTTGGTTAATAAATAGACTTCCCTCGCCTACACTTGACATGGCATCTCCTTATGAGAAATTATTTCACAAACAGGCTGATTATTCCATATTTCGCAGCTTTGGATGCAAGTGTTTTCCTTTTCTTGGTAGCTATGCCAAGAACAAGTTTGAACCAAAAAGCTTACCATGTATTTTTCTTGGCTACTTGGAGCAACACAAAGGATATTGGTGCCTATACCCACCAACTCGAAGAATATTCATCTCACGTCATGTTGTATTTGATGAGAAAACCTTTCCATACAAACGGTCAAGCAAATTGTTTCTTCCCATGGATTCGACTCAAGAGGTAACAAGTTTTACTGAAAGTGCAGGTGCACAAACCACGTGCTCAGAGTTCAATAACGATCCACGAAGGCTCACGTCCTATGACAATCATAACTCTCATGGTTCTCTTTTGCTAAATGCTCCTAATGATGCAGCCACCATGGGCACTACCTTAGCTGGACAAAATGATCATCTCACTCATGTTCACGCAGAAGAAAACATGTCAAACAATAATGACACCAATGCTGGAAATATGAATGCAGCTACAACAAGTGCTCATACATTACAGGGGCTGAATGGTGTTACGACCTATGATCAAGGAGAAGAAAATATGTCAAACAATGATAACACCTTTGATAGAGCTGAAGATATGAATATGCAAGTTATTCATGACGACATCACCACCAGTGGAGCAACCAACTCTCATTCCATGGTAACTCGTTCTAAGGATGGGATCGTGAAACCTAATCCTAAATATCTCCTTGCTTGCTCGATTCCTCAAGAGCCTCGCACAATCAAAGAGGCTCTCAAAGATCCAAACTGGACGACAGCTATGCAGGAAGAAATAAAATCTCTTCATGTTAATTACACATGGGATCTAGTTCCATATTCCAAGGACATGCATGTTATAGGCAGCAAGTGGGTCTTCAAAACTAAACTCCGAAGCGATGGAACAGTCGAACGCCTCAAGGCTCGACTTGTTGCTAAAGGATTCTCTCAAATTCTTGGAATACATTTTCTTGAGACATTTTCACCAGTAGTAAAACCCGCTACTATTAGAATTGTCTTATCTATTGCTCTTCATTATGCTTGGGATATTCGTCAACTTGATGTCAAAAATGTCTTTTTACATGGTCTTTTACAAGAACCAGTTTATCTAGAGCAACCTCCTGGATTCCGAATCTCAAGCCAGATTATGTATGTAAGCTCAAGCGAGCTCTTTATGGTTTAAAACAAGCTCCTCGAGCTTGGTATGATCGATTTGGTACATTTCTTCTCTCATTGGGATTCTTTGCAAGTGTTGCTGATCCATCTCTTTTTGTGTGCCAAAACAAACATGGAATTCTTATTCTACTACTATATGTTGATGACATCATTCTTACCGGGAATAACACAAAGCTGATGCAAGATTTTATTTCACAAGTAAGCTCAGAATTCACCATGAAGGATTTAGGATTTCTTCATTATTTCCTTGGAATAGAGGCTCATTTTCATGACCAATATCTTATTCTCAGTCAAAGGAAATATGCCTACGAGCTACTTGACAAAGCCCATTTATTGAACGCCAAAGATGTTCCCACGCCCATGCTCACAAACTTTCGCCCGTCTTCAGCATAGGAACCAACAAAAATTGATGCCACCATATATAGAAGTTTGGTAGGAGGTTTGCAATATCTCACTATCACAAGGCCTGGTATACCATATAGTGTGAATTATGTGAGCCAATTTATGCAAAATCCAAATACTTTTCATTTTTCTTTGGTGAAAAGAATATTGAGATATGTCAATGGAACTCTTGATTATGAGATTCGACTTATGAAGATGTCCGCTATTGACCTATCAGCCTACTCAGATGCGGACTGGACAGGATGTCCCCTCACCAAACGTTCAACATCAGGATTTTGCACCTTTCTTGGAGTTAATCCTATCTCTTGGAGTGCGAAAAAGTAAAATTCCGTTGCTCACTCCAGTACAAAAGCAGAATATAGATCTATGGCATCTGCCACCGCTGAACTCATCTGGCTCACCTACATATTGCGGGATATTGGGATTTGTATTTCGCAACCTCCAACACTATATTGTAACAATATCTCAGCCCTTCAAGTCTCCATCAAACCAGCGTTACATTCAAGAATGAAGCACGTCGATATTGATTATCATTTTCTTCGTGAGGAAGTTGTGATTGGCTCTCTCATCACCAAATACATTCCTTCCCCTAAGCAAATTGCTGACATATTTACCAAGCCGTTGCCTAGACTTCAACTTGAAAACTTACACAACAAACTTGGCGTATGGACTGCATCCACCACCAGTTTGAGGGGCAATGTCAACAATAAGGCAAGAATCAAATATGTGGAAAGTGTTGATGATAATGAAGTTGCCAAAATCACCACCGAGCATGCTGGCGTAGATGAAACGGCTATTGCTGAAATCACTCACGATACTGAAATCTCCAATGCTAGAATCAAGGAGATTAACATTGTAACCTCCAAGGCTGAAATCAAGGAGATAGATACTGTAACCTCCAAGGCTGAAATCAAGGAGATCAACGTTAATTGTAAATCTCCTTGTCATACATCTTGTATTTAAAACGATGCACATAGTGTGTCTCTCATACTTTTGAGAGCTACTGTGGATGTAGGTACAGAGTACCGAACCATGTTAAAATTGAGTTCATCTCTTTTGTTATCACTTCCATCTCCGTATGACATTTTAGAATGTTTCCTGCAAGTCCATAGGCTATCAAAGACAATTAGTGTGACAATTTCGAAAGTTTTCTTCTTCGTGTTCACATTGGCGTTCTTTTGTTGGTCGAACCACTCAACACAAGCCGATTGTATCAAAACTGTTGGCGGCCAGTCAACTTTTGGCAATTGTGGTTGATTTTTTAAGTGAGTAGGTATGGGAAATCAAACAGGCGAAAAAAAGTTGCTGCCATTTCCTTGGAAGGTGATTTTCAACGCTCCTAAACTATAAGAAAATGAATTTGATTGCCAACGAACAAGAGGGACTTTAGGGCATTTAGTAGCCTGAATCTCAATATGATTAGAAACCAGGGGCGGAGATATGTAGGGTTTTTGTGGGGCTTATCTTTTATAGAGCAAACTATAAAACCTTATTTTTAATGATTAGATCCGGGTAGACCTCAATCTGAACCATTCGATTGAGGCCGAATGTGGTTTAATGTCTCCCCTATACATTTATGGTGCGTGGGGTCAAGTGTGGTTTCTTGTTGCTAGAAATGGAAAAAGAAAGATTGATGAAAGTTTAAAACTGGGTTTATAAGCTGTTTTAGAATCCCGTAAATTTGGCATATCAAAGGTGATCTGATCCTGTGTAGATATAGATATTCTGAAATCCAAATCTACTCTGAAAGCATAGTTCTGTGAGATAGGTTTTTGCATGCAATATAAGTGAATCCAATCCTTTACTGCCTTGTCTTGTTGACAGTCGAACGTGTTTCAGCACTCATTTGGATCTGAACTGATTCAAACCTGCACTGACCCATCATCTGATTCGATACAAATCCTGCCTGGTTTCTACTCAAATCATTCCTGCATTACCTTCTTGTTGTGTTTAGTTTTGTTTAGGCTTTAAAAAAATTAGTTAAGTCGCACATAATGTTCTGATTTTGATTTGGTCCTGTTATGTAGACACAGATCCAAAATCCATACATAATTCCGACACAGAGCTGAGGATTGGAGACGAGAGAGATTGGGGAAGGGAGGAAAGGAAGGGAGAATGAGCTTCAAAATCTGAACCATTCGATTTTAGATAAACGGTTCTGAATTGATGTCCGTAGATGTATAGGTAAAAGTAGAATCATGATTCATATGTACTTATATATATATTCCATAAAAAAAGGAAAAGTGTAAACTTAAAAAAAATAAGAGCACTTTCTTTGGAAGCATCTCAGCCGGTCGTGATCTGTCACATTTGTTTGCAGAACTATGTAACTGATTGGCTTAAAATGAAAGAAAAGGAGCATCTTTCTAAAGGAATTATGGAGGCGTGTCTGTCAGAAGTTATGAGCTGCTCGGCACTGCAGACACATTAATTAACAAGAGAAGAAGAAGAAGACTCATGCCAAGAACTTATAACCTACAAATTGATAGCAAGAAGAAGAAAATGATCCTATAAGGTTTACATGTTTTGATCATATTTGACTCCAATTATAGATGTGAATCACTACATGTGGTTCAAATACAAAACTACGCGACCCAGTTCAACATGGGAAGAAGATCTATAGCATCTCGAAAATTGCCATTATAAAATTACCATGATTTTGCGAACTTGGAGAAGAAACCCATGAATTTTCATTCAATGACTGTGCATGTGTGCATCATAGTGTTGCTAACGGATCGAATATGGGGCAAATAAAATGCATACTGGAGGCCGAATTGGTTTTTGTACATCAGAAATTGACAATATCCTCAAACTAGAGTGGTTTGAACCACTTGCAACCTTAGTACGTATATATGCGGACCAGCGCAAGACTGCATGAAACATTGGTTTATGTGCTTATAATATTACACACTCACAACTGCCCTCATTCTTTCACATTAATTTAAGGGTGCAATGACACTAATTTAGTTGAACATCGTTCATACAAAAGAACCTACTCTGACCAAACCTTTCGAAAAAATCTGATACGAAAAAAAAAAAAATCCAATCAAGAAATCAGATCTGATTTGGATTTAATGAGTTTCGATTGGATTTGAATTAGGATGGACATAAATATCTGATCGGATTTGGATATGGATCCAGATTGGATTTATTTTTTAAACAAATATCCTACAGCTAATGCTCTTACATATGAAAATTGGTCAAGTTTGGATTCAGATACAGATATGAATGTAAAAATCATATTTATATCGGATTTAGATTGTAAAATCAGATTTTGAATTCAGATTTGGATATGACTTTTCTTTGTTTGTATTGAATATGAAGTCGAACCCGAATATGTGAGTATCAGAAAAATCAGATACAGCTAAGGGCATATCCAATTCAAATCCAATTTGTTGATGTCTACTTTGGTGGCACATTCAAACAATGCTTAAGAACCATATTTTTTAACTTTTAAATCGATAGGGAGAATCTTGCATCCAAGACGTTAAGAAAAAGAAAAACACGCATACTGGTTAAAACTTGATGGAAATGAAAATTACCTCTTTCAGCTTTACCTCTAAATTCAAAAAGAGATCTATGCAACTTTCTGATAAGAACCATACTTTTCATAAAAACCACCAAATGATGGTTTGAAGTACATCTGTGCTGACCTTAGATAACTTCACCTAAAACGCTGAACTTGTAATTAAATTAGTGGTAGAAGGAAGGCTGGCGACGTTGAAAAAAGATTTGGTTTGCTTCTCAAGTTATTCAAATTTTGTGACTTCAGACCCTTATTTTACAGTTTTCATAAAAACTGATGCTCTTAATAAGAAAATCACAAGTCGCAGTTCTTCTTTTTCGAATTACAACAAAAAAAATCAGCCTTCAGATAAAAATTTCTGAAATTTTTCTAAAAAATATAGTTTTCACTTGTTTGCCTTTTCTCCTCTAATTCGTCCTCTTTCATCATATATTCAATTAAGCAATGAAACTTTTAAATCTCTGTGAAGTAGAGATATCCAGAAACTGTGTAATTCTCAAATAAGAGAAAGAGAGAATAAAATGAGTATGCATAACAAAATTTGGGAACAAAAAGTTTCAAAGGTACAAAAACAATCTGCAAAGAGAGAGAGTGAGAAACATAGGGTGCATGGCATGTTATTCCAACATTTCTAGAGTGCGCAAAGTTAAGAGAGCAAAGCATTAGGATGGCAGCCCAACAAGAGGGCTACACTTTGTCCCTACTGCTGTTCACAAGCTGCACACCTTAAATTCCAAGTGCAACTATTTAGGAACCAAGATGATGGGTTGGAATCCAATTAAATCCCACTACAACAATTATTTAGTACAAGGGTTTGGAATACAGCCAAAAAGTCCAAGTTGATAACTCTTGACTTCGATCCAGTTAATTGTGTGGATCTCAAGTCCATAATGTCGGATCAGATTCGAGGCAATTGGTCCCTACTCTTCTTTTGCATGTCAAAAACATCATAGAGAAACAAAGGATGGAGAACTTAATGTGGATCCAATGCATTACAATTGGATCTGTCTTGCCCAACAAGATCTTTCACATGAAGTAGAATTGGATCAGAAGTTGCAGCATTTACTAAACTGTGTTAATCAGGTTCACTTGGTTGACATAGCTATCTGGGTAGTTTTGTTATATATCAGAACTCACATATCCATCCAATTCACTAAAGCTTCAAACATAATCTAATTCTTTTGTTTAAGTCAGAGCTTCCCCCGTCAATTGAATAATACAAAACTCTGGTATGTTTTACTGTCTTGCATCCCTAATGCAAATCCTGATCCAGTTCCTCCATGTACATAAGTCCATTTAGGGTTTATCTAGACACAATCCTTGAATACCCATTCAACTGAATCTGATTTCTAGGGTTTGGTATATCAATAACAGTTGCATATTGTCACAATATCTAAAAAACCCTAATTCAAGTCCAAAATGGTTTGGAAATCTAATCGAATCCAAACCCAGTCACCAAGTGATGTGATCATATTTACTTAGCAAACAAGGTAAGCTCTGACTTGGTATCAGCGCAACATCCGACATTATATACATTTGAACTCTTATAAATAAATGCACATGCCTTCAACCTCTCACACATATAAACAGATGCAATAAATAATGATATTAGATCTGATTTGGAGATTCAGATTCAAATTGAATTTAGTTTTCATAAATGTCTTAAATGCAATGCTCTTGCATTTTGAAAATAAGCCCCATTCAGTCCAAAATTTGGATTCGGATATGAATGTAAAAATCAATTTTGGACTGGATTCAGATTGTGAAATTGGATTTCAAATTCAGATATGAATATATAAATATCCAAAAAAGCAGATATCCCTTGACATTCTTAAGTGTGCCCCATACATTAGGATAACTCCATTGTGTTTCTTTGGTCCGAGATTTGTCCACGTGTAAGCACAAGCATCCAGCTGTGGTGCCCATTTCCTTCAAAAATTCTATTACAGGGAAGCTAAATCCACTCTCTCTCTCTTCAAAAATTCTATTACTGGGAAGCTAAATCGGGCTTCAATTACATGCAATGTATAATGACTGAATTTAGCTTCCTATTGTGGTAACTAAATTTGATTTGAATCTGAATCAGATCTGGTTTCTTAGTCGGATATATATATATATATATATATATATTTTGCATCTGACTTTTGAACAGTTTTGTTCTAATATGCAATTCAAATATGATATATTGACAAACATACATCACAATGTGATGCCCAACGATAATATATATATATATATATATATATATATATATATATATATATACATTTATCCATTTGATCACTAGTTTCATATGTAGACCTCATTTAATTTGATCCAATCAAAAGATCAGATGTCGCATATGTGTATGTATAAACTAAATCTGAAGGCATAATTTACAAGACTCAAATGAGACGACAGATAAGAGAATTGGTTTTAAATCGTGAGGTAATTTTGAGTATTTTTGGTTGAAGTCAAAATTTAACAAAAAATGGCATTTTTTATAAAAGAGAAAACGTTACAAGTTATAAAAAAGTAAAATAAATAAAAAAATTAGTGAGAAAACATAAAAAATAACTTGATCAAATAATAAAAATAATCTTATAGTAATGATAGAAACAAATAAAAGTAGTTTAATTTAAGTTTTAAAATTTAAAACAAAATCATGGAAAAACATGATAAAACTGCCAAAAATTTATTTTAAAGTAAAAAAAAAACTGAATTTTCCTATTTTTATTATTTGACGTTTTTATCATGGGGTCATTTTTTATTTTAAAGACAATTTTTTTTGTGACTATGATTGCAGTTAACTCGGTGCCTTTTTCCAACATGGTTTGTTAACTCCCTTGGCAGATGGGGCGCAAAGAAGCCACTAATGTCCAACCAACATTACCTCTTTTTTAAGAATCACATGCTTTTGGGCCCACAGAGTTGTGGTGCATGTGAGCAGCAAGTAAGTTGTTAGATAACTCATTACTATATTGAATGCCTAATACGACCTAATTTTTGTGGCCACTTGTTTCCTGTTTTCATTAATCTTGAGAGTCATTGTTGCTATGGTCTTTTTCTACCTTTTGTGAAACCCAAAAGCTTCGTCATTAATTTGATTTCTACCTTTTAAACTGCAAATAATGGCAGATACCACTTTCAAATTATAGGAAGTAACTGCAAGTGCACCAAGATTAGAAAGTAGTCTTGGACCCTAGGAGGGGCCATGGGAAACTTTTCAGCCTCTTTGGTGGTTTTCCTCCCAACCATCTATGTTAAAGTTTGTTGTTTAGTACTTTGGCCTCTCTCTCTCTCTCTCTCTTCTATTTTTCACTTAAAGTCTCTCTTTCCATTTCTTTTTATTAACTCCTCTCTCTTTCTTTGATTTCTCTCTTAAATTCTATTTTTCTCTCTTTTATTAATCTCTTTCCCTCCCTTTTCAACTTATCTCTCTTTTAAATCTCTCTTTTTCTATCTTCCTTCTTTTATAATCTCTCTCTCTTTGATTTCTAGATTTCTTAAAATCACTCTTGTTCTTATATTTATTGTTACCTTTTTCTATCTCTCCCGCTTTGATTTCTCTGTTAATTTTTTTCTCTTTTATTAATATCTCTCTCCTCATCTTTTTTTCTCTCTTCCCCTCTATAGTATTTTTCTCTTAAAACTTCTTTCTTTTTTTATTATTATCTGTCTCTTTAGAAAATCCCTTTCTTTATTGCTTTATTTTCCCTCCCTCTTTGTCTTCAATCTACCTACTTTTTTAAAACTCTCTCCGCCATCTCTCTTTTCCATTTCTCTTTATATATCTTCTTTTCTCTCTTTTATTAATATCTCTGTTCCATTTCACTTAAAATCTCTATGTCTCTCTTTATCTCTCTTGACTTTTCTCTTAAGAACTTTCTCCCTTTTATTAATATATATATATATTTGATTTCTCTTTTACAATTTTTTCTCTCTCTCTCTTCTATTAGTCACACACACACAGATATATATATATATATATATATATATATATATATATATATATATTTGATTTCTCTCTTTTACAATTTTTTTTTCTCTCTTTTATTTGTCACACACTCTCTTCAATTTGTCTCACTTTCTCTGTCTCTCTTTGATCACTCTCTTAAAATGTCTCTTCCTCTCTTACTTTATCTTTGATTTCTCTTTGTTCCTTTCTTTGATTTCTTCTGAAACTCTCTCTCTCTCTCTCTCTCTTTTATCAACGAATCTCTCTCCTTTTTAAAATCTCTATCTCCTTCTCTCTCCCTCTCCCTCTCTCTCTTTTA
Source organism: Nymphaea colorata (assembly GCF_008831285.2). NCBI lineage: Eukaryota > Viridiplantae > Streptophyta > Magnoliopsida > Nymphaeales > Nymphaeaceae > Nymphaea > Nymphaea colorata. Next base: position 4,383,916 of record NC_045138.2, on the reverse strand, counting down.
AACATATATTTTTAATTCTCTCTTCCTCTCTCTCCCTCCTATTTTCTATCTCTCAAAGTCTAAACTTTTAATTCCCAATATCTTTGGTCTAAAATCTGTTTCTGTTTTATGGCAAGGGGTCAGCCGGGTGGTTCTTTTCTTTTTTGGTAAGTAAAGAATAGTTTGATCATTTTGTTGTACACAAAATCTAGAAAAAGAATGTAGGGGTCGGTAAAGTAGATACATGTGGGGGAGGAGGAGAGGTTAGTCACTGGTGGAAGTAAATAATAAGAAGAATTTCATATATATTCAATTTAATGTTTTTGAAATTACAAAAATAAGTATTAGTGTTAAACAAATTTAATTGATTGTTAAAACAAGTTTAATTGAATCGAGTTCATCCAACTCGAACTCGACTCATTTACAAACTTGAGTTATCGTTTAAGCTCAAACTCGACTCGTTTAGCATATCAGTAGAGTTCGAGTCTAGCTTAACTGAGCCAGTTCGAATGGAGCCCGAGTTGGCTCGACTTTTGATTAACATTCCTAACTGTTAATTCACATTAATTGAGGATATATTCACAAATTTACTTTCGAAGAGGATCTGCATGAGATATATACTGTCTGATTATAGGCTTGTTTGTGTTAAAAACAGAAGAGAAAAGGAAATAAGAAAAGGCGAAATAATGTCATGATATTTTGGAAGGATCAAAAGCATTGCATTTTTTTTTCTTTTTTTTGCAATATTCCCTAAAAAATATGATCATATTTTAGTTTTTCTTGGTTTATTTACCTTCTTAATAACTGTTTTAAACTTTTATTAATGTTTGTAACACATTAAAAAGTAAAAAAAACTCGAGATTTCGTAAGTTTTATATATTTTTACATATTCTGAATTTTTGAGATCTTTCAAGGAAAACAATTTTTTTTAGTACCCCAGAAAAGCGTTGCCCATAAAAAGCAAAGAATGAGATATGTGACAACGGTTAGCAGTTAATGGTTATGATGATTTCCGGATACACATTAACATAATATGTTGTCGAATCAGGTTTTCCAAAATCTAAATTTATAGAGATCTTGCGTTTAACCAAATTGAGGTTCCCTAGCTACCGGTGCACTTAAATCCAATTAGGATAACTAATGATCTTGGGCAGGACATTGAGTCGTGACTCTAACTAGTGAACCTGATTCCATTAACCTTCTAACAGGAACTTGACTCTATTAAACTCGCTGGGGATGTCAACGCAAATTAGATACATCCTTAACCATATCCACTTTTTTGGATATTCACATATTCAGATTCAAATAAAAACAAAAAAAAATCATATCTGAATTTGAATTTGCAATCAGATTTTTATATTCATATCCGAAATCCAAAATTTGAACCCATAAAAAAATAAATCTGGTCCGAATCCGATTGGGTATTTATGTATATCCGAATCTGAATCAGGTCGGATGTCATTTCTTAAATCGGACCTGATTTCTTAATCAGATATTTTTTTTTTTCACATCTGATTTTTATGGGTGCGAACAGATATTTGATTCAAATCCAATATATTAACATCCCTAAGCTCAAGTAAGTTTGTTTAATCTATGTTATCATTTTCATTTCTAGCTGGGTGGTCTACTCGGGTTGACCTCGAGCTAACCTAGTACAACTCAACTGGAGCTCGGGCTGAACAAGATATGAGTGGAGTTCGAGTGAGCTTGACTCGGCTCGTGTAGATCCCTAGTAATGGAAAGGTATGAGGTAAATCAAATGGTTGGGCGAGACCGATGACTCATGAATCTTAACATACATGTCTTGTTATGCGGGGCAAGCAAAATAGGAGGTTATCTACTTATCAGTTTTTCTGGTTTTAAATAAGAAGCATATTTATTTGATCAGGAGAGCTATATATTGGTTTGGCAGTCTTCTAGTAGGTAATAGTCCCACACACCACTGCCAATTAGTCAAATTCCTGCAAACTAATGGGGATGTCTATACTCATACGTTCGGATCGATAGAAACAAATAAAAGTAATCTCTGATTTGAAATTTGAAATCGAATCTCACAATCCAATCTATATATATATATAATCTGAATCGCAATTCGATCCGGTTTCGTAGTCGGATATTAATTTTTTTGAGCTTCTGACTTTTGGAAACGGTTCTGTCTAATATGCAATTCGAATATGATATACTGACAAACTTACCTCACATATGTCAAGCGATAATGTGCATGCTTACATTCTACCGATTCTATATATATATATATATATCGATTCAGTAGTTTCATTTGTAGACCTCATTTAATTTGATCCAATCAAAAGATCCAGATGTTGCATATGTATATGTACAAATTAAATCCGTAGAAGGCTGTAACACAAAATGGGTGAAAACCTTGCCCCTCAAAAATTATTTACAAGAGTCAAATGAAACGACAGATCAGAAAATCTCACTTCGATGATGGTCATAAATATCGTTAATCGGTTTTAAACGGTGAAGTTGTTTTGAGTATTTTTGGGCGAAGTTGAAAATTTAAAAAAAATTGGCATTTTTTTATAAAAGAGAAAACCTTACAAGTTATGAAAAAGTGAAATAAATGCAAAAATTAGCAAGAAAACATAAAATATAACTTGATAAAATAATCTTATAGTAATGATAAAAACAAATACAAGTAGTTTAACTTAAAGTTTTAAAAGTAAAAACAAAAATAATGGGAAAACATGATAAAAATGCAAAAAAAAATTATTTTGAAGTAAAAAAAAGTGTCTTTTCCTGTTTAAATTATTTTGACGTTTTTATTATGGGGCACTTTTTTTTTTGAAAAGATAATTTTTTGTGACGATGACTAAAGTTAACCCGGTGTTTTTTTCAACATGGTTTGTTTACTCCCTCGACAGATGGGATGCAAAGCAGCCACCAATGACCAACCGCTTAACCGGTGTTTTTTTCAACATGGTTTGTTTACTCCCTCGACAGATGGGATGCAAAGCAGCCACCAATAACCAACCGCTCAGACTTCCACATTCCCTCTACCTTAGGGTCTTGGGCCACATTGGAACCTGGGTGGAGTATGATATACCCTTCAACTTGACATTTTTTAAAGTAGCACCCATAAGAATTGAACATGCGACATGCATTCTACACGTGTGTTTGCGAAGCCGCTATGCTACGGTCCTTTGGGACTATTCTACATCCCTTCATTCACATATTGACATTCACATTCAAATTCGACTACGAATAAAAAAATTTCCGAATCTGAATCTGAATCCAAAATCTGATTTCATGATCCGAGTCTGATCGGATCTGATTTTTACATTCATATCCGAATCTAAATCCAATTAGTGTAACTGATTTTCAAATATCAAAGTGTAAGAGCATAGGATATAGGATGTTTATTCAATTTTTTTTTTCATATCTAATTATTTCGGAACAAATGGATCCGATATCTGATTTAAATTGGATATATTGAGGTCTACCACATACCTGGTAATTGTGCATTGCCATGGGTAGAGAGCACATGCAACAGGTGACATATATAAGTAAATTTAATGTAAACAAATTCTATTTGTTAAGCTCTCCACTCCCCTTCCCTTGAGTTGGACGTCTCTGCTTGCTGGACAGTTGTAGAAATTGGAACCAAAGAAGAGAGGAAAGCTTCCTAATTGGATGCTTTTCAAAAAAAAGTGATCAAAGGATCTGGAATTGGGTCCGATTGAGATTTGTTTATTGCCCTTGAGAAATCTTAACTTGTAAGGTGGACCCATCTGGTCGCTGCCTGCACGGCCCAACCCAGCGAAATTATATATATATATATATATACATGTTTTTATTACAGTCAAATCAGGTCAGGTTACATATGTTCTTTTAATTTCATTACTAGTCAAGCCAAGCTGCAAGCTGCGCCAAACATGGACTTGGATCTTGATTGCTGGGCCGAGCCTAGATATATTCTTTATATCCAAATCTTCAATAAGAAAATCAGTAGGGTATTCAAGAAGCAAATGACGATGATGATGGTAATAATTTAAAATATAAAAAATAATAACCTAATAATGATACCTGAATAATATTATTTTAATAACAAAATAGAACAATATTATGAATTTTTTATATATTCTTATTTATGGTGCAGCTTTTTTGCCCCATTTTTCTTTCCATTCAAGTATTTTCTCTCCCTAAGACTTTTCATTTTGATGAAAACATAATATATTAAATATGCCATGAGAACATGTTGATGCATAAAAGGTATGCCAGTTCATTTCAACAACACTACAATTACAGGACCCAAATCAAACAAGAGGGAGAGGGAGAGGGAGAGGGAGAGAGAGAAAGAGAGAAAAAAGGGGCAATGAAATGGAAACACACATATTTAACCACAATAATTAATTACAATTTGCCATCGATTTTGAGTAACATTATCAATATATCTGTAATCTTTTCCCAAGATGGTCCCTTAACTCCTGCGCCAGATCGAGTGCTGGACATGAGGAAATGCTCAACTCTTGAAGGTTGGAGAGGCAGGCGATCTGTTGTTGCTGTGCATCGGAGGAACAAATGATGGTTCCATTTTGTTGTTGTTGTTGGGCAGTAATAGTATTATCCACCTCCACCACAGACTTCAGATTGGGGAATTCAGCAAGTGTTAGATATTTCAGTTTGGGGAGGCATTGCCAGTGGCCTCCCAAGCTGATCTCCTCGGAGAAAGAGTGTAGGTACAATTCCTCCAGTTGGGAGAGACCCCACACCCACTCAGGCACCCTTCTCCATTTGACCTCCTCATCACCATTCGTGTTGTCTATCAAGCACAGACCCTTGAGGGAGGGTAGAAATGTGGATACCTGTGATGGCAATGGCGATGGCACTACTACTGCTGATTCTGAATCCAATGACAACCAAATGAGGTTAGGCAGTTGCTCCAACAATTTCCATCCCAATCTTGCACTTGGGCAATTCCACACTGTCAGCGATTCCAGCCCTGCCAACTCATCACTCAAACCTTCCATCTGCGTCTTTGGACAATTCGAAATAAAGGCCTCTCTTAAGCATGGCATAGAAGTAAATCTTGATTCCCAGTTGGGCAAATCAAACAACCTCAACTCCTTTACAGCTGGCATGTCACCAATCGTGTTGAGCCCATCACACTCCGAAACCTCCAATGACTCCAATGCAGGCAAGTCACCAATCCTGTTGAGCCCATCACAGTCCCTAATATCCAATGACTCCAATGCAGGCAAGTCACCAATCCTGTTGAGCCCATCACACTTCAAAATCTCCAACCACTTCAACAAAGGCATGCTCGGCAATGCACCAAATGTTGGGCATTCTCTCACCTCCAATTTTTCCAATGATTTAATTCCCATCACTGCTGCCCACAATGGGCAAGAGTACAGCCGTAGTGTCCGCAGCTTCACATAATTGCTGTCCAAATACCACGCAGGCCTATCTCCTTTATAATTCCAAATTTCCAAGCTCTCTATGCCATGTGGAGGTTCCAAAGCCTCCAGCAAACCCCTCTCTTCAGAAGCATTATCCGCTCTATCATCCTCTTGCCCCTTGAAATGAAATTCCACCCTATTTAGCTCATGCCTATCCTTAAGAAATACCTTCTTTGCATCCTTCACTTTCACCCTTCCCCCACGCAAACCTTCAATTGACAATTCCCCCTTTAGTTTCTTCAAGTCTTTCAGTTCATTAATATTGCAACCTCTTGTCTCCCCTTTGTCATCGCATACCACAAAGCTATGCAAGGTCCGTAAATTAGTAAGCTTCCCCAGACCTTCGGCTACAAATTTCAATGACACTGTCTTGTATAGGCCAAGATACCTCAAGTTGCACAGTTCGCCCATTTCCTTGGGCAACTCTTCAATGCTAGTATAACTTAAATCCAATGTTTGCAAGTTACAGAGTCTGCTGATTGAATTGGGCAACCGTTTCACATGAGAACTGCTAAGATCTAGATATTTTAGAAGTGAAAGGTCTTCAATGGACTTTGGCAACTCATCCATTTGACATCCTCTCAATGACAACACCCTCAACCACTTGAAATTGTTGAAGTGTTTAATATAAATCAAAGACAAGTCTGACTTGGAATCGGAATTGGAATCAGAATCGCCCAACAATGTGCGCAACTTATTTACTGCTCCCGAGGCATTACGTTTGTGTACTTCTGCATCGTCGGCACCAAATAATGACAGATGGCGGGTGTGCTTAGTAGCAGAGTCATGACTACATTCCTTTCCACATATATATAAGGCAAGGTCATGCAAAATGTCGTGCAATTTGAGTTTCTTATATTCAGTTTCTTCAATCATAAATCGATTTATCAAATCATTAATCCATTGGTCAGCACTCACTTCCACATCAATGCCTTTATCTTGGTCAATCAGTCCATGCGCCATCCATTGCATGACCAATGTATCTCTTTCTATCTCATAGTCTTTGGGATAAATGCAACAATATACAAAACAACTCTTCAAATAATGTGGCAAGTCATCATAGCTCAGGATGAGACCAGGAAGAATGCTACCGGATATTTCAGAGGATGATGATGAGGCAGGCATCTTCCATTTCCAGATCTCACTCTTCTCAACGCTTTCCCAGTCGTCTTTCGTCATCCCTTTTGTACGCATTAAGGATCCTACCGTCTGGACAACAAGTGGCAACCCACCACACTTTGCCACTATTTTCTCCCCAATACCTTTCAAATTGTGAGTCACCAATTCATGTTCTTGTTTCTTCGCCACACGTAGAAACAAACTCCAACTTTCATCCAATGACATTTTTGGCAATTTATGCATTCTAGCACCAATCCCTTGGCAGACTTCTGCATTTCTACTAGTGATCAAAATCTTGCTTTCCATTGCACCTCCCAACAGGATCCCTTCTACGTCTCCCCACCACCCATCTAATTCCCATACATCATCTAAGACTAATAAGAACTTGCTCTTTGACAGCTCACCCTGTAATTGTGTGCACAAATCAGGGAAGGAAGTACTGCCCTTAAGGGGTTCTCCTTTTGATTCCTTGCATACCTCCTTTAGTATCTTTTGCAGCAAACCCATACGATTTGGTTTCTCTGAAACACAAACCCACCACCTGCGGTTCCCGAATTGTTCTTCAACTTCATTAAAAACCATTTTTGCAAGAGTTGTTTTCCCAATCCCACCTTGACCTACAATGGATATAATAGAAACACCATCTTTTCCTAGCGCACTACTCTTTGTAAAGCCATCAAACAAGAGTTCTTTTACTTTCTCTTTATCATCTGCCCTTCCCATGGGTGGTTGTGCAGTACTTATGAGATGGGTTGTCTCTCGAGGATTGTCATGTTCACCATCAATAGGATCCTCACTCTTAACTTTTGGTGTTGGGTTGAGCAAATCCACCATTTCCTTACGTTGTTCTATTTCATTAAGCTTTTGGTTGATCTTTTTAATTTCATTCCCAAGTTGGTAAGAAGCAGATACATGTTGTTTAAAGCAAGAGCACAAAGTGATCCAGGGCTTGCTTACCTTGTTCCATGAAGTTGTAGAATGCTTGTCCCTTTGGCAAAGTGCAATTGTGGTTTGGTATCTTTCAATGAAGTCCTGGGCATCATAGAAAACATCCTTCAGCTGTGCCTCCAGATCTCTGTTGCGCTCATTGCTGAAAAATGGTTTTCGCTCTACGACTTTGATGGCATTCTGCAAGCGTTCCAGCTTCTCCTGGAGCTTCTGGAGTTGGACTTTGGCATCCCGGATGAGGTCGACCTTGTCTTTCAACAAACTCGTTACAGACCGGAACAGATTAGAAATGGCTGCTTCTGCAAGTGCATCGATTACTATTGCCATGCTCGATTTCTTAGTAGGCAGAAGAGGAAGAGGAAGAGGAGCAATTTTCAAGGGAGGGGAAGAAAGGCAAAGAAGTAATGATAAAGGCAAAAAGCTAAGGATAGATGCATCCTGCCCATGTGCTCTACAGGCTGGCAAGGTCCATGATTGATGCTAAATAAATCCTGCAAATTTCCCAAACCACAAACTTTACATCACCCGCACTTCCTTTTTCTGACGTTTGTCGGATTTCTCGTTGTATTATCTTAAAAAATTTGGATGCATGATTCTTTTTCTTTTTCAAAATCCAAAATTTCATTTAGACCTCCAAGTAGATCTTGTTCTCAATGCTTCATCCATGTCGGCAGCCTACACAAGAAAACAGATCGCATGTCAGGAAGAAAAAATATATTATTTTAAAAGCAAACCTTGTTTGGATATAAATGGAAGGAAAAGAGATAATTTGAATTGATTTACAATAATGCCCTTAATATTTGAACTTATTATCTAAGTAAGAGTATTTGATTACATGAACTGATTCAATAGTGCTACCTGTCTATTTCTAAAAAATATTGTACTTAACCTGATTTTTTATTAATAAAAAAAACAAAGTAAATACTCGATGGTACCTAGCTAGAAAATTCATTGGTTCTTTCCTATACTGAATTCTTTTCACTTAATTCTTTTAAATTTGGAAAAAAATGAAGTTTTAAGATTGATAGCATTAAATAATGAAAAAAATATTCATGTTTTCGATTTTCTTATCATTGTGAAGAACCTTATTTTACTGTAATCCTTAAACTTAGTTTATATTTAAAATTGCAATAACGTTATAGTTATATTTAATTTTCTTCAGTTTAGGGACATGTTTTTCATATATTTTTTTTTCGTAATTTAATGTTCGTCTATTTGCTTTTTTAAAACCACATAAAAACTAACGAAAAATATGGATTATAAAATGCAAAATGATGTTTTATTGTATTGTGATACTTGTTAATTATGAGCAACCGAGATGAGGTAATTATAAGGAACAACTATTGGTCAGGCAGAGACGGTGGTGAAAAACAAATGAGGGCTTGGGCTACAAATCAGTGGAGGCAGTGAAGGTTGAAAGGCTGTAGGACCATCTAGAGGCAGCGGTAGTTTACAACACATAGTTGGGTCAGATGCTCCTGATTTTGACCCAGAAGTTTGTCTTGATCAAATTCAAGTGTTTTTTCCTTTTGGTTCCAACAAACCCCCATTAGAATAGATATGGCTGTTTCTGCAAATGCATCGATTACCATTGCCATCTCCTCTGTTTTTGCTTATTGCACTTCACTCGGTAGGATAATTTGGTTTCCACCCGATCTTCACCAACTCGTGTTAGAAGCCACAATTCTTCTTCCTCACGTAACCGTACCAGCAAACGGAATTCTCCCGGATGAGGTCGACCTTGGAGGAAGTAAAAAAGGCAGTCTTTGGTCTAGATGAGGACAGCGCCGCAGGTCCTGATGGTTTTGCGAATGATTTTTATCAAATTATGTGGTCTACCATCCAGCACCACATCCACCTAGCTATCAGTATCTTTTTAAATTGTGGGAAGTTCGTCAAAAGCATCAATCGTACCAACTTAATGCTCATTCCCAAGTTTCGCGGGGCCACTCGAGTTGAGGACTTCCGGCCTATTGCTCTTTGTAACAGCCTCTACAAAATCATCTCTAAAGTGACGGTTAACCGTATGCAAAATATCTTGAACCGCATTACTTGCCTCAATCAAGGAGCTTTTCTTAAGGGGAGAATTATTCATGATCAAGTCGCTCTAGCTAATGATTTGGTGGACTTTCTTCACAAACGGAAGAGTGAAGCAATTATGCTCAAGATGGACCTCTCCAAAGCATATGACCGAGTTTCATGGAATTTCCTCAAAAATAGCACGCTAAGGCTTGGTTTTCACCCCACATGGGTGACTCGTATCATGACATGTGTGTCGACAGTGACCTTCTCCATCCTTCTTAATGGGGAAGAAGGTAGATTCTTTGAGTGCAGAAAGGGACTTCGACAGGGAGATCCTCTCTCCCCCTACCTATTCATAATAGTCATGGAGTTGTTTGGCCGTGGCCTTCAAAATCGGTTGAATAGGGGAATCATCAAGCTCCCCAAAATGCCGCACTCTTTGCCTAACATCCACTCTCTCCTTTTTGCAGATGACGTATTGCTTTTCTGCAGAGCTACTCGCAGATCTCTATCCAAAATTGCCTCTTTCCTTGGTCAACTGGAGAGATGCGCAGGCCTCAAGATCAATGGGAGGAAATCATCCATTTTCATGTTTGGAGTCAGCAATAGCAAAGCCATCCTCCTGTCCCCTGTATTGGAATGGAAAACTGATAAGCTTCCCTCCAAGTATCTTGGTCTGCCTCTTTTTGTTGGCAAAATAAAGGAGATCATTGTACTGATCTAATTGGTAGACTTGAAAAAAAAATGACAGCATGGCAAACTAATTTCCTCTCCTCTGCAGAGCGCTTGTGCCTAGTCAAACATAATCTTGCGATTTTGGGGGTCTACTGGATGCAAGGTTTTAGATTGCCAAAAAAAACTCTGATCACTATCAAAAGGACAATGGCGCACTTCCTTTGGGCTCACAATAGTGCCTCCAGGGCCATCCATCTAATTGCTTGGAAAGATTTGTGTAAGCCTAAGGAGGAGGGTGGTGTAGGACTTCGGGCCCTTGTGGAGTGGAATGCAACACTCATGGCTATTAGATGCTGCAAAAGTTTAGAGGGCAATTCTTTGTTAGCTTTGTGGTTTCGAATGCGGTATCTCAGGAATATTAGGAGCTTCTAGTCTGCTAAGAAGCCATGGAAAGGTTCTTGGGCATGGGTCAGCCTTGGCTGGGGATGGATACTGATAGAAAATCTCGTTTTTTGGAAAGCTGGCAACGGAAAAATGATCAGATTCTGGGTGGATGATTGGAGTCATGGTATCCTCTTACATAGAGTTCAAGGAGAACTCTATGAGAAGGTCAAGCACGACCGTCACCTCTCTCTGATGGATGCCATTAACGACTACAGAATTGATGAGAATTCTTTCTCCTTCTTGCTGAATGATATCAAAGATACTCATCTCTCTAACGGGGATGACAGACTGGTTTTCAAAACTAATGCTAACCAAGAAATCACTAGCTCACTTGTTTGGAACATGGTGAGAAACAAAGGAAACAAGGAGACTTGGAAGAAGCTGGTTTGGGATGCTAATGTCCCGGCGCGCGCCAATTGGTTTGTTTACTTAGCCTCCAAACATCGGCTGCTGACTACTGACCATTTGAAGCATATGGGTCTGCCCTTAGTTAATAGATGCTTCCTTTGTAAATCTGAGGAAGAGAGTAATCATCATATTTTATTTTCCTGCCCAGTGGCCAGGAATGTGTGGAGCTGGGCAGTGAGTAAATTCAATCGAAGGAGAACCCCTTGGAGGAACATTAATGAGGAGCTTAAATACTGGTACGAGGTTAAGTTTCCACATAAATGGATCAGTAAGTATTGGCATGTTATGTTCCATATTGTAGTATGGCAACTCTGGTGGACTCGCAACCAAGCTGCCCATGATAATTGGCAGCATCCATCCATTCGTAGCATCACGAATAGGATTTGGAAGATAGGTCAGAGGGTGGCTGAGGCAAATTTTTCACAGGAGGAAGACTGGCAACTGATCCAACTTTGGTGGTCCACTGGTATTTTTTGTAGTAAAAGAGAAGAAATACATAAGGATGATCATACTCTTCAAATTGTACATAGTAGAATTAAATCAAGGCTAATGGTGGCTGCAGTATGGTGGGACAGGGATGCTGGAGGTTACAAGTCGGTCAGTAGAATGGCCCACAGTGGGGGGGATACTACTGAAATGCACCTATTGGAGTTTTGGTTAGGTAAGATGATGAACAGCTCAGGACGCCTTACAATCATATCCACTAACAACGACTGGAAACGAAGAATGCGAGCCACGATTGAAGGGCGCAGAACCATTTCATTAAGATGGGTCCTTTTCAGAAAGTGTTATGATAGAATCAGTGTACATGAACACCTTCCTTCAGTGGATGCAGGTCAGCAACTCTTGTTGTATGGCCAACACGATGGACGTGACGATGGACGCTAATTTCTGCATGTTTTTGTTTGCCTATTTGCAGATGGGCATGAATATATCTTCTCGCTTAACCATAGGCTTTTTCGCTAAGATGTTCTTGGTCTTGTGTTTTGAGGGGTGACGGGGGGGGGGGGGGGGGGGGGTGGTGGGCGTGGATTTGGGTGAATGTCCGCCCAGCACCAACACCAAGCCCATTTCTTTTCATCAAACATGAGAACACTCATCTACATTTGAAGTAATATATATAAATTTTTAAATCTTCATTCCATTCCATCACACACAGAGGTGGAGGGAAGGAGGGGCCTGCAAGGTCCTTGACCCACCCTCAGATTTTAAAAATTTATATGTAAATCTAAAAAATTGTAGTTTAATATATATAAAAAATTTGAAATTTTCTATTTTGGCCTATGTTAAAATTTTAAAACTATAGTTTGGCCCTTGCGACAAAAAATTTCTGGTTCTACCCCTGATCACACATGCCTCATAACTAAAACGGGGACAACAGTTTCCATTCCAGTGATTCCTTGAAACAATTTACAGTTAAAGGTTTCCAAAGGATCAAACTATACGTAAAAGACAGATCTATATCGGTAAAGTTATTCAATGGTACATACTTTTAATCAACTACGCCCTTTTAAGTACCCACTGCGCATGGTCTCGCCTTTTCACTTTTAGCTTCTCATGCTCTCTCCCTCTACGTGACTTTATCGACCGTGTTTTTTTTTCCTCTCTCATTTGTCTTTTCCTTATTTCTTTGTTGCCACTGAAGATACAAGCAGGGTAGAGTAAGGAATTTTTCATTAAGGGCCAAAATATAGTTTCAAAATCTTTAACAACAGCAAACATATTTTTTTTTTTTTTTTTACATCAGAAATTTTTGTAAAAATTTACATGTAATTTGTCTTTTTTTTTTGAGGTCTAAATACCAGTGATTGGAGATCATAAAATCGGGGAAGACTTGTTCAACTTGGACTCGTTGGAAAATCAGCGATCCTGTGCCTCGAGTTTCAAAGAAGTGAATGTGGGGGAAGACCCTCAGGATTTGAGGTCCATAGATTTAGTATGGGAGCTTTCTCACCAATCTTAATTAGATCAAGTCTTTTGCTAATGCAAGAAGTAAAATGAGGATCTCAATTGTACATATATTTGTTTGATTTAAGATCCTTAGTTTGATGAACTATATTTATTGATGTGGATCTTTTGTCATATCAAGAAATGCTCAAACCAACAAACATTTACCACATCATGTATATATAAATTAAAATGCAAACTAACCAAATACCCTTATGGTTTTGAGATTTTGCTTCTTTTTGTTTCATAAAAATTCAGCCTATACCCGTAAGAGCAATTCAACCAGGTGGATACAAACTTTTCATTGCTCCTTTTCTAAGCTAAAAACCAATTTTTTTTCCTCTTACCTTCAGTGGGAACTAAAAGGAGAGCACATAGTTGGTAAACTCATGACTCAGACTCGGATTGGTTGAAGACTGGGTTATGGGGTTAGAGAGAGTGGCTCGGCAACTCGGCTAAGTTATATCATTGGAATAATTAATAAATGAAAGTGGTAAGTCTGTTGAGACTTCATATTTGATTTTATCATCAAATAAAAGTGAATGACATATAATATGAGTATGTTTGTATACGTAATAAAGTATACTATATTTCACAACTCAAAAAATACAAACTTCAGTATTAACCAATGCACAATAAAAAAAGGAAACGAACTTAGTTGACAATCCCAGCTAACTCGGCGGCTTCGACTTGCAATAAAGGGATGATCCTAACTGACTTGGGCGACTTGCGATTCGGATTGGTAAGTTTGCCTTCAGCTGGTGGATTTCCTTGTGTTGAATTCCAGACAAGGAAGAGAGTTGTGGATTTTTCGTTTTTTGGCTTCCCTTCTTTATTGCCTTCTCCAATCATCTTGAGACTCTTCATTTCTTTGTGGTTGTCTTCATTGATTCAATTCTCCTGTGAAATTTTTGGAATAATTTTCTTCATTTCTTCCATAAATTTCTATTTCTGTATTTGGTTACTCCTACCAATGGCTTTTGTGATTGCAATCAGACTTGGTGTTCTTTTTCCTGGTTGCAATTGATTTTTACTCCTATCTGCTGAGTTTATATTGATTGGTTATTACAATTGGATGAAAACAAAGCTGATCGAGACAGAGCCGATGGCTGAAAGCAAGTATGTTCTTCGTCCATTCTTCACTGTCCCAATGTATAAAAACCATTTCAAAATTCGCAAACAAATTCAAGAGATCGCAATGCATAAAAGATTGATGAGTTAAAAAAACATAACTTTTACATCTTAAAAATATGTTTAAAATTTTGGCCTTTTTTAACAACAAAATTTTGGTTGAACATATCTATGATTTTATGTTCGCACCCCACTTCCAGCCGTGTGGGCTGGGAAGTTTGCACGAAGCAGCAAACATCAAGTTTTGCTTGAAAATAGATTTTAAGAGAAAGGGAACTGCCCCTGCCACCATAAATAGGGGTAATCGATCCAATATCTGAGTTTTCTGTAGCTTGACAAGTTTTTTTTTTTCTCTGCACCATGTGTGAAGATTGGAATTCGGATTTTAAACTTCATTTTAAGCAAAGACTTGGATTTGTTTGAAAATATTTCTGCATTTCAAAATTTTGAAGATTGGGAGTTCATCCTTGAAAAAGAATTTTTAATTAATCATGGATTTTTAGCAATTCAACCTTGAGTTGATCCCAAAGTTTAAAATTTAAAATTGGAAATTGACAATCAGAATATTGGATTTTGAATCAAATTAGAGATTGGGTAAATTTGAAGCTTTGTTCTTGAAACTAGGATCTTGGAATTGAAAATTGATAGTTTGGGCTAGACTTTAGAATTTCAAAGATAGTTTGGATTTTGGGATTTGAAATGTGACTTGAAAATTCTTGGAAGCCTTGGAACCTGAATTCAATTTGGAAGCCAAAATTGAATTTGGGAAAATTGGATTGAATTCCAGCTGAAATTTCTGAGATTCAGATCTTTGAGATTGAAATTTTGGGTTTGGAATGGTTGGAGCTCGACCAATTCAAAATTTTTGAAAACATCTTTGGGCTTAATATTTTGATATTTGAATCCAGTTTTGGTATTTTGAGAGATTTGATTTGATTTGGTTGGATTTGATCTTGAAATGGGATTAGAAAATTGGAAATTGAGAGTCCAAGTCTAGTTTTAGGAGAATTTTCTTGATTGGAAAAAATTGAAATTTTGATTTTTTCTTTGAATGTTATTCAAGGTTATGAAAATTTGCTTGAGTAGATTTTTGGATTTGAAAATCGGTTTGATTTTGAGAAAAATCCAATGGAATCATTTTGAAATTGATTTCTTATGTTGTGTTTTATAACTATGTTGAAAATTTTGTGTTTCTGCGTCAAAATAAGTGAGGTGCTCAATTTTTTGTCGCAATATGACTTAATCATGGTAGCGATTCCTACTTGATTCACTTAGATTTTAGTGAATATGAGTGGGTGCATTCTGATAAACTCTATTCAATCTCTAAAAACAATGCACTCTGATGAACTCTATTCAACCTCTAATTAGTCCTCGGCCAGGTCAACTGGAGTAGTTGACATTGAGTGGATTAGGGAGGCCTAATTAATTATATGCCTGGGTTTGATTGCATAACTAGTTTGTTGACTGGTCACACACTATGTCACAGGTTTGGGGTTCAGGTGCGGCGATTTTGAAATACAAAAATTGTTTACAAATAACAAAAATTATCAGTTTACAATTAGCAAGCTATTATTCTATCAATGATTTCATGGAAAACCAACAAATTGTTACATAATCAAGTAATGTTATTCTTAGTTCATACTTCATGAGAATCATAGTCATGACCTTTTTGTCGTTTCATCAATATCTTCCATGCATTCAATGTTCTCATAATCATCAAAAGAAGGAATAACTGGATCTAAATCCACATTAAGAATGTGGAAGTCATTCCCTCCTACAGAGCGAAATTCTTTTGGATCTACATCCCAAAATTTGGATGACCCACAATCGCATGTAATTGCAACATAAAAATTGGAAAATTGAATAATAACTATAAGAGCATAATCCAATTTACTGCAAAAAATCAAACATGAAGAAATTAATACACAAAATCGAAATCCTCTGCATGCTTGCCACTTTTGATATTGTGCATTTGAGGATATCTTCTCCAATTTCTTTTACAACATGAAAGTATAGCAGGATGAGATGGTAAGCTCATTGTAAGTCTTTTTAAAGATTCAAATCTTGTAGTAAACAATGTGCATATTTGGAGCATAGCCACAAATAGCGTTTTTGGCTTTTAAATGATGCAATTTTGTATGGGTATAATACGGCAACCTTGTTTTTTTGGGAAAAGAATGGGAACAACAGCAAATTTTTTAAAAATTTAAAAAATCTTAGAAAATAGGAAAAAATAAATAAATGATAAACTAATAAGATAACATAAAAAAAGGTAACCACATAAGCAACAAAATAAAAATTGGGAAAACAGAAACAAGCAGTCTGACAGAGCAGAATATGGTGTGCAAACTGCAAACTTAAAAAATTATAAACTTAAACCTTTGTAGTTAAAATTTAAAAGAATAAAACAGAAATTAAATCTGAATTAGTTCATACAGTAATGACACAAACTACAACCATTGTTCACATAAAACATACTTATTACAATGTAAATAGTAAGGAGAATAAGAACAAATAACCTGTAAAACATTTATCCTTCGCAAGTAAAGAGAAAAGTTCCAGAACAATATATATATATATATATATATATATATATATATATATATATATATATATATTGGAAAGACAGAACCAATATAAATTTCTGTTGAATATATTTAACACATCCAGTATATCAACGTAAACAAAACAGATTAAAGGATAAATAAGAATACAGAACACATAGAAAACACAGTAAGGCCACCAATTCTCCTCCCAATAGTTTTCAGATATATTTGCTTTTCTGCTCCTCCACCTGAACTATGGTTGGAAACTGCAATCAGCCAACAAAACTATAGGCTTAAAACTCCAAAACTTGACTTCATGTTTTGTACATTACTATATGTTATGTTATGTATTTAATTATCAGTCTAAGTCATACTGATTTCATGGACAGTTTACGCTTTACAACATTGATACATTATATTCAATTTGTTTGATTTTCTTGACCACCATTGCTCCTTCTCAAATCTCTTCAATTTGGGACAGTTGAGTTTATATGTCGAACTTAATGGCAATTGTAACAAATAAATTTTTATTTGATTTTCTGGTTTGCTTTTCAAAGTGTTTGTGGCTTTGCTGTTAAGCGAGAATAGGCGCGCCTAGGCTCTTGTTTTTTTAGTTATGTTAACCATTACATAATAAAATTATGTACTTACTGACTGAACTGTAAGATTCTATTCCAAGTAAAACTTGAAAAATTGTTCTGTTCTGTTTTTAATTGAATGATTATACTTCGAAAGTAAAGCCAAAAAGTAAAACATAAAGGACTGCTCTGTTCTTGTTTACTTGACAGATTAACAGTACATTTCCAGCTTGTTGACATACTGAAAAACTGTGCTGTTCTGTTCCAACTGATGCCTTAATTCGATACACAAAAGAAAACACATCATTCTTATTTACATACAGGACAATGTTTGCATTTCTTATAGACTATTTCAGTTATAGACCTTATAAACTATTTCATTTGAATCATTTCAAACAAAAATCATATCAAATCAATACGTACCATATACATTACAAGTTTACAGCAGATTGTACATATAACATATAATATACATGTAATACAAAACACCCTCACAAATGAGAAAATAAATCCGTATTCAGGTTGCAAAAATGAGGTCTTCACGTATTTCTCTTTTTACTAGACATGCATTAAACAAGAGAAACTGGTGGTCTTTTTACCATAAACCTAGGTTTTAACATGGGTAAGAAGGCTGGGATCGGTTGCACAAAATATGTTTTAGAGAACATAAGATATATACAGAAATTCATTGGTTTTATAGAATATGTACTTAACATATGGCTGGAACTTCCACTTCATGAGTTGATATAGAATATGTAATTAACGTACAACAAACTGTAGAACAGATAATCTACCTTTATATAATATAAGTATATACGGTATAACAATGTATAATAAAATTACAGGACCTAATTTGAAGGGAAGGTGACTTTTCACCTTGCCCTGACTAGGCGTGCTAGCACCTAGTCCAGCCTAGGCGCCACGGGTGTGGACTCACGCCTAGACGTGGGCTAGTCCATGCCTTAACAACTAAGGTTTGTGGTGTGTGCAAAGTGCAAACACGAGCAGATATTTTTTAGCAGTGGTTTCGTCTGTTTCTTGATAGGAATGCCATTTTCCTTCTCTTTGTTCCTTTCGTTTCTTTTAATTGTTTCATATCTTTTGTTATCATGGTTTACAAGATTTCCAAATTTTTTTATTATTATAGCCATAAATACATGTGCTTAAGTGCTTTGCTTTTTATTTTCCTTTTTAGTCTTTCTTACGTATTGACTAGGCTTGCCGGAAAACTGGTTTTTTGCCATTGAGCTTAAGTACTCTCAACCAGTGTTATCCATATCACATGATACGGATACATAATAACATATAGGTCGGAAAAATCTGTACGATACACCTACGATACACATTTTTATGTAGGTATATAGACTGGTACCTTACGATATGGTGTAATTTTTTAAAAAAGGGACTTGACTCCCCATTTGATCATTTTTTTTTTCAAAACCGCCTCTTTCCCTCCGTTGCTAACACTTCTAAGCGCTCTAGGAGGGAGTTTTTTTTTCCTGGTTTTAGAGAGAAATTGCCAAATTAATCATCGATTTGAAGGAAAATCACTGGTGGAAAACCCATTCGTGTTTGGAAAAGAGGGCTTTGGCGTTTTTTGTTTTTTCTCCATATACAATTTCTCAACTTTAAAATTTACATATATTTTTATTTTTTTTCTAAAGTTTACCATTTTTTTATGAACATATTATTTTATTTTCTTAATGTGTTATTAACATATCTGGCTTATGAATGATGTAACATGGTCATTACGTGTAATGAATTTTTTATATGGAACACTTTTTTCATAATTGTTCTTGTTTTTTTCTTAGTTTTTCATGAATTAAAAAAATCAATTTTATGATACATTTACCATACATTATAGACTTATAGTACGTTATGATATAGTGTACAGGTCAGCCCAATTGATAGGCATTACACCACACCTTTTACAACATTGTTCTCAACCATATACCACTTGAATGCACACACATAGATGGGCATTCATTCAATGACTTCTTTTTCTTTTGTTTACATTTTGTTATAAGATATGCATGATTTAGTTATTTAATTACACATATTCTAGTATGTGAACACATCTGAACTTCAAATTTTCCATTTTGTCATCTTATGGTTGAGAATATCTATGCATATGATTTTACTTTTCACTGGAAACAGAAAGAGGATGTTCACCACTCAATAATTTCTGATCTTCAAAACGGGAACGCAGAGACAAGGAGGCGGCTTGCAGTGTACTGCCTGAAGGCATGCATTTTTCCTCTTACCTTGAAATGCTACCTAGAATTGTTGCTGCCATTCACTTTGTATCTTTGATTCATCAATAGCTTCTTTGTAGTCCTGAACATCTTCAAGTTTGTCCGGCAAATTATTATAGAAATTTGAAGTTCATTTTTCTATTAAACACTGCCTTCCTGTATAATTTAGAAAGTTCTCTTGGTCCCACTAGGAAAATAAAGCACATTTCATCTGCTTCTTTGCCAGTAATTGTGTTTCTGACCCACAATAACCATCAATTATCAACAGCATTGCACACCCAGTGTGCACCTGATTTCTTGTGTAGCAGAAAATTTGCAGCGTGGTGAGCACCCATGTGACAAACCTAGTAATCACGGTGAAGTTCAAAATATGCAGTAAAATTAATGGACATGCTTCAACACGATGTGTGCAGTCCATTGAACATGTATCCCATCAGCATAAGAACGTGGGAGATTAAAAACTAGAAAAGAATACTGTACATAACAAGGAGTGAGAGAGACTGAGAGACGCACTGGTTGTGTGGAAACTGGAAACCCAGCAGAGCAATGGCAGAAACCGAGAGGTGAGGAAAAGAATGGACATAAATCGAGAGAGATGGGAGGAGAACAAACAGAAAGAGAGATGGGGAAGAGGAGATTTAAACTTTGGATAAGACCGGAGAAAGAAAATCAAGAATGAAATCTGTTGCCTACCTCAATGGACTGAGTGAGCAGAAGTTGTTTTCTCCAACTCCCACGGCATAACTTGTCTTCTCCAAAACCCAAGAACGCACCAGCTCCTTCCTCCCCAAATAAATCGATTCAGGCATGATCGATGAAGTCGACCTTTTTTTTAACGTTTTTTTACTTTAAAGCTTAGTTGTCAAGGTGGCTAGGCGCTGCCTAGGTGTGCCTACCCTAAAAAGGTGTCCAAAAGTTGTTGCAATTTTGTTTAGTTATTTTTAATTCTAAAATGTTAGCTTTATGTTTTATGTGTTAAGCTACCATGTTAGTAAGTTAGGATTAGTCAAAATCAACTTGTAAAACAGGAGAGGAAAAAGCTTAGTGAAGAATAAACCAGATGATAGACTTCTTATTGGAGAACTGAAACTGAGCTCTAAACAATATACATCATACATGAAACATAAAATAATCAAAATAATACTTACTTTGAAATCAGTGCTCTTTAAACTGTACCTATGGTAGATGGCAACTGAATATGAACAAATTTGGAAGACTGTGAAAGACGCCTACATGACTTTGACTTAAGTTGTCTACTAACTCAATCAATTCAGGTAAATGATATACATTGTAAGCAATCTAATTTCTGCACAAATTGTAATTTTCTGAGTTACTTGTAGCAAAAATTCTTTGTTTTCAACATAAATTTTGCAATCACTGGGTCAATCAGACTCCCTACAGTAAAATTAAACTAAACTCAAGGGATAACAGGTCTTGGAAAGCAAAACAAATAAAGTATTAGAGGAAGTCACCCAAATAGGCGCCAGCATGCCTAGTCCAGCTTAAATGCCAAACCCAACCCCCATGCCTAAGTGATGGACTTTGGCATGGGATGTAGACAGACGACTAGTCCATGCCTAGGCGTCGCCTGACAACTAAGTTTCAAAGCCATTATGATTTTCAAATATTAGAAGTTATGCCACCGAATTCCAAAAAACATGTACGCATAAAAAAATACACAAGAAGAATGCATTTTTTTTGTGTCTTTTTCATGTTTTCCTTTTTTTAAAGAAACACGAATTTTCCTGTTTTCTTCGGCAAATGAATTTTTTGCATATATCTTGTTAACGCTCTCAAATCTCAACCATGGGAGCTGTTTCCCCATTCAAAGGGAAATCTTTAGAAAACCACAAACTTGGCTGCAGATATCTTGTTAACGAACAAAGTAAAAGAAATATTAGGTTTGATAGTTGACATATGCTGTCTTTCTTTCATATGTTCATGTGGTACTATGTAATGAATTTCACAAGGCAATCTAGTTCTTTGTCCCTTACAGTATCTTACACTATGTTTCAGGAAGCCAAAGATCCATTTGAGAGGGCTGTGTTGGATGGTCGCCAGCTGGCTTTAAAGGTATTGCTTGGAAATTTCCTTTTTTCAGATTCCTTATTTTTTTAAAATTTTAAATGTATATAGTGCAAGATAATTTTTAGAAGGGTCTTGATGATCTTGTAATGCTTCATATTGTTTGACACTATGAAACCGGAAATTCTGGGTCAGTGCAAACTCTGTCTATGGATTTACTGGAGCTACTGTTGGGCAGCTGCCTTGTCTAGAAATATCTTCTAGTGTGACCAGCTATGGTAATATGTGAGATCAATTTCATACTGTCTATGTCCTACTTGTGAATGTGCAAGATTTGTCTATTTTCTGCAATTAAATGGACGTGTAAAGCATTCATTGATGTAACTCATTAGCCTCACGGAATAGTGTTCTGAACATCACAGAGGTCGTCAGATGATAGAGGAAACCAAGAAGCTAGTTGAGGCACGATTTACTACTAAAGGTGGCTATGAGCATAATGCTGAGGTACCTTTTCTTCCGCTTTCTTGACTGCTACATATGCTGGCTAAAATGTTATTCTTTTTAGAGTCAGATGTACAAGTAAATATCTGAAACTTTTTGAGGAACAAACCCTTTAATGTCAGGTTGTATATGGAGACACCGATTCAGTCATGGTACAGTTTGGAGTACCAACTGTAGATGCTGCAATGAAATTAGGTAGAGAGGGCTGAGTATATCAGCGACACATTCACGAAGGTATGCATGGCATTAGCTTCCTATTTTTATTGGTGGAGGTGAAAAACAGAAGTATCACCAGGTTCATTTTCCCCTTGTTCCCAAGTGCAGGATATCCCAGGGAGTTGTTTTAGAGTCTTTGACCACCTACAGATATGGTCTATAGGGTTCATAAGTACTCAGAAGAAAACTACCCTGAATGCCCGAACCTGTTATATTTTCCACTTCCTCTATCAATTTTGGATAACCCTCTGTATGTGGTTATCTTGAAACTACTACATGGAGTAATATTTTTATTTTCTTTGCCAACTAAGAACTAAGAAATTGGATGCCTTAATGCTAAACTTGGTAGCTTAATCAGCAGCTTGGTTCAGTTTTTAACTTTGTAGGTGCTGTAGGAGAAATTTTACTTTCTATTGCAAAAAAGTACATGATAGATGTGTTTCCTTTTTGTTTTCACATAACTTGAACATAGCTACATTTTGGCCTGGGAATACTTTTTCCAGAAGGGCTGATTTTGTTGAAAAATTGATTATCTCTTCAAGGAGGAAAACCTTTGTCTAAAAATTTTGTTCGTCTTTTAGCTTTCAATGTTAATTGTTTCAGAAGAGTGGATCCCAGATATTTCTTCATAAGTTTATCTGTGTTGAACGTCCTTTTTTTCCATGATTAACTTGGTGCCCAGCATGGAAACTGTGTGTACTTCATAACAAAAAACTGGATAAAACTTTGACTGACGTCCCTTTGCAATTCAGTGAAAATTATATATATATATATAAATAAACAACTCCTTGGTTATGAATTAACTGATGTGTTTTGAAGAGCATAAAATTGTGTAAAGTGAGACTAGATAACTATTTTAAAGTGGATCTTGGTCTATATAAGCACAATGATTATCCTCATCTCTACTATATTGTCAATTACTTATACCAAGTTTATATTACAATCGCAATATAGAAATTTGATGGATGGCATTTTTGTGTTTGCGTTGACTATTAGCCCATCAAGCTGGAGTTTGAGAAAGTAAGTGTATTATCCATATCTTCTTATCAGTAAGAAGAGGTATGCAGGACTTCTGTGGACAAAACCAGAAAAATATGATAAGATGGACACAAAGGGTGGGTTTGATCTGGATATTTTAGACTTACTATTTTCCTCTATTTTCCTTATTAATTTTGCCAAGTTGCATGGAGCAGGCATTGAAACAGTTAGAAGAGACAACTGTCTTCTGGTAAAGAACCTGGTGAATGGATGCCTTCATAAAATACTGATTGAACGGGACATTCCAGCTGCTGTTAAGTATGTTAAAAACACAATAGCTGATCTTCTATTGAATCGCATGGATTTGTCTCTTTTGGTGATAACAAAGGTTAGTGCTTTTTCTTATTTTAACTGGCGTCTAAAATCTATGTCTCACTATGAGGTATATGGGCACGGGAACTAGTGTCTCTGGTTTAGTGGTGGTTTTCTACTTCAGAGATCCTCTCCTCTGCAGTTGTTAGACTGGGCAATTTGAGACACAGCTAATTGTGAATTACCTGTGTGGCTGGTGGCTACTAATAACTGCCAACCAGTATCATATGCTTTATTTGCTGTCACAATAAACTCGTGTGAATTTTTTGGTCTGGATGATTTAATAGTTTTTAGGGGTTAAATATGATGGCTAATAGGGCTTGACAAAAACTGGAGATGCCTATGCGGTGAAGGCTGCACATGTTGAACTTGCTGAACGCATGCGCAAGGTAAATTACCAAAAGTTATGTTCTGAATTTTGGTTGAAACTTCTGTAGCACCTTCTTCTTTCAATCATTTTTCACATGTTCCCAGAAGATATGTCTCCTTAAATTTTGTCTTTTCAAATTAAATCTAGTTCAGCACACAATTTTAGCAACTCTATGGTTTTTTATTAAACAACAAGAGGCTTACAAGGGGTGCTAGTGATGAGCATGGGGGTTAGGTGATTCTATGGTTATTAGTTTAATCTTTTGGTTTTCTTGTTCATGTGAAATAATCTGTCTCCTTTCTATGTCAATTTCCTAATGGGTCTCAAAGTCTCAGAACAAAGCCTTTTTGCTGTATTTTTTTCTCCTTTTTATTAGCACAGTGCAAGTCATGCCGTTCGTACAATAATTTTTTGGCATGACGTGCTTAAGATGGTTATCTGATTCTTGCGTAAACTGAAACCTAGTGGATCATGCCTAACAATTTCTTCTGATGAGTTAACAAGATCTCAGGAGGAATTTGTTACTTGATTGAAATTAAGGGCAGAATATATTGAACATCTTGAAGTCTCTTTCGCAAATACTGATGTTAACTTTTAGTGTTCTACAGCTGTAGGACACTGATAGTAACTCTGGAAACCTCGATGGACTTAGGTTCAAATATTGATGGTTTGATCATGGGCGTTTTCTTGCTTTTACAAATTAAATTAGGAGTTTTCCAGAACAAAAATCCACTTTCTGGAAATTTCTGTTTATTATTCTTAAGTGCTCTAAACCCTAAACCATAATGGTTAAAGGGCAAAAGCGCATGGGTGAAAGTTGAGATACATCTTTTTGGAGCTAAATAAATTGCAAACACCTTCATGGATCTAGACAGGGATTTGATAAACCTAATGGCTAAGGAAATTGTTGTTGCATCCATTGACCAAATCCGCATGGACTCTCTTTCTCCCTCCTTTTTGCTTGCGTGCAGCATGGGGTTATACTGTCTGTGTCCTTCTGGTACTTTAAATTTTCAAGCTAGCAGCTACTTTGTGTTGTTTATGCAACTGCCTTATGGCTTGCCTGATTACCATAGTCTGAACTACTTTATTCAGTTATTGGTTGTGATAGAGTACCCTAATCTAAAAGTGATCTCTTTGATATTGTAGCCTTGGGATTTGATTGTAAATAGTCTGTACTTTTCAATTTGTTTCATAGTGGTTCCATGGTAAGGTGTTCAATCATGCTGGTTGTTTTTGTGCTTTGGGGACATGATTAGTTGCATCTGACACTTTGGTTCTGATGATAGAGAGATGCTGCAACTGCACCAAATGTTGGTGATCGGGTTCCTTATGTAATTATTAAAGCTGCTAAAGGTGCTAAGGTAGATTTTAGTCTGATGGACTTGAGAACTATCTGATAGATGTGAAAGATCTGATTCATTTGGGAACACTGCTCTGGTGCTAAACAGGCCTATGAAAAATCAGAGGATCCTATATTTGTGTTGGAGAATAATATTCCTATAGATCATCAATACTATCTTGAGAATCAAATTAGTAAGGTCAATCTCTCTCTCTCTCTCTCTCTCTCTCTCTCTCTCTCTCTCTCTCTCGCGTTCGCATGCTCTGTTCTCAAAAGTTCACGCACCTTTTATTCTTGTCTTGCAGCCTCTCTTGAGAATATTCGAGCCAATTTTGAAGAATGCAGAAGAGGAGCTTCTTCATGGCAGTCACACAAGAGCTATTTCCATCTCAACTCCTTCAAATAGTGGTATAATGAAATTTGCAAAGAAGCAACTTAGCTGTATTGGCTGCAAGACTCCAATCAGGTAGCTGACTGGTTTTTTGTTGCAGTGCAAATAAATTTTTGATGTTGCACACTTTAATTTGCCCTGAAATGAAGCACCAGAGTCTGACATTCTGCTTAGTGGTGATGTACAAGTGACTGGTACTTATAATGAGATGATGATGTTTGAGCAGCTTGCCTGCTATGAAATTTCTTCTATGTTGTTGTAGGTCAAACCACATGCATTTCGAGTTGATTGGTCTGTAACTTTGTTGGTTAAGCATTACATGCTAAGTTACATGGTTGGGGTTTGGGTACTCGTACGGAGATGTGGGTATGGGGGTGTGTTTGTGTGTGTGCATATATATATATATATATATATATATGTATAGGGTTCTTAGATTTCTTTGTTTGGGTTTGGACGGAGAAATCCTCCAGCCTCTAACAGCATACTGCCTGATGCACTTCATCAAGCTGTGTGTTTAAGCACATCTGCTCGATGCATTGCATCGAGGGACATGATTGGATGAAGATCTGGATGGCTGGAGGATTTCACCTCCTCATATATATATATATATATATATATATATATAATACCTCAAACACTACATGTTAATGACCAATAACTCACAAAAACAGAATGAAAACTGAGTTAGAGACAAGCTAAATCTAGTTAAAGTAACCAATTTGGATCGGTTTCTATCCAAAAATTACTGAGGTGTGTCCAAGGACCCTGTTTGCTGTGTTGTTATGGCAACACTGGAATGGGGACCGTACTAAAGTGCCATGCGACGTAGATTACATGGTTTCTCATGTTCATATGAAGTTGCAGGAATGCGATTTTCTCACATACCTTTGGTGCATTTAGGCTGAATCTACATAATTTTTTTAAGTGTTATAGGCAATTTTTTTCTTAGACATTATGTCTTCATGATTTGCCTTTGTAGTATTGTTTTCTGTTGACTCTATTGAATAGCAACCATTCATGCGGCGTTGATATGCAGCTGATGAGCCTTTTCTCTTTTCTATATTGGCAGTAATGCAGAGCAAACAATTTGCATACACTGCAAGGTAAGAGAAGTTGAGCTGTACAGTAAAACAGTTTCCAACGGTACCTACTGCGAGAGAACTATGACTTGTGTTCACCTCCAGCTTTTTTTTACTTTTATATTTGGCTTTGGCTTTGCAGTGAGAGAGTTAGAGGTACAGTTTGGTAGACTATGGACAGAGTGTCAAATATGCCAAGGATCTCTACACCAAGATGTTCTTTGTACAAGGTCTGCATCATTTTCTCATGTATGTCTAAAGTCTAAACATGATCATTATTGCTAATTATGGCATCTCCTTTTCACAGTCGTGATTGTCCTATATTTTATCGGAGGAAGAAAGCCCAGAAGGACTTGGCAGAAGCTGAATTGCAATTACATAGGTGGAAGCTTTGAGATGGTAATCTTTTTGCTTATGGAACTTTTCTGCCAAGGAGGTTCGTGCAAATAGTTCCTTTCATGCTGTCAAAGTGGAACCATCAATTTACTTGAACTGTAGTGTTGATCTCATGTTGATGCCTTTGCTGTTTGCATCAGGGAGCCAGTCTGTGGCGTAAATGGGTGTTTGTTGATAAGCACTGGTCCCTCTTTCTGAGATTGGCACAGAGTTGGCATCCCTGGCTGCTAAACTCAAGCTAGTTTCTGGGGTGGGCAAGCTCACCTCCTGAAGGGATCAGCTGGAGTTATGAAGGAAGCAGGTTCCTGTTTTGATCCTTTATTTTATCATTTGCTTCGTGGAGCAGGCCTCTTTGACATGCAAGCTGGTCAGAGAGGGAGAAGCAAATGCTGCTAATGGTGTACCGAGAAAAGGGATGAACATGAGCTGATTGAAAAGCCTTGTAATAATGGATCATACTGGGCACAAGTTTTGCATTCCTGCTCTTGTTACAAATCCAGATAACTGATGTCCATCCGATCTTGTGACAGAGAGAGAGGGAGAGAGAGAGAGAATGGGTTGCAAATGTATTGGATCTGGGACAGCAAAAATGCATTACAGGTAGGATTGGAATGTTGATCCAGTACATTAGAAATTTAAAATTGACATGATTCTCAAATCAAATACCAGAAAGATACTATAAAATAATTAATAAGAAGCTTGGAGTCCCAGCATAAAGAGTTAAAATGAGTTCAAAGCATGCGCATTATCCCGTAGGGCTTTTAGATAGGCTTGTGGTCCTGTTCATTTTTTTAAAATGTTTCATTCATTGCTCCTTTTCGTTGCTTCTCGGAGAAGCTTTTCTGTAAAATCTTACAAAAGCGTACCCAACTTTTGGTGCTATACTAACAACACATTTATGTTTGAATTTGTTTCATATATTGTTCGCCCATAAGTTAGGCAATTCCAAAGTTTACGTTCGTTCCAACCTAACTTTTGAACACGTTTTTTCGAAAATTTTCAAACTTATTCGACATGTTTACATATGAAAGAAAAAATTTACGTTTTCCTATAAGCTGGTCACCATTCAAGAACACGCCATTGATTGCCCGTGGTCAGAGAACAGTACAGTTTACATCATTGAAGATTTGAAAGACTTGTGTTTTTATCATGTTTATGATAAAAAAAATAGAAATAGAAAATTAATTACACTATTGGGAATGTCATATTTACAAAATAATGGTAAAATTCAGGGCGCAAATATTCACCTTGGCATCGTTGACATTCGGCTCTTAGCGCCTTGAACGTTATTACAATCATTTTTTTCCGAAAGTAAATATAGGCATTCTAGCTTGGTTGGAAATATAGAAATTCTATGGTGAATCAGATTCTTATGAGATTATGCCAACAGAGTGGAGACAGACTGGATGGTGGACTGTTGACCATTTTGCAACCGAGGCGGCTATGAATTACCAAATATATTATCTATTCAAACAAATGAAGGAAAAATGTTGGCAAAATAATTTTTTAAACAAAAAGTTTTAAAATATTTTACAAATAGTAAAAGACGAATAGTAAAAGATGTGATTTAGCTGAACGGCTAAGAATTGCCAAGTATATTATTACAAAAATGAAAAGATCTACAAAAAAAAAAAAACATGAAATATTTTAAAATGAATAGTGTATCACGTGAGGATAGGTGTATTGAATTGATTTGCCACCAATCCGGCTTATTCATGCGGACCTTGACAACACTGCTTTCTACTACTTGAACACTTAACTATTTCTACTACTCCAACCCTAATTGGCAGGGAATGACTCTTAGAAAATCAATGGTTGGACGAGGTTTGGAGTTATAATCTCTCTCTCATATATATATATATATATATATATATATATATATATATGTATATATGAATCCACTTGCATCTAAAGCTTTCATGGGAACCTACGGTGGTGGCTGCAGTGACAGTTCCATCCATTGTTGCTGGCGATCAGCTTATTGTGTTACACGTGAGAAGACGATAAGCTATAACCAAAGATACTGAAAAGCAGGGAGTCACTGTCAACCACATAATTATCATCCCGCCTCCAAATTAGACGCAGCCAGCTTACAAAGACCACCTTTAGTTTGAATCATCAAATCCTGGACTGTTTCATCACCGGAGGGCACACATCTGTTTTTTCCATTATTCAAGAAATCGTTCATAAACATACTAAGTCCTCATTTCGGAAAGTGAGACACGGACAATTTTAAAATCTAATGACTAGATTTTGTCTGAGAATGAGAACAGATGCCATCTTTTAAAGTTCATTCTCAGAGTCAGCTTGTCATGTTTACTTGCAAGGATGTTCTGACTCTAAAATTTTCTGCAATCTGCTTAATAACAGTCTCTAAGTTTTGCCACTATCAGCTGTGCATCAAACTACATTCAGGACTTTCATCATCGATTGATTCGATTGCTTCTGTGATAATTCCTTTTGTCCTGTTTCTGCAGAGGAAGGAAATTCCTCAACCACTCGCGTCTTTTGATGGAGGCAGTTTTATGTTAAGGTAGCCAAGTCGGTGAATCATCGCAAGTTCAAAACCTATGAGTTGCTTCTTGATATGTCTTATGACTTAGATCTCCATTAGCTACACGGGGAGGTTGGCCTTTTACCCCAATGGTCAACCTTCTAAGCCAGGAAATTTTCTTCATAGGTTTTCTTCCAGAAAAGATGGATAACAGAGAAAATTCTTGCAACATTTTGTCCCTGTTCTCTATTCTCAAGAAATCCTGTCACTTTCAAATGGAAGATGATAAATGAGATACGGAAAAGCCTGTTGATCTGTCAAAACTTGCCATGGCAGTTCGTTTAAAGAAAGTTCACTCGACCAGTTTCCCAATTTTATGCTTAAGCTATAGAACTGTATACAATGATCTGCTAAGATTTGAACAGAGTCATACCCTTTCTACAAGAATCCGCAGTACAGAAGCACGCGCCACACAATTCTTGTTGGATCACCAAATTTTCACTAAGATTCCATATAGACATGCATTCAAAAGAAAAAATAAAGGACATAGTATTTGAGAGTTTTTCTTTTAATATCTGTCAACTTTTACCCTTCAAAGAGGACGATGGCAACCCAGAATACTTTGCAGCATGAACCTTCTTGCCGCAAACTGCTGCCTTGAGCTTCTTCCAAATGTTTGCCTTTACTTTTCCCCTCTTTGGTGGACTGGACTGGAGGGGAGCTTCTAAACCTCTGTTTACGTTCTGAAATCTGTCCATGGTAATGCGGTGATGCCTGGTGTGACAGAAGTCTAAGAAGTGTGCAGAGTGAAAGCTGAGAGTCGGAAGTCTAAGAAGTGTGCAGAGTGAAAGCTGAGAGTCGCAACTGACTGAGCTTGCTTCTTCGCTTTATAGGCACAGTTGGAGTAATAGACATTCCATCCTTCGGTACGAAGTCATCGTTTAGAATCAGGGACAGGAAATTATTTTACATAGCGAGACTTTCAACATTCATCAAGGACCAACATTATGAACCTAAAACTAGAAAAGGGTTTCACATCTTTGGTTTTCCTGATGCAGGTCCTGAAACTGCAAAAGAAAACACAAACTTTCGAATTGGCCATTATCTTGAGTTCAATTTAGCTAAATTAAGCTCAACGACTAATGCATATAAATATTTCTTTCTTAATTATGAAAACCATGCTAAACTTGCTAACTTGGCCACTGCATTTTTACCGTGCCTTGTTCTAAGCAGTGCAGAACACCCAATTACCTCTCTTTGCAGATCTGCTCAACACAAAAGTCTTATCATTACTTTAGATCTGTGTCAAAGAATTTAAAATATTGAGTTCTGTATCTCTATCTATCTACTTTGAGACATTAAGAGAAAGTAGGAGAAAACTCAAAAGAATCAGACGTTTATAAGATGGTGCAGATCATTTTACAGCCTCTGTTTTGCAATTACTATGACAAACCAGAGCCCCGGCCCCCATCTAAAACTTTCATCAATTGAATGAAACAGATTTATGCGTTCTAAATTAGCTGCATATTGTAATTCGAAGTATATTTTGTGGTTGGGTCATTACCACTTCTTCTAATTGGCCAAAACCGCTTAACACAAAACCATTGGCAGCAGAGTGGTTTTGGCATACGCTGAGAGGAAATTTGATCGCGTACGCAACTTCCCTTTGCACCTGTTCAAAACGTTTGAACCAATGGAAAAGAAAGCATTGGAAAGGATAGGATTTAATGAAAGGAAAGGAAGGGAAGAAAAAGAAAAAAAATTAATGAAGGGAAGAGAAAGGAGGGGAAAGAAAACAAAAATTAACTTAACTCATGATAAAGCCCCTAATATGCTCAAAATTAGACTAGTTAAAAACTATTTAAATACAAGATACCATAAAATATAATCTTAAAAAATAACTAACTAAAAAAAATGATCATCAAAAACCGTTATTGACGAAATAAATTAAATATTTAATACAATATGCAACAATAAAAAAATACTGTCCTAATTAAAAAATGTAAAAAAGACTCAAAATAACTCATGCAGGCTTGGCATGGAAAATCCTAAACATATTTGGATTAGCTTTGAATCGAAAAAGGATTTGTAGAGTACCATCAAATGCATCATAGTGTGCGAGTATCTTTGACCTTAAGTTCATGGATCTAAACGTATCCAAAGATCGACACTAGAATCAATGGTTCATCAAATAAAATCTTAGGTCGGATTTAAGATTCTCATTGAGTAAAGAAGAAAGCTTATGAATTTGAGATCCTGAATATGTTAGATCGGAGTAAAATAAGAGGTAATCAAACAGCTCATCAATTTGTTCATTTTGTAGAAGGCAAATCATGCAAAAACTTGTAGAAATTCTACATTTCATTATAGTCGACTTGTGAAAATTTTACTAAATTCATAGATCTTACAAGTAGAAAGTCTAAGGTAATCTCTTGGGTTTCATGAGTAAAAAAAGACTTTGAGATACTTGAAAAACTATCATTATAGAGATGTGAATATATCCAATTTGGATCCAATATCTAATCGAACCATTTGAAAAGCATCACATATGAAAAAATGATTAAAAATTTGAATTGGATTCAGATTTAAGAAATGACAACCAATCGATTCACGTATATATAATTGTTCAATCGGATTCGGATTTTGGGTAGAATTTAATTTTAAATAAATATCATACATCCAATACTTTTACATTTCGAAAAATAGCCAAATTCGGTTCAAAATTTGGATTCAGATTCAAATATGAATATAAAGATTTGTTTTGCATTAGATTCAGACTGTGAAATAAGATTTTGGGCTCAGGTATGAGTTCGAATTCTAATATGTGAATATCCTAAAAAATTGATACAATTAAGGATTGTCTGATTCGTTAACATCTGATAAAATTTATATATTTGAGAAAATTCCAAACCATTTCAGTCTCGGCCTCACCGTCTACGCAGATGCCTAAAAGTCATACATCCACATGAGGGGATGGCTGTGATGTTTAATATTAACAAATGGTATTGTCCTAATTGAAACTGTCACAGTAAATGCCCTTATACTTAATGGGTGTTTATAACAATACACAAAAATAATCATATAAATCATACAAATGATAAAGAACTGGATCCAGATCCAAATGGCACAAACAAACCCCACGACTCTGAACAGATGGAAGTGTACCCTGATGAACCTGGACTATCCACAAATTTCCCTTTGCATTCTTTGAGATAAGATATCAATGTGTGTGAAAAGCTAACAAATGGCTGACTACTGCCGAAAAGAAAAGGAAAAAGAAGAATAGAAGCAACATTCTACTCCTTGCGGACCACTTTTCATCAGTTAGATGCAAAAAGTGTTGCTTCAGCGCCGCAGTTTTTGACTTTTTTTTTTCGTGAACCCAATCTATTTTCATCACCGATCCCTCTCTTCTTTGAAATAAAATGCATCCCCATGAATAAAGTTTTTAGCTTAGTGAAAGTTAAATAATTGGGAGGCCAAATAGAGCATAAAAAAAGTTTTATACTGTTGGAGCTTTTTATATATATATATATATATATATATTAACAAGAGAAAAGCCATTTAGAGCTAGAATTTTTGTTTTTTGTGAGACACTAAATATATAATTAACAAATTTTTAATGAGCGATGATGGGTCAATGACTTAGGTCTTAAAGGACTGCCTCTTATAACTGGACCTAAGTTTACCCAGATCTAACTATTGAATTAAGCTTCCAAAAAGTAGGCTTTATGGGGCATAGGCCCCATGAAAACCTCACTTATCTTTGCCCTTAAAGACATTACTTCTCCAAAATAGAAGGCACATGAATATAAGCAAGATCTTTCCTCAAACTGGTTATTCACTGTACTGTAACTTGTGAGTGCAGAATTTTTTTTTATATTGAAAAAGTCCATTTTTTTTTAGTTTGGCCCGACCCGTCGCTTCTCTTGGCTCGATGTGTCAGACTGTTTGGCCCGCCCTTGAAAAAAATCCTGGTTTCTCTCTTATTTATATGTGTTCAATTATCCAATTAAGTCTCCACACAACATGCTGCCCACATCAATCTCACAAAATTAGTTTAATATATATGTTAATGTTTTGATATATTTGATTGTTATACATATAAGTGCCTCAAAAAAATTAAAAGTATTAAATAAGTGCCCCCACCAAAAAAAATATAGCTTCCTTCATATGACCTACCAATTGTAGAAGTAAAATCTTTGGAAAGCATTAAGCACTTTAAGTAATACGATTCAAGTGACCCAAAGGTGGGGAAAAAGTTAGAAGGGCTTCGACCTCTTCAGATATCTCCCCTCAACAACATATTGGGCTGTGCAATTGCACGTTGATGACATTTTCAGTTGGCATGTTTGATATATATATATATATATATATATATATATATATATATATATATATATATATATATATATATATTCTTGCTCCAACATCAACATATTTTAAGAGGGAAGAAAACTGAAACCACATGAATTATTGTTCCAGTTTTTGTAGATTTTGAAGTTCGTGTTCACATTGTCATTACTTTATTGACCAAAACCTCTCAAATATAAGCGGCTTATATCAAAACTGTTGCAGCGAGTTAACTCTTGGCAATTAGCGTTGCACTTTTGTTGCCATTTCCCTGGAAGTTGCTTTTCAACGCACCTAAACCAGAAAAAGATGAAGTTGAATATACTTGCTAGTGTTCAAAGTGCTTTTCAACGCTCTTACACTATAAAAAAATGAAGTTCAATTTACTTGTTAATGAACATGGGTTTAAATGTATCCACTAAACATCAAAGGTTCATCAAATAAAATCTTAGTCGGTCTTAAGATTCATAGTCGAAATAAGAAGAGAGTTTATGAATTTGAAACTTTGAATGAGTTAGACCAGAGTAAATAAGAGGTAATCAAACAGCTCATCAATCTGTTCTTTGGTAGAAGGCAAATCATGCATAAACTTGTTGAAATTCTACCTATTGGGAGAGTCCACCTTGTGAAAAGTTTGCTAAATTGATAGATCTTACAAGTCAAAAGTCTAAGGTAATCTCTTGGGTTTCATGCAGTAAAAAGGATTTTGAGATACTTGAAAAAGTACCATTGGAGTAGGGATTTCAATATATTCGATTTGGATTGGATATTCGAGCGAAGCAACTTCGAAAGTATGAGATATGGGAAAAAAATTTAATATTCAATTAAGAAATTAGACCAGATTCAAATTCAAAACATGACATCTATTGGATACACACACACACACACATGATCAGATTCAGATTCTGATCAAATTTACCTTTAAATAAATATCTTATATATAAAAAGTTTACATTTTGAAAATCACCAAATTCAGTTCAAAATTTGGATATGAATGTAAAAAACAGTTCTGCATTGTAAAATTGGATTTCAGATTCGGATTCAGATATAATTTTTCTTTGTTTATATCCTAAACTGAATTCGAATCCTAATATGTGAATATCCAAAAAATGAATAATATGAAGCATATATCTCATTTGAATATGATCTATTGACATCTCTACATTGTTGATAGGACTCCTCTATACTGAAGGAAATTCCAAACTATTCCATTCTTGTCCTTACTGTCTTCACATATGCCTAAAAATCACACATCCAATTGATGGAATGGCTGTGGTGTTTAACATTAATAAATGTTATTGTCCTAATTGAAACGGTTACAGTAAATGCTCTAATACTTAATGAGTGTTTATAACAATACACAAATAGTCATATAAATCATAAAAATGATAAAGAGCTGGATCCAAATCCAAATGGCACAAAACGAATCCCACGACTGTGAACAGATGGAGGTATAAGATAAGTCTCCTTCTCATTCTTTAAGATAAGAACAGTGTGAAAAACTAACAAGTGGCTGACTACCTGCTGAAAAGAAAAGTAGAAGAAGAAAAGGAACAACACGCTACTCCTTGCAGACCACGCTTCTTATGAGAACGTCCTTATCACCTCTTGGGTGCAGAAGTGCCGGAATCTGACGCCGAAGTCTTTGACATTTTTATCTGCACCAGATCAGATGTCAACCCAATTATCTCTAGACTTGGTTGTTTTTGTTTTTTTGGTGAACCAAAGCAATTTCCATCATCGATCCCTCCCTTTTTTGAAATAAAATGCATCCACAAGAATGAACTTTTTAGCTTAGTGAAAGTTAAATGATTGGGAGGCCAAATAGAGCATGAAAAAGTTTTATACAGTTGGGCTTTTGATCTTGGCAGAAAAATGCATCCACAAGAATGAACTTTTTAGCTTTAGTGAAAGTTAAATGATTGGGAGGGCAAATAGAGCATGAAAAAGTTTGATACAGTTGGGCTTCTGATCTTGGATCTGCGCATGATGGGCAGGATCCAGATTTGCTTAACAAGAGAAGAGCGGATACTTTTTCCCCTCATGAACATATATATGCACGATAATATCTATTTATTGCATACAGTTCCACACGTTTGTGGCATTTTCAGTTTGACATGTTTGATAGATATATCTTGACAGTATAAAAGACTGCAGCACATTTACACGATTTTGGACCGACTTTGGACAAGTTGCAGGGGACAAAACTGAATGCTTTTGAACAATCTTCCAATTTTATAGATTCTCAAAGCCGTAGATCTTCAAAGGCAATTAGTTGGTCAATTTCAAAGTTTTTTTTCTCGTGTTCACATTGTCATTCTTTTGTTGGTCAAAACTGCTCAATGCAAGCGGATTATATCAAAACTGTTGGCGGCCAGTTAACTTTTGGCAATTATGGCTGCTTTCAAGTGAGTGGGCATTTAATAGCCGCAGATTTGAAATTCAATATGGTTTTAAATTATTGAAAGTCACAAATTCGCAGATCTTATGTTATATCAGAAATTTTGGTTATAAGATGAGGATATGAAAATCCGGTATTTTTTTTTTGACACTTTGATTCCTATTAGATCAACTTCAAATCTGAAATCTGAAGCCTACCGAACACACCATTATTCTTTGCTCCATTGTTTTTAGCTTATAACAAATGAAATGGAAAGGGATAGGCAACATTCATGTATAAATGTTTAATTCAAAATACATATATAAGGGTCTCTGGGTTATGCCTCCACACGTACGCTGCTTAGCTATGCGTGCTTCTTGTCGTTTAATTTAAAGTTGTTTTTAATTTGTCTAGTTCCTAACCATATATACGAATGAGAAGTACATGACATAAAAATCATGAAAATCATATCTCTAGAAAATGTGTTGAGCAGAAGAATCAGAAACCATTTATTTTTGAAACATTATAAAATTTAGTTCATAGATACATATGAATTTCATGAATTTTTTAATCAAATTTCAATATTTTGAATGTACAAGTGAGAGAAAAGATTGACTACCCCCATGTGTGTGTGTGGCGAGTGTGAATCGTTATTTTGGATATCTAACATCATCCAATGAGGGTCATCCGATCCATCGTAATAGATGGTCAAAAGAAAAACAAGGACAAAAAGTATGAGCTAATACTAAATGATAAAAATATTTATCGCATTTTTCTCTTAACTGTTCATTGTCACCATGAACCACATGACCCTCATAAGTAAGCTGATATCGAGTCACCATTCATATATATATATATATATATATCTGTTCTGATCTGCCGTATTGTAACTGATTGGCTTAGCCGTCATGTGTCAAACTTATCAGCTGCTTGCAGTGACAGAGCCAGATTTTTTTTGGTAAGGGGCACTTGAGTTGGCGACACAAGTTTGGGGTGGGCATAACGTGTAATTATCGAGTCATGACAATGTGATCTTGATACGCTACAATAAGATTTTTGTGGGGTTCATGTGGGCAATTGCCCACACCAACCAACAAGTAGCTCCGCGACTGGTTACTTGGTACTACGGACACATTAACTAAAAAGAGAAGAAGAAGAAGAAGAAGAAGAAGAAAAGAGAAAATAAAATTAATGGAGAAAGAATGTCTCGCACACCCAAAAGCCATGTTCCTTAATAAGGATTTGAAAACAGTAAGATTTAAAATCCAACCCACCCTCCTCTTCAAACAGTAATGTCTGACCTAAGATCCTTAGCAAAAGCATCCCATATCACGTCCACATCAAACCGTGGATTTCAAATCCAGAGTAATCAAACGCCCTCTAAATGGTGGGAGAGCCTGATACCATGGACGGCGGTGGCATCATGTGAAGCTCCAGGTGACAAATCAATAATCTAAACCCTTCCAGATTTCAAATCGACAATCTAAAACCTTCAAATTGATAGCAAGTAGAAGAAGATGATCCTATAAGGTTTACATGCAAGCTTCTAGTTAAATGAGCTGTTCTGATCAAATTTGACTTCAATTTGTAGACGTGAACCACTACATATGGTTCAAATACTAAATCACTCGACCGAGTTTAACATGAAAAGAAGATCTCTAGCATCTCAAAAATTGCCAATTATAAAGTTGCGATGATTTTGCAAACTTAGAGGAGAAACCCATATGAATTTTCACTCAATGCATGATACAACCGAAAGATTGAATTTTAATAAACAAATTTAATAAACCCATGTCTACTAGGCACAGTTGGGCTTAACACTAGGCCCGATAACCTCAAGAGGGCCCGTGACCCTCTTCGGTTTTTGAAAAATAACATTTTACTACTTAATTTTAAAACATTTCAAACTTTAAAAACCATATAGTCCTTGCCTCTAATAAGAAAAAAAATATAGCATCATGTGCCTGTGAGTGTGCATGTGTGTATTATAGTGTTGCTAATGGATCGAATATGGGGCAAGTAAAATGCATATCGGAGGCCGAATTGGATTTCGCACATCGGAAATTGACAGTATCTTCAAACTAGACTGGTTTGAACCACTTGCAACTTTAGTGCGTATATATGCGTACCAGCGCAAGTGTGCATGAAATGTTGGTTTATGTGCTTATAATATTACAAAACACGCACACTTTCACATTTATTTAGTTGAGTACCGTACATACAAAAGAACCTAATCCCACTTAACTGTTTCAAAAAAAATCTGATATGAAATGAAATTTAATATCCAATTAAGAAATTGGATCAGATTCAGTTTATGATACACATAAATATCTAAGTGGATTTGGATACGGATCCAAATTGGATTTATTTTTTAACCAAATATCCTGCATCTAATGCTCTTACATATAAAAATTGGTCAATTTCGGTTCAAAATTTGGATTCAGATTCAAATATGAATGTAAAAATCAAATTCATATGGGAATGCAATTGTGAAATCAGATTTTGAATTTAGATTTGGACATGACTTTTTTTTGTTCGTATCAAATCCAAATTCAAACCCAAATATGTCAGTATCAGAAAAACCAGATACGGCGAAGGGCATAAAAATTCGACCCCAATCCATCGATGTCTACTTTGGTGGCATATTCAAACAATGCTTAAGTTTGGATTTCTTTCACTTAACCACCTAAATTAAGTAAAAAGAAAAAATAAACGGGGTGATTCTATGAAGGAATTAAATTATAATCGATCTAACATGTTTTTTGTTTTTCTTTTTAAAGTTTATTTAAGGGAATCCACTTTCTACATAAATCCCCTTAAATCACACTCTTATGCTTTTAAGGTTTTCACTTGCTTTGGGGCCTGGATAGACCTATGGTATGTCCTTGAACTCGAATGTCATGCTTACTACCATTTGCAGCATACAGAAGTAATATACTAGAACGTGATAACGACTTCGAGATTCAAACTTTGAACCCCCTGAGTGTCAACGTCTTGCTGCTTGATTACACTATGCCCCTTGAGGCCAGCATGTTTTTGTTATACCACTATAGAAGTTGAGTATGTTTTGTGAAAGATTTTAGGTAATATCTCTGCAGATGCTTATACGTCATGCAACTACGAATACATGGAACATGTAACTAATTAAGAGGAATCTTCACAAAAAAATTAGCTAGGAAAAGCATTACAAAGGAAAGTAGAAGCATTACAAAGGAGAGTAGATTGGGAGATTCTTGCATCCTAGACGTTAAGAAAAAGAAAAAGAAAAGAGGCCTAACGGTTAAAATGAAAATGAAAATTGTTTCTTTCAGCTTTACCTTATTATCTATAAATTCAAAAGAGATCGTTTTTATTCAACTTTCTGACAAGAGCCATACTTTTCATAAAAACCACCAAATGAGGGTTTGAAGTACTTTTGTGCTGACCTTGTAATTAAATTAGTTGTAGAAGGCTGGTGACACTGAAAAAGTTTTGCTTGGTTTCTCAAGTTATTCAAATTTCATGCCTTCAGACCCTCATTTGACTGTTTTCATAAAAACTGAAGCTCTTATTAAGAAAGTCACAAGTCGCAGTTCTTTCGAATTATAATAAAAAATTGGCCCTCAAATAAAAATTTCCGAGATTTTTCTAAAAAATATAGTTTTCACTTATTTGCCTTCTTTTCATCTAATCCTTCCTCTTTAATTTTATATTCAAGCAAGTAATGAAACTTTGAAATCGTTATGAACTAGCGATACCCATAAACTGAAATTCTCATAGCATATATATATATATATATATATATAGAGAGAGAGAGAGAGAGAGAGAGGGACAGAGAGAGAGACCGATAAAATGGGAATGCATAACAAAATTTGGAGACAGGAAGCCGCCTACATACAAGAATAAGTCGCAGAGAGAGAGAGAGAGAGAGAGAGAGAGAGAGATGGTGCATGGCATGTTGTTCCAACATTTCTAGAGTGTGCAAAGTTGAGAGGGCAAAATGTTAGGATGGCAGCCCAACAAGAGGGCCACACTTTGTCCCTATTGCTGTTCACAAACAGTACACCTTTAATTCCAAGATTCCAAGTGCCACTAACCAAGGTGGGTTGGAATCCAATAAAACCCCAAGTTGGCACAACAATCATTTAGTATAAGGGTCTGGAATACATCCAATTAATTGTGTGGATCTCAAGTCCATAAATATCGGATCAGATTCAAGATAATTGGTCAGTACTCATCATGTTCATGTCAAACACACGATAGGGAGACAAAGGATGGACAACTTAATGAGGATCCAATGCATTACAATTGGATCTGTCTTGCCCAACAATATCATTCACATGAAGTCGAATTGGATCAAAGTTGCAGCATTTACTGAACTGGGTTAATCAGGCTCATTTGGTTAATCTGGGTAGTTTTGTTATATATCAGAATTCACATATCCATCCAACTCACTAAAACTTCAAATTTAATCTAATTCTTTTATTTCAGTCAGTCCTTCCCCTGTCAAATTGAATAATACAAAACTCTGGTATGTTTTACTGTAGTGCATCCCTAATGCAAATCCTGATCTAGTTCCTCCATGTACATAAATCCACTTAGGGTTTATCTAGACACAATCCTGCAGCAACAAACATGAAAAAAAAAAACAGAGCAGATTAGGATTGAATACCCATTCAACTGAATCTGATTGCTGGGGTTTGGTATAAAAAACAGCTGCATAGTGTTGGACTATCTAAGAACCTAGTTCAAGTCCAAAATGATTTGGGAATCTGATCGAATCCAAACCCAAATGTATGTAACTGTCTGATTCAGATTAAACCAGATTAAACCCAAACGTATGTAACTTTTTCAGTCAGAAAAAGTTTAGGTTGGATCAGATTAAACCAGATTTGGTAAACCCTAAGTCGAACTGAATCCACGTACTGGGTTCATTTAAATCCTAATTAGCAGCATGAACCCAACCAAAGGTATCTAAAAAAAGGTAAAGATAAAGGGGTCCAATCCTATGGCATCCATGAGCATGGTTAGATGAACTTTTAGAGATTTGTTAACCGTCAGTGCTTGTCAACTCTCTGCTTACTTTAGTACATCACAGCTCACACACCAACTCACACATTCACCAAAAACAAGAACATCAGTGAGACAGTGATCCACTTGCATCATCCTACCCTTCATAAAATATTACTGTGGAAAGAGAAGCAGCCCCACTTTTCCCCATCACACCACAATTTTTAATGAGCCTAAAGTGAGTTTCATTAGCTCATGTACTCTTTCTTTTAGACATATCATATAATTAACTATGCCTTAGTGCTAAATTTAGAGGTACCCAAGTAGTACATTGT
This sequence comes from Nymphaea colorata, assembly GCF_008831285.2. NCBI lineage: Eukaryota > Viridiplantae > Streptophyta > Magnoliopsida > Nymphaeales > Nymphaeaceae > Nymphaea > Nymphaea colorata. The sequence continues at coordinate 4,342,220 of NC_045138.2, read as the reverse complement.
ATAAACTAGTTTACCTGCTCAGCTTTGCTTGTTGCACCTTATTGCTTTAAAGCCTGACACACTGCATGGCTCTTTGTAAAGTGAGAACAATATTGGGCATGGCTAAGGTGAAGAAAGCTGTGTTGGTGTGCCTCTTCTTGTTGGTCTTCTTCTTTCGTACTCGGACTGCCTTCGCCAGGAATGGTGTTTGGTTGAATGACAGATTCGTCAGTGGTTATTGGAACCAGATGTTGCCCAAGATTTCGACGCCTCCATCTGCTCCATCTAGAGGCATTGATTCACTGCCCATTGCTGAGGATGCACCATTGACTGCAAAAAATGAGATGTTGGTAGCTTTTGCTCCTTCTCCAACTGTGTAGAAGTGATCATCTCACAAATGCAGGTTGATGAAAGTGTATAATGAAAGGGAACCCTTGACTCGAGAATGCATCTTCAGTGTTTTCTGTTTAGAAGATTGCCAAAGTGCTGCGGCTTAAGTTATACAGAAGGTTGCAAAGAATTGCACTTCCACATCATGAGGAAGCTATGTGCATGGGATCAAGGCAAATCATAGCCAGAATATTGCGAAACCGGCTTGGAAGTTGCTGGTCGAATTCACCAAGAAGCCCCTGGCAAACCAGAGGCAGACCAGGAATTCTCCTTTTGTGCAGAACTGGGAGAAAGGAGATGGTATAATTCCTTGTCCTGAGAGACAAAATACTTCTGCTTACAAGTAAAATGGGGCAAGATGTAAATCTGTATTTAAGATCAGATTCTTCCTTTCTTAATTTTTTGGTTGCTGTAAATTAATCAGCACCTCCTTTCACATGCATTCAATTTTTTTGTTCTTTACTCTGCATCGCTTCTGTGATCTTGTTCATTTGAGCGGGCCTAGTCTCATATAAAGCAAACGTTTTCTCCGATATTGTCTGATAAGACAGCCAGTTTAGGCAGACTTTCTACCAAACATTTATGCCAAATCCAATTAAGTGTTGAACTGTTGACATTTTGGAATTTGAAGGTTTTACGCCACCTCACGCCGTATGCAGCCAACTGGACTGTTCTCTTCCAACTTTCATTTATTGACTATGCTGAGTATTCTACCGACTTTGTGGGCCTGAAATTGAGGTGAGTCCTAGAAACATGAACTTGGAAAGAAGATCAGAAACACCCTGATTATGCAGTGCACGTTGAAGCATCAGTTTAACGTTTACGAATGGTATTCATTAGTTCTCCTTGCGTCATTGGTTATAACTGTTGGTATGTGATACGGTAGGCAAGCAGAAACAGAACATGGCATTAATGAGTTCATCAACTTACAGAAACATTTTCAAACGTTGAAGATTTGGTTTTATACATCTACTAGTGATACGAACTTTCACAAGCAAGAGCCTATAAGAATTTCTTGGCTGCAAGCAGTGGTATTTCATCTGTTTCTGCCATTTCATGTGGAAATCTAAGAGCGCATTTGATTTTTCGGATTTTGCTCATTTGTATACTTCAATCATGGTGTACTTTTCACTTTAAAATTGCCCAAGAAGAGACTTTTCTGTCTCGCTAAAAAGTCTGACCTCTCTTCCTCCGCTCGACTTTCTCTCCCACTTTCAAGGCAAAAACAGTGCGGCGCCACAGTAAAGAAAGTTCAGCAGTACTTCCTCACTGTTTATAACCAATGTTAACCTCTAGACAAAGCAAATGTATCTAGGCATTCCACAGGCCCTAAATTAGGAAACAGTCAGTTTAAGAATTTTCACAAACTTCATGAACTAAACCACCAAATTGGCATACATATAACACACACACACGTTGATGCATACACGCATGAATGCAGTTTTTCTTAATTTGAATTTCCTAACGAAAGGAGAATTTATTGTCATTTAGAACGTACAAAAGTAACACAATGGTGGATGCAGATCTATGAGGTTGATCAGTCATCCCACAAAACGAAACCTGAAGAACCAAGATACATCTATACATATTATAAAAATCAAATTATACTCCCGTTGAATCTTAAGCTATTAGTTGGCATATTCCAATTTTGATCCTTGTATAGTTTTTGATAAGCATCTGGCAAAATTTGTTAGCAAAAGCTAGAGAGAGAGAGAGAGAGAGAGATTGCTAGTAGAGGTGGTAATGGGGCATACGTTTGCCCCTTCCTATCCGCTCATAAATTAACGTCCAGGTTCTCTTCTTTCCTACCATTCTTGCTTCTGACACCCTTTCTTTTCCTTCTTTCTTGCTTTCTTCTTTCAGCAAACCAACGATTGGAATGAATGGACAACCACATAATCATGCATGTGTGAACTGATTGACAACACGTAATCAGCAATTCATGCGATCCCACCTTCATGCTTTCTTTCTTCTATTATTTTCTTTCTTTTTCTTCCATGCAATGCATATGTACATAAACGGTCCAACAATTAATGATGAAGGTGCAACCATGCAACTTTGAGTTGATTGGTCAGTACTTACTCCAAAGCATTCAATCATTCATACACCTTTCGTCTTGATCTGCACACCCACCCACCTTAGACAAGTCATACTAAATGTAGAAAGATCTGAATATGAACGAACAGAAAGAAACAGATCTGATTAAGTATTCAACCCTCACGTAGACTTGTGCAAGGGGTATTTTGGTAAATGTAGAAAGATCTGAATATTAACGAACAGAAAGAAACAGATCTGATTAAGTATTCAACCCTCACGTAGACTTGTGCGAGGGGTATTTTGGTCATTTAAAAAAGTTGGACGTTCTAAGCATTTTTTGCAAAACAAGTTGTCTTCTCCAATTTCCTTTTGCAGTTCTGGGACATTTTGGTCATTTCATGAGTTGAGGAAGATCTACTCACTAGGAATTTTTTTTTTCCTTAATGATATTTTCACCTTCCAGGCAGGTCTAAGGCCCCCATGGGCGCTGGCCCCACTTCAATTTTTTTTTAATTTACATGTAAATTTAAAAAAACTTCACTTATTTTATATAAAAATTTTGAAAAATGATATTTCAGTCCTTAAAAACTTTAATTTGGCCCACCTCATGAAAAGTTTTTGCTCTATCCCTGCTTCAAGGAGATGGGAAATACCAAAAGGTAAAAGGCATCCTTGCATTGCTATATGACCTGGTTCACCCAATTAAAACATTCTGTCTTAAACATTGAGCAGTATGTTACTTGTATCACAAACATTGAGCTTTATATTGCTTGGTAGATATATTACATAACTGGGAGACACACATCTAGCTGTGTTGTGTATTAAAGATGGTCAGAAATCATACATTTGGTATATGTTTGGTCCATGACTACATCCTCTCTAACTTTAAGGGCAAAGGGTCCTAATCAGAAAGTTTTAGCATCTTCAATGTTGGTCTAAGTTGAGTATATCATGCGGCTCTTGTTTCTCCATGTAGGCAAGTAAAAAAAAAAAGAAAAAAACTTTTGGCTTGACCTTGTATATTTTGATTAGGTCCCATCTAATGCATTAGCATACATGCATGCATGTTTTTGCACATGTATATACATGAGAGAGAAAGAGAGAGAGAGAGGTAGCAATTGTTTGGAGAATGATCCACCAGAACTTAATATCGACCACACCTGTGATCGCAAGACTAATGCTTGACTGTTTAGTTCTTCACTACCCAAATGTGCATTATATGGATCGTTTAGTTTAGCACTCCAATTCATTTGTCAGGGTCGACATTAAAATGATTGTAAGTCAATTCACATGTAAGATTTACCATCAGTTTGAAAAATGAACAGTTGTAATTGACTCATGGAAAACATATTTTCGAGTGACTAATTGCTTGAATCGATTAATCCATCTTAATGAATTATTGAATGACGGTAAACTTAAGAGTGTGATTTGAGGATGGGAGATGAAAGAGGTCTCTACCAAGAACAAAGACATGCATATCTTTTTCCATTTGTTTGGGCGGACCTTCTACCAAATCTTTTTTGCCAACACTCTTGATCTTTGGCAATTTGAAGGTTTTAGGCAGGAAAATGTGGAGAACCTTTGATTTGTTACTTATTCCTCCATCATACTCATCAATGCAGATCAGCAGATATTATCTATGTTATAGAAAGAGAAAGAGATTTAGAGAGAGAGAGGTAGGTTTCTCATTCTTCCATGCGAGAGCAGGCCGGTACTAAAGGTGACAATGTGGCCTACGTTTGCACCTTCTCATCCACCCATCTCTCTCTCTCTCTCTCTTCATATGTACCATCTTTTGCATGTCGACTTGACTCTCTTTCCCCTTCCTCCGAAACTTTTCCTTCATTTCCTTCCTTTGAAGGAATGATAGGACGTTTTCATAGAGGACGTTTCTGTGAACAGAATGACAACACGTACGTGAGCGCAGCTTCATCCATCTCCGCAGCCAAGTCTCTGTCCCTCTCTTTCTTCTTCGTGCAACCCAAACAGAGGTTTAGATCCGCTTGATCCGGCATTTATGTCACAGGGGCACCATGTCACCCATGCCCGGTCAAGACCAGTGGCGGAGATACATTGAGGGTTGGTGTCTGCTACTGTTCACACCCACTCATCAAATTAAAATTTTTATGTACCAACTTAAAATTATACTATGATAATTCAAAAATTGCATGTTATGCTCATATGAGACCGAAGCTGGTGACTCTAGTGCCATTCAATCAAAAAATCCTGACTCCACTAGTGATGGACACCCAGCGAATAAAGCACAATTATCTTGTTACTTCTTCAAAAATTAGCCAAGCCTTTCTTCTTCTTAGGGTAATATCCATAAATGAGGTATGCCGACTGGTGCCAGATGATTAAAATTTTTTAAAGTGTATCATTATACAACTTTTTAGTGACAAATTTTCAATATATATATATATATATATATATATATATATATATATATATATATATATATATATATATATATATATATATACACACAAAAGAGAGAGATGTCGACAATACGCCTGGAATATATTTCATGCTCCACCATATCTTGGGATGTCAATATATCCGATTTGAATCGGATATTCGATCGATTCGATCCGAAAAAATCAGATATGGATAAAATTTAATATCCGATTAAGAAATCGAATCAGATTCGGATTTAATAAATGACATCCAATCGGATTCGGATATACATGAATATCGGATCGGATTCGGATTTGGATCGAATTCAGTTTTAGACAAATATCCTCTATCTAATACTTGAAAAATGGCAAAATCGGTTCAAAATTCGTATTCGGATTCGGATATAAATATAAAAATCGGATTTGGATCGGATTCGGATTGTAAAATCGGATTTCGGATTCGGATATGACTTTGTTTTATCCGAATTCGAATCCAAATATATGAATATCCGAAAAACGGATATAGTTGAAGATGTATCCGATCCGAATCCGATCCGTTGACATCCCTAACCATATCACACGTTTCTCAAATTCGAGCCATAGTAACATCTTCCCTTGAGTCAGTCCCTCGTCCTTCCATATTAAATTTTGCATATTAGTCGTTTTTGCAATTACTGCATGCTTCTAACTTTGGGCTGCTTTTGAGAGCTTCAAATTTATGATCTAAGGTGATTTGAGATTGGTAACTGCTGTACAATCCACTATATAAACAAACAAGAGTCTATGGTGAATCAACAACCGGGGCGGTGAGCCTGCTTGGTTGTCAAATAAACACAGATCTCAAGTCCAAGGCTATCAAACACAAGATTAAAAATTTGTATTTTTGGATTTCGAGATGTCTTAACATTAATAGTTCATATCCAATTAAACGAATGTATCTGAATCCGGAGTAGTGTGTATGGCAGTATTGGATCAAGTATCAATCTGTATACTAGTTGAGCTCCTTACATGCCGAAATGAAATTTGAGATGCCCACAGTGACTAAATCCGATCACTTGATCCAACTGCATATTTGGATCATATTAAAAAGATGCCAATCAAGAATATGTCCAATTTTGGATCTGATATCCTACTGTACCTAATCCATTTCCATCAGACCTAAACTCCAACCTAGCTTGGACCCAGTTGTCCCAATTCTTATCTGGATCAAAACCTACCAAAGATCTGGATCCATTTATGTGTAAAGTCTACAAGAAGAGACAAAACCTCCTTGATTTTTCATATATTTAATTCAGATGTGGGCCCAGTAGACCCACACCCTTTATGGGTCCAGCCTGATTTTGACCTGTATAAGATCTACAATGGGACTACAAACTTTGATCCACAAAAAAAAAAAAAAAAAAAAAAAAAAAAAAAAAAAGCTCATGTTGGCCATTCAATACCAATCATGTGAGTTCCTAAAGACCACAACAAATTTTCGCAACTGCCTTCCTTTCCTCATGTGGTGCAAAAACTTCCGTGGCATAAACCCTAAAAAGATTCAATCAGAAAATGCAATCTCATTGGTTGAATGGTTCACATCCAACCAGGCAGAGCGTTAAAGCATTTCATTTTCCCCTTGCACAGCAAACAATTGAGTGAAAATCCAGCCACTTGACCTCTCAACCTTCAACCACCTCTATGATAAAGATCACACAAGATCCACAAGAGAAATCTTGACTGAGCAGTGGCGGAGCTACCATGAGGCTGTTGTGGGCAACTGTCCACCCCAGCTTGTGTAATCTTTATAAAATTTATATTTATCATGTGTCGGACTCGGGCCTAACCATACGGAGTGCTCACACCAAACATATGTCAATGCTCTGTAGTTTTACATGCACCCAATCAATTGCAATAATAAGATGCATCAATGTCCATCAGCCACTTGACTGAGGTTACTTTTATTGTAAACTCTAAAACATGGTTTATACTTTAGGTCATATGTTGAGGACCTAGTGTATGGTACTTTGTTAGAGCTCGAAAAATGATTAAAATGCCCTTCGGGTGTGAAAAGGAAATATGTTTCCTGGAAGGGCAAACATTGAAAACAATGAAATGATAATTTCTTTTTTGAAAATAAGAAAAACCATTGGCGAAACCGGAAATTTGGGGTACTAATTAAGAAACCCTAATATCTTAAGGGGGGTCACTATACATAAATAAAACAAATTTTTGGACGCATTAACATGAAAACAAATATTGTTTGTACGGCTAGTGTAGGCAAATGACCACACTTCCTATATGCAGCTATGCCCCTCATGGCAATAATGACCTTTCTTTTTTTTTATCATTAATTGAGTTAAAAATGCATGTAAGAAATAATTAATATATTTGTTTCTGTTTTTTTTTTTTTAAGAGTGAGTGGTTCAATCCATTGCTTCTGAGAAAGGCCATTGCCCCTCTTCTCCCTTCATGCCCGCCACTTAAGTTTACAGGACATGTTTTGAAACCTTTTACGGTTTAGAGATGGCGTGCACTGGAACGAGTTATTAGAGAAACTGGACCACCTTGTCGCCTAACTTGAAGTCCCCATTTGGCACTTGTAAAAAACGCAGTGCGTAAAACATGACTAGTTGAGTAGTTTTAAATTTTATGAAAAAATGCAAGAGACTACATGAAATTTCCCGAACAGAATCCTTTCCTCTTTAAATTGAAGTGACACGCAAACACACCACAGTCCACAAAATGATTCTGAGATCTCTCGAGCAATGTTGGCGTTTTCCTAGTTTTCTTCGCCATTTCACGTTGTTGAACATTTTAGTTTGTCAATTGGAAATTTTAAATCATATTATTTAAAGTTCATCTAAATTTCACTAAGAAAATAAATTATATGCAGTAAGTGGGACACCAATTTATTGTGAGAATGCAAAAAAAATGAAATAAAACAAAACAAAAACATTCATTTTGCTTATAAGTTTATAATTCTTGTAGGGTTGTTTCCATGTTAATAACAATGTGTTACTGTTTAAAAATTGGAGTAAATTCATAAAATACTTTTTAAAATGTTTGATGAGTTTTACCTTAATTAGATAAATACATGAAGCGCTCTGTATTGCTTCTTGTATCCATGTTTTTTTTTTTTGTTATTATTGTTCACCAAAGCATATTTACGTACATTATTTCTTAAGCCTCATTGAGCTCAGTATGCATAAACAAGAAAAAAAAATGGACTCAGTGACAAAATGGCACCCAAACAATTTGGGTTGAAAAAGACGAAGTCTATAATGAAGATCACACAAAACCCAGAAGAGAAATATTGATGGAGGTTTATAACTTTATACTTTTAGATTTTTATGCACTATCTGGAAAAATGATGAAATGCCCTTGAATGTGAAAAGGAAGTCCGCTTATGGAAGGGTAAAAATTGAAAACAATAAAATGATAATTTTCTTTTCTAAAATATTAAAAGCTAGCGGTAGAGCTTAGAAATTTGGGGGTAGAGTTTTGGATGACAATAAATATCATTTGTAGGGTTAGTGTTGGCAAATACCCTCGACTGCCTATGTGTGGCTCTAGCACCGCCAAAAAATACCCATCTTAAAAAAGTGTAGCATAATACAGGAAAAACTATACAAATACAAACATTCTTTTAGGTGAACAAGAGGTTATCCTACCACGAGCCGAAACCACCTCTTTTACCCTTCTTTAGTGTTCAGAGCTATGCCAGTATGAGTATGAGGAGGTGGGATGCTTACATGCAGGGGCGAAAGGAAGGGGGGGGCCGCCTAGGCCATGGCCCCACCCTGGCAAATGAAAAAAAAAATTACATTAAAAAAAATATAATTTTTTAAGTGCGCAATGTATTTTTTAGTGTTGAATTCAATTTGGCCTTACCAAGATCCAGAGGTTAGACTGTCGGCCCGCCCCTAAGGAAAATTCTGGCTCCGCCCCTGCTTACATGTTTGAGTATAAGGAGCTAGGGTAGGCCGCAACTCATAACTACAGCTCTAGCTTGGCAGACGACCTAAAACCCAAGCTCAGCTTGACCAGGCTCGATTAACATTAAAAAATATATGTTTCCATACAAAGTAATGTATAAATATAATTAATTATAGTAAAATATATATAATTATATAAAAAATAATAAAAATCATATTTAAATATAAATTATCAAAATGAATTGTGCCCAACTCCAAATTTTGAGGCCAAGCCCCAACAGGGCCAGATACCCGGTACCTTTCACGATTTTGAAAGTTGCCGGGTTTAACCTTGTGGCAGGGCATGAGAAGGTTGACGTAGTTGAGTGCCTTGTCAATTTATTGCAAAAATGCAAGCCCCTAAATGAAATTGTCCCAAATCATAAGCAGAATCCTTTTCTCTTTAGATTGAAGTGACACGTAAACGCACCACAGCCCACAAAATGATTCTTAGATTCTCCAGTACGAAGTACAAAACTGCCCACAGGTTTCACGTGCTTTCCCAATGTTGGCGTTTTTCTCACTTTTTTTCCTCATTTGAAATTGTTGCGCTTCTTTGTCAGCCAATGGAAAATTTTAAATCGTATTATTTAAGGTTCACCTAAATTTCACTAAGCAAATCAATTATATGCAGTAAGTTGGACACCAATTTATTGAGAAAATGCCAAAAATAAATAAATAAATAAAACATTCATTTTCTTACAAGTCTAAGTTCTCATAGGGACTGTTCCGTATTAATAATAATTTCATGTATCTATTATAAAAAATGAAGTAGATTTATAAAACATTTTTTAAAATGGTTCATGAAACTACTTCAATTTTTTTAAGTATATTGCTTCTCATATCCTCGCTATATTATTATATTATTATTCAGCCATGACACAATCACGTACATTATTTCCCATGCTTCAATGACCTCACTATGCGTATAATAGACGGAGGTGTGTTGGTCAAAGGCAACTAAAGATTGTTTTTGTCACACCAGGGATGAAAGTAGAAATTTTTATCTATAGAGCATTAAATATATAAGTATTGAAATCATGAGGTTGGATCTTGGTATCAATGAGATCCAAGGAAAGTTCATCAACGCACAACTGTTTTCTTTATCGAAAGAAAAGGATGGCGACAAAGTTTCTGATACATTTGATCCTAGTGGGTCCATACAAATAAACATAATGAACATAAACTAAGAATCCCAGTAACTTGGGAATAGGAGGGTAGAAATTATTATAAAATAGCTAGCTGCACAAAGAGGGAGAGAGAGATAATATAAAATAGTCACCTGTGAGATAATATAAAATATAAAGGGAGAGAGAATATATATATATATATATATATATATATATAGAGAGAGAGAGAGAGAGAGAGAGAATGTGTTTATATAAATATTCAAATACATGCATCAATTTTAACAGCTGGAACGTAGAACATCATCAAAAGCTGAACAATGGAATGTGCCCTAATATCTAGGGCTGATTGACAGAACAACAACAACAACAAGAAACTGTTTTCACTGCTACAATAACAGTTTATTACTATCTCATGATTGTGTCTCAAAGATTCAAAGATTGATGCAAATTCATAAAACACTGTAACACGATATTCCGTGAACATGCCCTGATTAGGCAGATTCATAAAACAGTAATTCTGTTTTCATTGCAAAACGCTGCTTAAATGTCCTTGGTAAGGTCATTGGGCTTGCTTTTATACATCATCTACTCTATTCTTTCTTTCTCTATGTATTTGTCTCTCCCTTCAATCTTATGTGTATTTATCTCTCCCTTCAATCTTATGTGCATGGCCCCGAGAATGCTTGAAATCTTCTAAAATGACTAGAATACCGTTGATAAAAACCCCTCTTTCAAATGAAAAACAAGCAAATGAAAAAAATATTTCAAAAAGACTAAAATGTCTGCCTCATAGTTCAAAGTCAGGGGAATCAGCAATGTCCCTTCCAGGGGCGAAGCCAGGTTTTTTAATATATGTCATACAACACACTAAATACAATTTTGATTGGGGTCAATACCTATTTTTAAAAAATTAAAATTTGATTTTTAAAAGTGTGAGGGAGGGTTATGACCCCTGCTGCCCAACGCTGGTTATGTGCCTACTTCAAAAAAATTGTACACACAGGTGTGCAATGACCAAAATACCTTCATTAAAATTAAAAAAAAAACTTTATAGAAAAGTTAAAAAATTGTGAAAATTTAAAAGGTCTAAAATATCAAGTCTTTTATAAAAAAAATTCAAAAAATACCCTTCATTCCTTTGGTGCATGTAAATATATATATATATATATATACTACAAATCCCAGTTGTTTGGAAATATGCATGAGAGCGAGAGACTAATATAAAATAAAATGGCTACCTAGATAAAGAGAGCGTGGGTATATTTGTATAAAATAGCTATTTGCATAAAGACATTTAGAGAGAATATAAAATAGTATATCCATATAAGGCCCATGCATGCAACATAACTCATAATCAGCAACTAAACAGTTTCTCACCTAAGTCCCAAAGCCTGAACCCCTAGAGAAAAAAGGACTGAGACTCATTACTAATGGCTCCTTAACGTCTACCACACATAACCTTCAATAATATGAGATCCAAAACAATATCCTTAATGTTCACTGTTTAATATTTAAAAAAAAACACGGGAGATGTTAAGGAGCTGTTTGACAATAAGAAACAGAAATGTTATGATCCACAAATCGGTTGACTGAGAGACTGAGATTCATTTATAAAACACTATGTTACAATATTTCATGAATTTATCTCGATATTTTTTCCTGATTACTATCCTCTCTCTCTTTATAATGACCGTATCAAACAGATAGAACCATGTAAATCTTAAAATGAGTTTGAAAGGTAATTTGTCTAATTAGAATCTCTCTCTCTCTCTCTCTGTCTTTCTCTCTCTCGTAAGAAAAGCAAAAGATCTAAGACCCATGAAAGTAATACCACCGGACTACAGGGGTCTCCATCTTTCTCTCTCTAAAACCGTGAATTCCTAAGAATCACTCAAAAGCAGATGGGACAATAAAACAAAGTCAATTCCACTGGTGCCCTCTTCTCCTTGCTTTTGTAGAGAGAGAAAGGAAGAGTTGTAGAGAGAGAAACATAAGAGAGAGATAGAGAGGCAAACACAACATAACTAACGTGGATCTCATCAGCCCCACACATACACTCCTATGGGCATGACATTGCACCGCTGCAACTCTCCTATTTCTACCACACACTCCCCAAACCTCCCTCCTCTCTGCCGCCTCTCCCTCGGTATCCCCAATCTTCACCACCTCGCTTGTTAAACTATCCTCCTCCTCCCTTCTCCATGGCTCGACGGAAACTCGCCAGAAGGACGACGACGATCGGCAGCATCGCCTCCCACAATCCGGATATGGTATCTGCTCTCTCATCGCCACCACTATCGCCACTACCACCACCGCCAGCGTCGCCGCCACCATCGGCCTTTCCCGGCGAAAAACGGCCTAGCCATGAGGACAGATGTGAGGAGGAGGAGGAAGAGGACGCGAAGGCGGTCAAGAGGGCCATGAGCACTTCTCAAGAGGCTTCATCTCCTCAGCCGCCGCCGCCTCCCGAGAAGCTGACCGATAGCGGGAACTGCGGGAGGGAGAGGCTGCAGAGACACCGGAGTCAGGTGGCGGGGAACGTCTGGATACCGGACGTGTGGGGGAAGGAGGAGTTCCTCAAGGACTGGACCGACTGCGTCGCCTTCGATCGGTCGCTCGTTCCCTCCGGCCTTGTCTCCGCCAAGTCTGCGCTCATCGAGGAGTGCCGGCGGAGCGCCGCCGGTGCCAAGGGCGTCCGAATCAATCTCGGCGCCAACTGAGCTTGTGAATCCACCGCTGTTCTCGAAGGGAAGATTTGAGGAATCGATTCGTGTTTCCTTATTTGTTTCTTTCCTCTGCTCCTCTTTTTTTCGATTCTTCCTCCTCCATTGTTCCGTTCCTTTCACTGGTTTGCCTAATTACTTGTCTTCCATATTTGACCATTAAAATTGTTATATAATTAATTTACTCAACTTCGTTGTCTTGATATTCTTGTGTTTGTGAAATTTAGCTTTCTCGAGATCATCATGAGTTGAGATCATCGATGATGAATATATGCTGTTGAAGAGAGAGAGGAGAGGGAGGAGAATATTTACAGTACATCTTCTTTTAATCAAGTAGTTTATCTTGGTACCTTTTCCATTGTGACTTTAATTAAAAGTCTTACTACAAACTTATATTCATTAGAAAACGAATGTATTACTAAGTTTGAACTGCTAACCACCTCATATGTTACTGTGCCTGATCTTACAAAAGAAACTTGCTTGATTAGATATTGATATAGGATGTTGGGATATACTTAGAGATTGCCCGAGTTTCATTAGATATTAGTATATGATTCTGGGATATGCCTATGCACTGTATATTATATTTTTGTGAAGGTATTGATATACGATGTCGAGATATCCATAGAGATTGTATATTATATATTTGTGGAAAAAAACTTGTTTCATTATTGATTTATGATGTTGGGATATGATTAGACATTGTGTATTATTTGTACGATGTTGGGATATCCTTAATTCATTTTTTATGAAAGAAAAACTTGTTTCACTTGATATTGATGTTGTGATATCCTTAGACATTGTATAATATATTTTGTGAAAGGAAACTTGTTTCATAATTAGACACCGATATATGCTTCTGTTTCATTAGCATTGGTATGTTTGTCTGCTAGACTAAGAATGAAAGAGAAGCCTGTTCATAAGAGAACAGTAGCGCTAAATTGACTTCTATGACGCAACACGTTTTACTGATTGAGCATCTCATTAAAGATAAACGACTAGTGATATTGCTTGCGAGCAAGAGAAAATCTTCGTGTAAGCAAAATATGGGAAAATGAATTAGTTATTGAATATGAACAGGTTTCTCCTATTACAAAAAAGTTACTGCCACTAAAATATTTTGTAATTCGCAGCTGACCTTAAGTTGTCGATTGGGGGATAAGGTCTCCACTTAATGATTAACAAGCTATATAAATCGATCGCTGATTCAGGAAATTGCCTTGAATTATGTCAAAAGCACCAAAGTTATTGATAATTGAACTTCCAACTCATGAATGTGCAGTGGCTTTTCTAAACAAATGTTAGAAATCTTGGCAACATTTGAGTTCCAACTCATTCATGCGGAAATGTCAATTTATACTTAATTAAGAGGGCTTGAAGTGATCTATGGTCGCTATTAATTGGTGCAACATACTGTTGCTTCACCAGTTGCATAGATAATTTGTACCCATAATTAATAAAACGCCCAATAAAATACTCATATATGCAAGATGTACTAAAAATAATTAACAGTTATTTTACATGAAAGTTGATAATGACTTCATCTCGAACAGTTTCTTATACGTGGGTGTAGCTGTATTCAAGGGTGTAGCATAACTAGTTGAGTTGGCAGGCTGGTGAGTTCATGGTCGTCGGTTTCCTTACCGTGGGTGCTACTCATTTAGACTACAAATAATAACAGTGCATGTGACTGTATAATTGATGGTTATACTACAGGTCCATTAAGGGGCATGAAGAAATATTTTACAACCTTTTTCAGAAAATGACACTCTTTTGTATGCTAATGTTTTAAAAAAATTATGAGTCATTGGATTTGCAGGGTCTGAAAGTATATTAATTGGGTTATCCAAATATATATTTGGGAGTTGAAAAGACCTACGCAATGATGTGGATGACATATATACAATAAGACTTTTGAGAGAAAATAAAATGATCACACTGAGAAGTGCTTGGTGAGCTCCACTGTCTGCACTTAGTCAATGTGTGTGTGTGTGTATATATATATATATATTCCAATCTTAAGTTTAATATAATTATGAGGTCAAGTTTATACAGTATATACCTTTAGGGGGCACTTGATTACTCTGGATTTGAAATCCATGGATCTGATGTGGACCTGACACGATATGCTTTCACTGATGTGGCGGCCAAGTTTCATGATAAAGTCTATAGTTTGTCAAACTAAGGATAACTAAAATCCATACTGAAGATCCTTATTTTACTTTTGTGCGTGGAGAAAATGTCAGATCGAAGATCTAAGTGGGGAGAGATTGATGATCTTATGTTGAAGTTTGTGGGGACATGGTAACCGCGTTCAAAAATTTTATGAGGATATGAAAAAGGAAAAAATTCATTCATACCATTGTTTTTATACGTTTTCATGAACTAAAAGCGCTTCACGACCCAACTTAACATCACTAAAGAGCGGGTACAGTGTTCCAATCTATTCATCAATTGCGTGGTTCAAACAAGGTTCTAAAAGGCCCAGCCTTTATTTTGTGGATCCTTGTGAGATCTACTTTGCACCATCGATAAGGGAAGAGAGAAGAGAGCTGTAGAAAGGTAAGTTGGAAGCTTCTGGCCAAATATCAATGCCAGGGACAGAGACATCGAAAGATGGAGATATATGTGGAACAAAGCTTCTATATATGCCCTCTATGTTAAAGTCTTATTTCTTGCTAGCTAGGGCCTTTATTTTAACATTTCCATATAAAAAGTTTGTGGATACTACAAGATGGGTTGCTGCATGGCGAGGAATATATTAGCCTTTTGCTTCCACCAGAAAGATGAAAGCTATATTTTCTCATGAAATACATAGGAAATAAAAACCTTTCCAATAAATCTATAACGATATTGTAAGGACAGAAGAAAAAACATACATAAGGCCCATTCCTTGTGCTACTGTACAACTATCCTGAGGCAGTGGTGGAGCTACATTATAATTGGTGTGGGCAATTGCCGCACTAGCCCACAGATTT
The DNA here is from genome assembly GCF_008831285.2 of Nymphaea colorata. Taxonomy (NCBI): domain Eukaryota; kingdom Viridiplantae; phylum Streptophyta; class Magnoliopsida; order Nymphaeales; family Nymphaeaceae; genus Nymphaea; species Nymphaea colorata. The sequence goes on along the minus strand of NC_045138.2, from coordinate 4,326,631 downwards.
TACTTTATTTACATATTCAAACATCATTGAGTTTTAGTTTTTTATATATGAGTGCCCCTTCAAGTTTGAAATTTAAACTTAAAGTGCCCCACAGCTAGAAATTTCTGGCAATGTCACCGCCATGAGGGTGTTTGGTAACTGGAACGCTGGGTTCTTTAGAAGTTAGTATTCGATGAATACGTTCACCAGAACATTGTGTTCCAAAGAACATAGAATTCCTATTATCAAACACCATCTGTGGTGTCTATACCTATGATTTAATTGTATAAAAATAAACTTCCCAAGGTTTTCAACTGAACTTACTTTTTTTTTTAGTTTCCGCAAAATCATCATCCGTTTGTTGAGATTGGCAAGACCGTCCCGATATTTAGATTAAAAACAATCATTTTAAAAAATAACCATGGTCAGCAGGTTCATGGTCATTTTACAAATTCATATATATGTCGCCTTTCAGTTAACCAGCTGTTTGCTTTTCATTTTTATTTCTTTTTGGGATGCTTATGCCATTTCATTAGAAGAAATAAAATTTTTATTAACAAAAAAGGTAACCTCAAAAACTAATTTGTGCAAATAAAAGTAGGATATTCAGTTTTTTGTCAATAGCCCATATATAGCTTTGGGATGATAGAAGAAAAAGGAAAATATTGATAAAAACACACCTAAAGAAATGAAAATAATTAATGAAAGGGACGTAACTTTTATAAATTGCTACAAAGGCTATTACTAACTTTTGCTTGTGTTAGCGTGATAAAAAGACCAAAATCGTTACCAAGTCAAAAGCTATAAGCTCATTAGTTTGCATTAGCTTCATTAACTATATCCAATAATATTAGTACGTGACTAATTCTACCCAATTAAATCCGTTTTCCAATTAATTTATAAAATAACCAATTCAAAGATGACCTCCCGTAGGTGTGCTACCTTTTTGTTGTAGTGAGAGTTAGGCATACTTTAATTTCAGTATCATTTTTCTAAAGTAAAATGGTATGTTATTACGAATTTAACAATTAAACTTTGCAAACTATCTTACATATATGAATTTTTCGATTTATCGAGAAACATATGTGGGTTTTTTCACAACATAAACATTCTAGTTTTTTTTTTTTTCCAATTCTCTAGGTGTCTTTCTTGGAAATCCACCAACCCCCCGCTTTAAAAAAAAAAAAAACTATTTTTCATAATTTATGTGACTTGTCATGATTTTGTTTGATAATGTGTGATAAATATCAAAATATTTGAATTCTAGATATTTTATTAGTGACTTAAGGATCTTGTTTTCATTTTCAAAGGTAACCTGATTTGTTATCGTATTATTTCAGTCGAATGTGTTGCTGTGGTCAATCTTGTTCTCCCTTGATTTGGACCATTGTTGTAATTAGAATCAGCATAAACTGGCCTGTTAGGAATCAAATCATTGTTAAACTGATTCGATCCAGTAGTTGTTTGAGAGTGCCAAGTGTCTTCCTTTATTATTTTTATAAGTAATAAAATTTTTTATATTTTGCAATTAATTTTATGTACTTATTTATGGTTCTTTTTCTAATTTGTAATTTCGTTTGGAGTCCCCTAAGTACGTAAAAATCATCCTGAAATGCTTAATCCTACCATCTTTAGTTCTTCGAGGGGTTGGTTGGTTCAGAGCCCTTCGGTCTTAGTTTTTATTCCAGCCCGCCTTCCCTTCTTCTCTCGCCCTGTCTGGTGCTTTCTTGTGGAACTCACCATAAAATTGGCCTGTTAGGAATCGAATCATTGTCAAACTGATTCGATTCAGTAGTTGATTCATAGTGCCACGTGTCTACCTTTATTATTTTACAAATAATAAAAATTTCTGTATTTTTCAATTAATTTTATGTACTTATTTATGTTTTTTAAAAACGATAATTTTTTGGTTAATTTACAGCTGAGCAAGTGAACTGGGCCAATTCACCAAATTTGCTTCCCTGTCGATTCGATTCAAGAGCTGATTTTTATACAACACTATTTTAGACGTATTAGGACCATATTCCATCAAATAATATAAAATGTTCGAAAAATGAACTTTTGAGCCTTTTTTCCTTGGCCTTACTTAATTTTCTTTAATAATTATTTTGAAAAAAAAAATATTTGTATGAATAAATTTCAAAAACTTGAAACAACGTGAAAACCCATGCCTAAAAAAATTATTCAATAGTATTAATTTACGATCAGAACATGATGGTTCCAAAAGAAATTGTTTTAGGATTCAGAATTCATCCAAGCATTATATGTGCTGGTTAAATTTCCAAAACCAATTGGTTGTGGTTGGGAAAGTTAAAGTTCTACAAAGAAAACTATTTTATTTGGAGAACAATCATTCCTTACTTTGTGTATTATTAGGGCATTTGGTTGGTTCTATATTTACTTTTAGAAGGATTTTATAATATATAACCACGCCAAGATCTTAGGAATATAGGTTAGTATGAAATGGAAATATGGCACTTAACATAAATTTACAGAAGTTCCCATTGACATGATATGAAGAAACGAAGAGGAGAGTTAGGAAGAAGCTACAGAACTTAAGATAGGAAAGTAAGCATCATGGAAAGATCGATCTCCTGCAGAGTGCCATCCACCCATGTCTCCCTTGGAGCATGCTCTCTCTCTGTGACAAGAAGTCGATGTGGATATATATGTGTTAGTCATGCATCAAACAGGTGTGAGATTCTTTGTGCTGGTCTTTGCCATTCACAAGCATTAGTTTGAAGACCTTGTTTGATTACTTCTGTTTGCACTACAAAAACAGAAGAATCATCGACTGTCATAAAATGTCGGTGAAACATCACCACGCATGTGTAAAGGTTTTCCGGGCGTATGTGTCGATCATTGGTGAAGAAACTGTCAATAAAAGTAGTCACCGATGTCTATCTCTCCATCGTTTTGTAGTGTTGATTATGTTTGGCTCTGTGTGCTCAGAGAAGAATGGTAGAACAGAAAAGATTGGAGAGTGAGAAAAAGAGACTTGAGGTTCATCATTAACCCCAGTACAACCATGGTTAGCTTAAAAGGTGGTGGTTAGGGAGTGGGGACGTATCCGATTCGGAATGAGTTTCGTCAAATCTGGTAAGAAATTGTGGATCCAACTACTAATCGAATTTAGGGTTGGTAATGAAGTTTCGTAACTAAATCTGAATCCAAGATCTATATCAGACTGAGATATGATAAGGATCCAACTTGATAACATATAAATGTGAGTTTGTATGCTAGTTAAATTCACATTCAGTTTTTTTTAAGGGAGCGTTTGAACATAAATTACTCCAAGCAGTCAAATTAATTATAAATTCCGAAATGTGGGGTTAATTGTAAATTATGAAATGTTGCCAATAAAATGGCTGCTGGTAGATAGGCTCCCTTTCTTTTATTGTAGAAAAATTAAAATGTGTACAGGAAGAAAAAAAAAAATTACAAAATGCCGAGCATCAGCCACAAAAGGAGATAAAAAAACTCAGGCACGTATAACCCATCTGCCCCAAAACCAAAACCAAAAGGCCAAGCTACCACCTGAGTAGCTGCTCCTATTGAAAAGCAAAAGACATTAAGCGCAACAGTAGGTGTAGAGCTTAAATAGCATTAGCCACCATCATCCCTCCCATCTCTCTCCCCATAGCATCTGCTTGCCAGCCTCTATTGTAGGCAGTTGGCAAAGTACCCTTGAACGTTGGCTGAGTGCCCTAATATGTTGACATTTATGTTTAATCGACCTTCAGCCTTCCAGTATAGCTCTGAGTTTACGCTTTCAGTATTCATTGTTCGCTATGGTCTCAACATTACCGTGAACTCTTTCCATAGATTGCAGCCAGCCAATCAACATGTGCAATTCAGCCTCATCATCCCTAGAGCGAGCTTCAATAAGAAGAACCTCATTAGATTCCATGCCTCCCAATCTCCACATGCCCATCACCATAGTTTTACGCCCTTCTTGCAGGCGACAATTTGAAGCACATTGGCTTCCAAGTTTAAGCTTGAGAGGCTGGCAATGTAAGTAGCCCAACTTGCTCTATCTGGGATGTGTCTGTTCCATATACCCTTCCGCCAGCCTTCATGACTACCCTTCTGCCATGTAGCTTCCTAGATCCACCTAGAGCTTAGATCCTTGAGTTCTTGGGCATTACTAACTAGTTGGTCAGCCACACTAGCTAGTTGAATATACCTAGTCGCAGCTAATGCCTTGTTTGGCAGAGCTAGTCTAGCCTCACCTATCTCATTTACCTCAGCCACTGAAAGCTTCAGGTGATCAATTATGACACCATAGTCCTCCCCACTCTTTGATTTCACCAGAATTTCATCATACCATCAATCTTACCAAAAAGAGACTGATTTCCCATTACCAACATTCCACCTCACCCAGTTTTCTATCTTTTCCCAGTCTTTTCCTAAGCTTTTCCAAGCCCAGAGCCCCTCCATAGTTTTTGCATTGTCCACAAACTCTTAGATTTAAGATATCTTGCCATGCACCATTGAGCAAAGAGGAAGTTGTTATTAAAGGAAGAGCAAAGTCTGCTTGCCAGAAGGGAATCATTAACATCCTCAAAAAGGCATATTCCAATCCCTCCTTCCACTTTAGGCTTGCACAATGAACGTCAGGCTATTTGGTGAATATGCAAGTTGTCCTCAATATCAACCCAAAGGCAATCAGCCATGCATCTCTCAAGCTTCTTTACTACAGCAAATGGGAGAGAGAAAGATTGCATCCAAAAATTACCCGTGGAGCTCAGGTTATGAGTGATAAGGCAAGCACGACCTCCATAAGATAGGAATTGGGATTTCCAAGGTGCCATCTTCTTCTCAAATTTAACAATCAACCCTACGTAATAATGCTCCACATTTAAGTTCTCCGTAAAAAGAGGAACACCTAGATATTTCAAGGGTAGCTTAACCACCTGCCAGCCACCAATGTTGGCCAACCTTTGCTCTAGAGGAGCGTCTACATTAAAGGTAAACAGAGATGATTTGGAGTTATTGATTATGAAGCTCACTCTCTCTTCTAACTAAGGAGTGGACATCTTGTATGGCTCTAACTAAGGAGGGGAGGCGAATGGCCCTCCTCATTATTTTTCCCTTAAGATACCTAGCTACTATTTCCATTACTAGAATGAATAGGTAGGAGGACATCGAATTGCCTTGCCTAACACTACTCGTAATCATCACTTCATAGGAGACCGTGGAGACACAAGCCATAACCTTTTTCACCCATGATGGGTGAAATCTAACATAAAGAAGGTTGTTTTGCAGGAATCTCCAAGATATTCTATCATATGCTTTTGAGATGTCAAGTTTGAGACAAGCTACTACTTCTTTCCTGTTATCAAAAAGATGGACCAGCTCATTGGTCATAGCAATCCAGGCAGGATCTTCCTCATGCGCTGAGCCATAACTCTAACAATCACCTTGTAAAAGCCATTGCACAAGGCAAGGGGCATAAAGTCCTCAATCCGGCGAGCTCCTCTTTTCTTGGGGATGAGGATCAAGTAAGTTTTGTTTAAAATTCGCACCATCTTTCCCATTCTCAAAAAATTGTCCACCACTCTCTAGATATCTTGTCCAATCTCCTCCCACATGATTTGATAAAAGGAGTTCGGAAACCCATCAGGCCCCAAAGCGCTCTCCTTGTCAAGAGACATAACTGCTTCCTTGACCTCCACATAGGTGACTGGTCCCAAAAGGGGGGAGTTCTCCTCTGTCGTGATGAATTCTCCCTCCCAAATATCATTAGGGATATCGCTACTCGTCCTATCATCATTAACAAACCATTCAAAATAGCTGCTAGCTACTTCCAACATACTGTCAGGTATAGAGAAGGTTTGTCTGCCGCCTCAAGATTTGCAGTGTGATTTCTCATTGATCTATTGTTGGCTATTGTTTGGAAAAAATGCTTGTTTTTTGTCACCATCTAATAACCACCTGACTCTAAACTTTTCCTTCCACATAATCTCTTCAAAGTATAATGCATGGTCCAGCTTTCTCTTGATGGATTCATCTTCCCTAGATGCCCACCCATCCCCTGCCTCACTATTCATTTGAGTCTGCCTTAGCCGACATTGTAGGGATTTTATGTTTTCCTCAATTCTCCTAAAAGAAGTTTTGTTCCAGTGTATAAGACTGTTCTTAACCACCTCAAGCTTTTGAAGGACCCGCAGAGTAGGACACCCCTGCACCGCTGCCTCCCAAGCTTCACTGATAACATGATGGCCCTCCCATGTCAACAGTCAGGGTTTTACTCTTGGTTCCAAAAGCAAAAAATACGTGCTCGCCCTTCTTCCCTCTCTTCATTTCTCTGCACCCCTTCCATGTCCAAACGACAGGCAACACTCTTGATTACCATCTCCTTAACCTGTGCATCAAGGAGAAGCAGATCATTGGCATTTCAGAATTACAAAGATTTACAAGGTCTTCTTGGGCCACCGGCTGTGCAGCCCCCCTCATGTTCCAACAAGCGAGTTTCATCGGCACATCACCGACTTATCTCCCTCCCCCCTTTCCATAACCACTTCGATTCCCCCTGGTTGTATTTCATTTTCTTTTTCATCTAAGACACGACCTATCTCCTTAATTAAGTCATATATTTCTTTCCTTCTCTTCCGTGCAACCCTCATCCATTCATTTTCTCTATCCCCTTGGTTAGTCTTGTCTCCTAGAAGAATTCTATCAATGGACTGCTGTAATCACCTCAAATTTTTCCAAAATGATACGCTCTTTTATCAAAATACAAAACCCAATTTTTGATCCAAATTAGATCTAAAACTCAAGTTCAGATCCAAATCAAACATTTCAAATCCAAAATTCGAATCAAGTTCGAAACGACAAGATTTGAGCATCGTGTGTGCACGGACCATCCCTTTGTTTTAAGAACTCATTTCTCACGCCAAAAACGTTTTTTAAACCCAAGTCGCATGCTCGAACGAGTCGACAACCGACTAAACCAAAATCGGATTTGGAGCGAGTCCGGAGTCACTTGAAATGGAGTCGGCCGTGCATTTTTAACAAAAATTTTCCTTTTTGCACATCTTAAATAAAAAAATATTTTATGCTTCCTATATAAACAACATTTTAATTTTATTTTATTAGATAATTATTTAAATTTAAATTTAAAAAAAAAATCCATCGCCCATCACGCGACACACAATGGCGTGATCGCGCGTCAAGCGACATGAGATCGAGCATCGCACACACGCGTTTTGCCGAGGCACCGGCCGTTGTTGCGCCTGGTGCGCGACAATGCCCGAGTAGGGGCCTGCCCCCTTGGGGGCGGTTTTGGTTTCTTTGGGTGGGCAATAGCCCTACCCACACCTAAAACCTTTTTTAAAAAACAAAATTAAAAATGATTCAAAATTCTTTGAAATTCGGATGAAAATATTGTGAAATTAAAAAAATTCAAATTTTGAGTTTTGGCTTCAAAACTCTCTATAAATACCCTCACAATCCTCCCTCTTGGGCATGAGCTAATCCTTGGAGAAACTCTAGTGCATCCTCACTTCAAAACTTAGAGTTTTTCCCTTAGCTCCCTTCCTCAATTTCCTTCTTCCTCTTTCCATTTCTCTTTTCTTTTCCAACTTGGAGCAAGCTTCATCAAACTACCACTCTTTTGTAGGCATCATCTTCATCATCTTGGAGCTTCACTAAAAGGAGATGTATGATCATTCCAAGCTAAGGCGTTCATTTTTCCAAAAGTCATTCTCATTAAAGGTATGTAGTCATCATCTCTCTCCTTTTTTTCTCTTGTTTCTTCCCTTCTTCATCTTCCCATGGCTATATAAGATTGCTTTAAAATCTTCATTTTAAAAAACTATTCTTTAGTGCACCGGGAGCATGAGAAGGTGAAGTAATATTCCATTTTACGATTGAATCATTCTTTCTTTTCTTAAATATAGTGTTGTTTTGGTTTCCTTATTTTCTCTCTTCTTGATCTTCTCGTGGTCATATGAGATAACATTCAAATCTCTATTTTAGAGTTAAGAAGCTATTCTTGAGTGCACCGGGAGCATGAGAAGATGATATTATATTTTATTTCATGATTGAATGATGTTCTTTCTTTTCTTGAAGATAGACTTGTTGTTGTTTCATTATTTCTTCTCTTCTTCATCTCCCCATGACCATATAAAATTGCTTTAAAATCTTCATTTTAAAAAACTATTCTTGAGTGCACCGAGAGTATGAGAAGGTTAAGTAATATTCCATTTTATGATTGGATCATTCTTTCTTTTCTTGAATATAGTGTTGTTTTGGTTTTCTTATTTTTTTTCTTCTTGATCTTCTTGTGGTCATATGAGATAGCCTTCAAATCTCTATTTTAGAGTTAAGAAGCTAGTCTTGAATGCACTGAGAGTATGAGAAGATGATATTATATTTCATTTCATGATTGAATAATGTTCTTTCTTTTCTTGAAGATAGACTTGTTGTTGTTTCCTTATTTATTCCCTTCTTCAACTCCCCATGGCCATATAAGATTGTTTTAAAATTTTAATTTTTAAGTTAAAAAGCTATTCTTGGGTGCACGAGGAGCATAAGAAGGTGAAGTAATATTTCATTTTATGATTGAATTATTATTTCTTTTCTTGAATATAGCTTTGTTTTGGTTTCCTTATTTTCTCTCCTTTTGATCTCCTCATGGCCATGTGAGATAGCCTTCAAATTTTTATTTTAGAATTAAGAAGCTATTCTTGAGTGCACCGAGAGCATGAGAAAATAATATTATATTTCATTTCATGATTGAATAATGTTTTTCTTTTCTTGAAGATAGACTTGTTGTTGTTCCCTTATTTCTTCCCTTCTTCATCTTCCCATGACCATATATGATAGCCTCTAAATCTTTATTTTAGAGTCAATAAGCTATTCGCATGAGAATGTGAAGTAATGTTTCATTTTATGATTAAATCATGCTCTCTTTTCTAAAATACAGTATTGTTGCTTTCTCTCTTCTTCATCTCCTCATGGCCATGAGAAGATGAAGTGATGTTTCATTTTATGATTAAATCATGCTCTCTTTTTTAGAACATAGTATTGTTGTTTCCTCTTTTCTTCATCTCCTCATAGCCATAGCTCTCAAATCTCTATTTTAGAGTCAAGAAGCTATTGTTGAGTGCACTGGGAGCATGAGAAGATGAGATGCTATTGCATTATATGATTTAAAAAGTTCTCTCTATTACTTGAATGTTGCTTTATTTTATATATTGTTTATGTATAGTTGCTTGATTTTTCTATTCATATATATGAATGCACAATGAGAATGAGAGTGTGGTTTGTGACTCTTTATTATTATATAAATTTTTGAGGTTGGGGCTTGTCCAACCCAAGGAAAATCCTCACGAATGTGTACATGTTAATATGCATTTTCATGTCATTTCACGTTAGTTTCTTTTTAATCATCCGATTATGAAACCTACTGAGCGCCTTATCGTGTGGTTTGGCTTTCTTCCATACCCAACAGTGGAATAGTGATGTTTCATTTTATGATTAAATCATGCTCTCTTTTCTAAAACACAGTATTGTTGTTTTTTTGCTTCTTCATCTCCTCATGGCCATGAGAAGATGAAGTGTTGTTTCATTTATGATTAAATCATGCTCTCTTTTTTAGAACATAGTATTGGTGTTTCCTCTCTTCTCCATCTCCTCATGGCCATAGCTCTCAAATCTCTATTTTAGAGTCAAGAAGCTATTCTTGAGTGCACTGAGAATGTGAGATACTATTGCATTATATGATTTAACAAGTTCTCTCTATTACTTTAATGTTGCTCTATTTTAGATATTGTTTATGCATAGTTGCTTGATTTTTCTATTCATATATGTGAATGCACAATGAGAATGAGAGTGTGGTTTGTGACTCTTTATTATTATATAAATTTTTGAGGTTGAGGCTTGTCCAACTCGAGGAAAACCCTCACGAATGTGTATATGTTAATATGTATTTTCATGTCATTTCGTGTTAGTTTCCTTTTAATAATCCGATTAGGAAACCTACTGAGCGCCTTATCGTGTGGTTTGGCTTTCTTTCATACCCAACGGTGGAAGAAACATATTCTCTTGTAACCAATGAAATAACTATGTTTTATGTTCACGATCATGTTCTCCAAAAATATTTTCCAAAGAACACTTTCTAATGTGGCTTTGGAGACTTAGCTTAAGCTCTTGCATGAATCCAAACTCCCCTCCGGCCTACATCAAATTTGAAGTCAGTTATTTTAAGTCATTTCTTCATTTCTAATCTCATAAAGACATGTATGTATATACATATTATATACATATATGTGCACGTGATGATTCCCTTTCTCATTCTCTCTCTATGTTTTCACATTATATTTTGCAAATTTTCATATACACATGAATACATATATGCATGTGTTCTTTTTTATCTTTATAGAATCTTTTATTTTTCTTTTCAAGGCAAACATCTTTCTTTACAATTTTTCTTATACATACACATGTATGTATGTATATATATTTCTCTTTTCCTTTAAAACTCTCTCTTTCTATTCAAATCAACATCATTTTTACAAACTTTCACATACGTACATATGTGATGGTATGTACATCTTTTTCTATCTACTCTCTCTTTCTTTTTATGAAAGTATTGCATTTTTTCCATTCTTTTTAACATTTTCCTCTCTTGATCTTTTTATTTACCGACTTCACTAAGACCAAAGTCAAGTAATGACCCAATATTAGATTCATGCTTGATGGTCTACAACCTCAATCCATTTTCAAAAACATTTTCTTCTTATGTATCATAACTATAAAAACAAAAATTTTAAATATATATCATGGTATGAATGTTTTTAGATGAATGTTATGGTAAGAATGAATGATTTTCTTTTCCAATTATGCAGGATCAATGCATTCATGCATCCACAATCACTTAATATCACTTATGATCACAAACACCTCTTCAAAAAATTTTAAGAAAGATGAGATGGAACTATAACTAAGTAGTAACCGAATTATATCAAAATATCAAAACTACTTAAAATCTTAAGAGAACACTAAAGTGACTTCAAAATGATTTCTCAAGCTTTCCAAATGATCTTTACAAAGATTTCTCAATTCTAGTTTTCCCTAAAATATTTCACATTCTCAAATGATTCTTCAAGAACATTTTCAAAAGTTCGAAACAACAAACTTTCAATATTTTTCTACACCGCATATAGAATGGAAAAGATATTCAAGCGAAAATGAAATGCATCAATAATAAACATAGTCATTGGGTTGATTACTCCCGGTAAAGTCGTCGGAAGTGGTCGCCTCGTACCAACGGGTGAGTCACTTTCTCTCATTTTCAAAATAAAAACTCATCTTTCTTAAGCACTCCAAAACCAACCAAAAAATTTGGGGATGCGAACAATTGCTAATCCTGCTTCTTCTGTCTATGCCCATTAATGTGGATGCCTCTCACCAGCTTGTCTTGAGGTATAGTTCCTTTGGTCTTGCCCTCACTAGATTTTAGCACAATCGCTGGCCTCCCAGATTCAAAGGTGAAACTGAGAGGAAAGCTGAGTTCCTCCATCTTGTTTTTGTTAGCCAATGCATCAAAAGGGTTACCTAAGGCTCGGTGATTCAGCTCCATTGCTTGATACTTGGCTTTTCCTGTCCCATTGTCGCCTTGCAGTCCTTTCCCCTTGGTCTGCTCCTTTTGATAAGCAATTGGTGTGTGTTCCACCTCCCGCTCCCTAGATTTCATTCCTCACTTTTGCATCACCTAACATGGTCAGTTTGGCAATGTGTGGTCCTCCCTTTCGTTGGTGCCCCCTCCAGACTTTGGTCGCCATTTTCACCGTGGACTAGGAGTTTGTTGCGGCTGGCCCTCCCTCTGTATGTTTCTTATGCGTTGACCTAGTGTGAGTGAGGGCACCACAAAGGTCACAAAATGAAATTCTAGATTCGTAAGCAACCTCCTATAAGATCGATCGACCATCCCCCCAAGTGCAGAGAAATCCACGGAAACGGGGAGAAATTGATCGGCACTTCGATCTTCACCCTTGTAAAACCAACCTTCTCCCATTTGTCCGAGCAGCTATCTTCCTTAGCATATTATCCTCGTAGAGTTGTCGCTATGCCCTTGTCATAGTATTCATTCCATAGGTGAATGGGTAGCTGAGGGAGATGAATCCACAACATAACTATACCTACTGTATTAATCTTCATCTCCTGGCCAGGTTGCCATCAGCTAGTGATTAAAGTGCATCCGCCCACTCTCCATGCCCTTCTCTTCACAACTTCAGCCAGATCTTCTTCTGTATCAAGCCCTTAGTTTGAATTTTCATGAAATGAATGACCATTTTCATTAAAATCTCTAAAAGTAGTTTTGTTTCTGGATTTATGTAAGAAAAGTAAGCCTGAAAATTGAAATACGCCATATGTTTATTTCACCATGAAAGCAGTTTCTCGTTGCTGTAAGAACATGGAGAATGAATAACAAAAGTTTGGCAATTATTTGAGAGTGCCCACATTAAAAATGCTTAATTTCAGATTTCATTCATTTAACCATATGTGTAGTATGTATTGAGGCAATTAAATGAAAAACATACTAGTATAGATTAGAAAAACTTTATCAAGCAGATCAATTTGAAGGTTTGAAAAACTTGTTACTTAAAAGCTTTAACAACATTCCAATTTTTTTTCCATGTTGTCAACTTACTGGATAGATATCCAGCGGATTATAATTCAAGTTCGACAAAGGCATCCACATTTTGGAATGGGGGTGTAAATCCTAGGATTTCAATCCTGGTGCAGCCAAATGTTACCTTAGTGACACGGACCCCAAAAAAACATCAGTAAAGGGGGAGAGTGGGGAGAAAGCATTACTGAAGCATTCTTTCTTCCACCTTTCCTGTTCAACTTACTGCATTGGAAGAGTGAAGATGTTCTAGATCATTTGGTAGAACACTCTGTTCTTTGAATGAAATATTTTCTTTCAGGTGTTAGGAACACATTCTGTATACATGTCCTTGGCTTCCCTTATTTGATACATGTACCTAAAGGATTGTTGGCTTGATGGGAATGCCAGGATCTTTGCAATTAAATGAATGGAAACCCCCACTTTGAAGTACCATTATCACTTGAAGGCCCTCAAGAAATTGGATAGAGCACTTTGAGAGCAACTTGGGGCACTTAGATGTATTTTTTAGTGAGAGAAACCACATCACTTGGCCAACAAAAGCAACCAACCTTCTTTGTTTTACATTTGGCACTTTAGATTTTGAAAGCCTGCATTAATTGAGTTTTTATCTTTGAGGCACTATTTTGGTATCTTATTTTTATATAACCTCAACTTTGAATGCATTGTGGAATGAATAATTGGGAGATCTGAATCATCTTCCTTAGATATCTAAGAGGGCATTTGGCAGTACAAGCACTATGTTTTTGGGGACTGAACACAAGGACTTCTCATGAAGTCACTCATCCCTGTACTACTCTCGCCCAAACATACTCAAATTTTGGAGTTTTGATGGGATCTGGTGCGTTAGTGCTGGTATAATTGCAATCAGCACTACATTCTTTGGAATGTAGTGTTTTCTGCATTTGTTCATCTTAGAGACATATAGATAGAACATTGATTTCCTAAGAACGCAGCTTTCCTGTTACCAAATGGCATCTACGCATGATTTTATATGAGTTTACATTACAAGAATACCGACCCATATTTTCTTAAGAAGTTTCAAGACTTTATAATATTGGACTCATACATTCCTCGTGATGCCTGATAATATACTTAATGCATGAGTCTTGGGGAGGACATATGCATAATGTACTCATGTCTTGATTACTGGCAAATCGTGGGAGAGTCCTGATCAAGTGTCCCTTGAGATTCCTTCCAGACAAAGCAGATATTAAGCATTTAGTTTGGCTTTAATTTTCCATCATCTTTTAGGAATCTTCTGCTTCTCATGATATTAAAAGTAAGATCTTAGAACCACAATGTCCATGAGGAAGCTCGAAGTCCATTAATTCTCCATTTCAAGGGCGAATGTGCCTTTTTTCTCTATCTTCTATCTACTTGCATATAAGAGTGAAAGGGAACGGTAAAAGATGCAAAAGAAGAGGGAAATTTGGTTTCACATCACATGTGGTCACTATTTTCCGCGTTCCACAGGTGCAGAACCTCCTGGTGGCGTTCCACAATCCTAATCGCTGAGACTCATGAACCAAGACAGAGATATGGTGATCCCCAGCCATCTGATATATCTATCTCTTTTCCATCTCTTATTTGCCGTTCACTCACTTTTCTTCCATTCAAGTAAGCTTGGGCAGGAGGCCGGGTACCCGGTACCCAGCCCAACTCGAGCCCAAGCTCAGAATATCAGATGTGGGGTCGGCCCAGGTGGGCCCGACTCAACCTGATAATTTATATTTAATAAACTTTTTATTATACATATAATTATATTTATTATGATTAAATTATATTTATATATTATTTTATATTAAAAATATATTTTTTAATGTTAATCGGGCTGGGCTGGGTCTCGCCCAAGCTTGGGTTTGGATTTTCGCGTCGGGCTTGGGCCATAGTTATAGGCTGCAGCCCGTTACTATGCCCAGACTTACATTCAAGATCAAGGGGCCATCACCAATGCAGATAACACAGAAATTGCCGGAAGGCTGCTATACCCATGTCAACATTGGCACCGCCATGTAGTTGGACACGGTAGTTTTGATTTTTGGGTACTTTTTAGAATTTGCAAGGTTCTGTGGAATTTTAGCATACTTTTGTGGAATTTTGGGAATTAATTTTGCATATTGTTGGGGTGTTTTCATATTTCTTGTGGAATTATCCATATTTTTTATGACAGTTTGTACATATATGTACACTTCTGTATATACATTGGCTTATTCCCATGTTCAAAACTTTTAAAATTGTTGTGTCCCTACCAATATCCCCATACTCGTATTTGTACCAGTAACCGTGTGGCTGTTTAACCGTATCATAATAGACCCCGGCCCAACATGGACAGATCCAGATCTGAAATCCAACAGTTTCATTGACTGAGTGACATTCAGCCCTTTCATTGGTCGCTCACGGCCAGGCGATCGTCCTGATTTGGATTCGGCAAGAGATGCAATAGTTTTTCAAACTAGTGTTAGTGAATCATATGGTCTCCCAAAATCATATTTTTGTGTGAAGATATGTACCACGAGCGAAGTTACACTTACTGAACCGTGTAGCTTTACTAAGTCTTCCTCAAACCAGAACGACAACATGGTAATGTGAATGTAGCCTCACCGCTTGGTGATCCACCCAAGAGACAGTTCTTTTATCCACCCAAGACACAGTTCTTTTATATGGATAAGCTGTCACCTGAGTACGGGGTGTGGGTGCAATAATTATATATATGTGTATATGTATAAATCATTTGTTACATAGTTCTTTAACTGTTGAGTAGTCTCATTTATTTACATTTATATGTATTTTTTTGTATTAAAGATAATTTAGTTATGTGTACATTTAAAATTATCGGTTTTGACAGGAAAACCAAATGTACTACGTCGGAGAACCACCAACACCGACATGGGTGCGGCACAAATGCGGCAGCCATTTGAAAGCACCCATGTGACATAGTGGATAAGAGGCAGCCCTAGCACTTTGAAGGCCAAGTTAATTATATGCACCAGCTGGTGCATGTTTTCTCATGCAGATGGTGAAAAAAAGACCAGGATGCCCCTGGTCTGTCAAAGGTAAAACCCTTCTATGAGGACAAAAGATGGAAAGTAAAAAATAATGAAATTCTCAAAATGTCTCGGAAGTCCCTTAATGTGGTGCATATACGTGTGTGGACTAGGGCTACTGCTGTCCCTCTGAACGATCCATTTGGCAAATGGATCGTGTTGGTCATTGTGATATTGTGGGTTCCTTAATTCACTTGCATGCAGTAAGGTAATACATTTAGAGATCCATCTCAATTGCTCGAGACGAATATGCAAAATCTCCTCATGCAGTTTGGGAGATACATAAACCCAAAACATCAGTTCTACATCTATCCGGGTAAAAACAAATCAAGAGTAAGGGCCCGTTTGATTGTCGGGTGAAATTTAACGAGATAAATTTACCATGGTAAATTTTTCTAAAAAAATTTACAGGATGAAATTTCTCCTTCTTCCAATCTGAGGCTCTGTTTGATGCACAGGAAAAATTTAACATGTTAAATTTAACCCTGTTTGATACACAGGAAGAATTTAACGTGGTAAGATTAACCTTGCTCGTCCCTGGCAATGAAGGAAGGTTAGAGAGATGGCTGGCTTGCTCGATTGTGAGAAGATAAAAGGCTGCAGAACGGTGGCGAAGGCATCAGCAAGAGGGAAAGGGAGAAAACGAATGCATCGACAAGAGCAAGAGAGAAAGGGAGAAAGCGAACCGGCGGAGGAGCGGAGCGGCGATGGCGGAGTGGTGACGGTGAGAGGGGCGACGCCTCTTGTGCGACGGGAAGGCACAAGGCCGAGCGAAGAAGAAGCTGCGGAGGTGAGGAGGTTTGGGGAGAAATGAGGTAAAACGAAGCATTTTCGAGCGGGTGAAAGTTCACCCGCTCCCTTTTCCATTAAACGGGTGAAATTTCACCCTGTTTGATGTTTGTTTAGTCGGGCGGGTGAAATTTCACCCACCCGTACATTTTTCACCCTCTCCAAGTGATTTACCCCGGCAATCAAACGGGGCCTAAAAGTATGAAAAATTCTCTCCAAAATCCAAACTAGTCCATCTCATGGATATATAGACTTAGATGCAAATTAAATCCATGTACATATGATGTGGATTAAGTTATGCGGGTTGCATTTGGAATTCATTTTCTTGATCTTACAAGACCTGGATCCAAACTCAGACTAGTTATTGGGATTCTTATGCTATGAAATCAGAGGCTTAGGTTCCTTTTCAAAATTCAAATTGCACAGAAGTGATCTGCCTAGTCTAAAATGAAATTCACTGTCCGACGGGTTCATTTGGAATTAATTAAGTTGCATAGGAAGGTAGGATGATCAGAATTTTTGGCATATTAAAATTTTCAAGCTTCATAGGCTATTGAATCTTATCATCTAGATAAGCAGATCTAAGTGCGGATCTATTAAAATTGTTAGTTGAAGTTGTGGACTTCAAAACATGGCTTTTAAACTGCAGTTGTAAAATTTTAGCACAATTGCATCGCACCTGATCATAGGGCTGTTCATGAGCCAAGTTCGTGCCAAGCTGAGTCAGCTTGAACTTGGCTTGACTATCTTGAGAAAAACTCGAACTTGGGTCGAGCTCAAGTTGAGTTCGACTTCATTAGCTCGAACTCGACTCGGATCGAACTCTTGAAACCCGAGCTCGGCTCGAGCTCTTAAAACTTGAATTGGGCTCCAGTCGGCTTGATTAAGCTTGAGCTATTCCAGTCACGTGCGCACCCATTTGAGCTGTCTAACTTTTCTGATAATTTTATGCAACTTATTATATATATATATGTGTGTGTGTGTGTGTGTGTGTGTGTGTGTTTGTGTGTGTGTGTGTGTGTGTGTGTGTGTGTGTGTACTTTACTAAGCCAAGCCTACTTAGCTCGAGCTTTAATAAACGATTCGAGCTAGAGTCAAGTTTATCGAGTGAGTTCGTGTTAGCTCGACTTGTTGAACAGCCCTACCTGATCCTCATTTTTTGTGTACATGACTCATGATATGCAGGTTTTTCAATTGTTTGACAAGTTGGGCATTATTGCACAGTAAGTGAACAATTGGGATGTAGGAAACCTGAAAAGTATATGAACAAAACAATGCGCTTTCACAGCATGATGCATCTCTTGCCTACTCTAAAAATCAAATCAAAGGTTTTTTCTATTGTCGCTGTGACATTTTACATCTGATCCATGTGAGATGCTCATAATTAAGCACCCACTTGCCTTTGCTGGCTCTTGATAGCAAAATGAGGCATGGAAGCTGGCATGCAGAACGTATGTCTCTCTGCAGGAGACCTTTTAGTTTAAGAGCAATTGGATGTTGATATAACATGTAATCAATATTGAGTGATGTTGCAAGCGAAAAGTTATGGGAGCAGAGGGATCGACGAGCAACATAACATGGGTGGCCTAAGGTCTAGAATTTAGGTTCCCTTTCTTACTCAAATTATCTTATGAAGGTCGGAAGAGGAATGTGTGAGTGAAAAATCATTGAGAGGGACTCTTGTGCTTGTCCTAATTTGGATTGTTTGGAGTTACATCAAGAAACCAAGTATGATTGAGATGTGTTGCTTCTTCTTTTTCTTCGTTTGATTTTCCTTCTTCAAGTTCTGAAAGGATCAGTTATAAGCTTAATATTCTGTTTGAATTGCAAGCACCATAGGCTTTCAATCTTACCAAACTGGAGAAAGAAGATTTGTATGTAGAAAAATCTCCTTCGACAGCCTTTTAGAAGATTTTTTTTTTTGGGTGGAAAGAAATATCATGTTTGTCAAAAAGAAAAAAGTGGACATAATCGTACATTTGAATCATCACTTTTTTTCTTTTTAATTATTTAATTGAATAAATAAATACTCTTATTATATTGATGCATGTGTTAGTAATTGCCCCAAAAACATTTTTAAAAGCTTTTCAATTGGGGCCTATAAAATCGACTAATTTGTCTGATAGCAAAACTTCATGTAATATTGCATGCCACTTAATCAGACTCTAGGGAGGCAGAAACTGCCAAATACAATGAGTAGTGCATCAAATGATATTCAGTATGTGGAGCTATCAATACAAGAAATGGATTGAATCAAACATTGTAAAAGTGCTAGAAATGGGATCTACTAATGCTACATCGGCAACAGTAGGATCATTTAATGAAGTAGTGTCGGTAATTCTAGGGGTGCAGCAAGAAATTTTTTATGAGGGAGGACAAATTATGATTTCAAAATTTTAACAGGGGTTGAAATATAATTTTTTAATATTTTTATATAAGATAAATGATTTTTTTTAATTTATGTAAATTATAACAAAAAAAAACCACTAACACAACCCCCCTTCCTTCGGTGACATAATTTACACCCGTCAGAAATCAACATCATTTGTGACAATGGAAGCCACATCACAGAGGAGCCGAGTAGACGTGCATTTCTGGATAACCAGCAAGAAGATGGGACCCTGAACACATCTCCAATGACAAATCCAGTCTAAGCACTACCTGCCTGAATTTGGCACCTCTTGTTTACTTTCTGCATGAAGTTACAACACCAAAACAAGTGATCTATACTCTCTTCATCTTTTCCACATAGAACATGTCTGCTGGGGAGAAGAAAGCCATCTCTTCACTAAGTCACGTGCTTTTCGCATAGGTGAAATTCCACTGTAGCAGCGAAACTTTACTTCCATCATGTCTGCTAGGGAGGAGAAAACCATATCTTCAAATGACGTGCTTTTCGCATAAGTAAAATTCCACTGTAGCAGTGGAACTTTACTTACCATATCTTCAAGTCACGTGCTTTTTGCATTGGC